>NC_081361.1:14196360-14524485 GCF_030684315.1 Stegostoma tigrinum
ATACTTGGAGCATGTTCTTCAGTATAAGTATCACAGCATAACTGACCAAGGACACAGTACAGTCCAGAAACTGCAATACTGCAGTATGTTTCAGAGCTGCCTAAATCAGATGCTCCAGATTTATCTTTTGCAGCGCTACCCAATCCATCATTAATGAAGATATTAAATTGGACGGGTGAGAACAGACAAGCTGCCTCATTACTCTTTGAATGAAAGGCAGGTTCTGTGACAGGTTCTTTCACCCTTACAAAGAGCTTGACATGGAACATATCCCACGTAAAACAAGAGACTTAAACAGAGTGCCATATATTTTCCTAAAGCTAAAAGAACTGCAGATGCTGTAAATCAGAAACAAAAACAGAAATCGCTGGGAAAGCTCAGCAGGTCAGACAACATCTGTGGACAGAAATCACAGCTAACGTTCCAGTCGAGTTTCACTCAAACTGAAATGTTAACTCTGTTTCCTCCTTCAAAGATGCCGCCGGACCTGCTGCACTTTTCTAGCAATTTCTGCTTTTGTTCCATACATTTTCTACTTTAAGCCTTATAAACTCAGACGAAGCCAGCATACTTTAATCTTTGATCCTCGATAAAATGGTGAAGCATTACGAATTCCCCACAAGACTGAAATTCAGCAGATACCTTTGGAGTTATCCTACAAGCCTCTGAAATTTATGACATGCCTTCTGGGTAGATGCTGCAAAGAACCATCTTACTGTTCCCAATAAAATTACTGCGAAGTAGTTAAACTTATTCAGATTCATAAAACTGGGACAGAAACCACACAAATATATTCTGTTACACTGTGGGAATAGCGGAGTGTAATGTGAGGCTGAAGTGCCGAAGCTAGTCTGATCAAAATGATTACAATAGGACATGTGCTTGTCAAAATATAGCTACACTTTGAACACAAAGAACCATGACTATATACCCTTTGATCTGTTTAGCCCAAAGAACTACATCCAACTCTTTTTGAAAATATCCAGCCTCGCCTGCTTTCTGTGGCAGAGAATTCTTCAAGCTCACCACCCTCTTGATGAGGAAATTTCTTTTCATCTAAATCCCCAAATGGTCTCCCCTGTATTTTTACCCTGTGACCCCGGGCTCTGGACTCCCTGGTCATTGAGAACATCTTTCCAGCATTGAAATTGTCTCATCCTGTTAGAGTTTTATAAGATTTCTATGAAGTTCCCTCTCACTTCCTCTTAGGGTGGCACAGTGGCACGGTGGTTAGCACTGCTGACTCACGGCGCCAGGGGCCTGGGTTTAATTCCAGCCTGGGGCGACTGCCTGTGTGGAGTTTGCACATTCTCCTCGTGACTGTGTGGGTTTCCTCCGGGTGCTCTGGTTTCCTCCCACAGTCCAAAGATGTGCAGACGAGCTGGACTGGCCATGCTAAATTGCCCATAGTGCCCAGGGACGTTGAGGCTAGGTGGGTTAGACTTGGGAAAGGCAGAGGTAGGATAATAGGTCTGGGTGGGATGCTCTTTGGCGGGGCGGTGTGGACTTGTTGGGCCAAATGGCCTGTTTCCACACGGTAGGGATTCTATGATTTATGATCCTTCTAAAAACTAATGAATATAGTCCTAACGGATCCTGTCATGTGGCACTGCCATCCCAGAAATCAGTCTGGTATACACAGCCTCCACAGCCAGAACATCCTTCCTCAGATAAATAGCCCAAAACTGCACACAACCTCCTGGGCGTGGTCATTTACCATGGTCATTTAACATACCATTTACCTTCTTCACCCCGTGCTGCACCTGTAATGTTCCTTTTCAGCTGTGGGTATACAATTTCGCTCAAGTCTCATTGCACATACCGCTTTACCAATCTATTACCATTCAGTTAACAATCTGCCTTCCTGTTTTTGTTATTGAAGAAACCTTATATTTATCCACATCATACTTCACCTATCCATTATTTGCTCACTCACTCAACCTCTCCAAAGAAGGGGTAAAACACAGAACAAATCAAGTGCGTTTTAATGAGGCCGTGGATGAATTTACGGCTGATTTCAGTGACTTTGCACTGAGTTTTACATGTTACATCACACGTCTGTTCCTACTCTTCAGGAAGTAGAATGGCAGCAGAAAAGAAAATGGAAACATTCCCATTCTTTAGTGCCTTGCCTCTTTGGAGATGTTCGGTGGCGATTGTTGATGTGTACCTAATTTTGATTGGCAGTCTTTTGTTTTAAATTCACTTTGAGCTCATTGGTAATTCTGTGTCTGTTCAGCTCTTATTCGCTGCAGTGAGATGGAGTGAACAAGGTGCAAGCGTGATGCATATTTTGTGCACTAAGTGTGACACCTTCCATGCACAGGCCACAGGGCCAACAGTCAGGCGTGGAAGGGTAAAAACAAATTACAGAGATGCAGAAATGAGGTGAAAATACATATAAGCATTCTTGCAATGCAAACACAAGACCAACAGAGTGGAAATGAAAAGAGAGACACACCGCACATTAAATTGTCCAGAATTGGCTTCAGTATCTGTGATTGCTACCTACTAAGCAGCAATGAGGACATTTCAGTCACAATGACCACGTGCTGGAAAATATATGGGACTTCCTGACAAGAGAGCAGGTGCACTATAAAATATGGGTTTCCTTCGTTTTTACAGAAGTGAAAATGAAAAGTAATCTGAATATCTGTAAGCTCGACGGGCTTAATAGAAGCTTGCAAAATTGGAACCTGAGAATTCACTTATTAAAAGATACAGTGGAGAGCTACTTTCATTCAGAAACGGGGAAGTCACAACATTTTGTTCAGGCAAAAGCTACTTTGAAGCTTACATACACCAAGCAATGAGGCATTATACAATAACGTGCTGCAGGACAAAAATAACAGCAAGATCATTTAACAAACCAAGATTACAATATACTTCCAAGTGGCCAATGGGACAATAGAGAATGGCCATTTGGTGGTTGCACTAGATGGGGTGGTGGGGCGGGGGGGGGGGGGGGGCGCGGGTGTGGTATTCAGTCGCCTTGTAGGAGTCATTCAACCAGTCTGCTGATTTTAGGGGTTCATAATCATAGTTACCTACTTATGATTTGTAGCAATTTTTGATAGTTTGGTGAGTTTGCTAAGTTTCAATTTGATAAGTTAGTTAATTTGGCCAAGAAGGGAAGTACACAATCTCTGATAGATGATCAAGTTTCACAGATCTTGAAGCTATTCTGTTGATTGGAGTACAGGCTCCCATGGCCCTGATGTCAAATGGTCTTTGTTGTTCCCTCGGGCAGACGGAGGGGACCTCCAGGTTGTCCTTCATCCCCAGGCTTTTCCTTGCACCCCTCTCTGCCTGCCTACCCAGATTGTTGGACCTTCCTCTGGGGTTGGCCATCCCTACCATGTCAATCATCTTCCTGGATCTCCTCAACCAATGACCACAGGCAGCTATTCATGATCCTGGATGACCCTTGTCCTCTTTCCCACCTCTATTTGAAAGTTAGTTTTCACCCCTTCTTAAAGCAAAACTTCTTACTTTTGAAAACGATACACTGATAATAGGATATATTTGGCACCAGATAAAGTCTTCAATGTGCATCATGGTCTCTGTGTGTCTCATGATCCTTCACTTTCCTCTCCCATGCTAGAATTTGGAAATTAACAATTGCTGTTCAATGAAATCTTAAGCTACACAGTAAATACCAGGCAAGTCTCACTGCTTCACCCTTCCCCAGCTATTTTCTCATCGACTTGTTCAGAGTTGTTATGATACATCTCTGGAGCAGGTGGGACTTGAACTTAAACTTTCTGACTCAGACATAGAGACATTACCACAACGTCACAAGAGCTCGCCACCCTTTCCTCCTTGAATTTAAACCCCACCAATTACTTGGATGGGATTTGACACCTTGACTCGGTGCTTCACCCAGGGCCTCTGCATTAATAGCCCAGTGACATTCCCACTACACTGTCTCTGTCTCTGCTCCGCCCTTCCCCCAAAAACCCGCAAATCATCATCTTCAGGTGTTTATTCAATTCCCTACATGAACTGTAGGTAAATCTACCTTTACCACACCCTGACGGTGAACACTGCTCCTAAAGACTTGCTGCATTAAAAAAGTGCTCACTTATTTCACCTTTATTTCTTTTACCCATCACCTCAAATCTCTATCCATTGGATTTAGGCCCTCTGCAAATGGAAGCAGTTTCTCTCCAAAACTGGATCTTTCATTACTTGGAGAACCTCCATCAACTTTCATTAACTTCTGCTTCTCGATAGCTTCTCGAAGCTGTCTTCAGAACTGCAGTTCCTCATTCCTAAAACCATTCTTGTCAATCTCTGCACCTTCCTCAAGCCTCGGTATCCTTCTGACAGGCTGCTGTCTAGAATTAGGCACATGTCTCTAGTTTAGGCTAAACTAGTTGTGTATATTATATTTTATAAACACAATGGGAGTGGGTGTGTTACAGATTACTCTGAGTCTGGGTTGCTGTGCCAGAGACATTTTTATGTGCATGTTGAGCATCGCAGCGCTGGAGAAAGGTGGCAGAAGCTTCGACTTTCCTTCCAGCACTTTGCTGACGAGGAATATTTGCTGAACTTCTTTACCGCAACAGGTATTTTTTGGAAGGGAGTGCAGGTTGACTATCAAACTGCTTTGTGCATTATGAACTTATAACGAGTTTCTCAAGCATAGGTCATCCCTTCACTTGCTACTTGACAGTTGACACTCTACTCACACCGTTTTTGACACTTTTGATCACCTGCAAAGTCTTGATATTTAACCTGTTGACACTCCACACACACCATTTGTACTATCTTTTGACACTCGTAATTACATGGAATTATCTTGCCATTATCTCTCTGCCTATAGATTCTGTGCCTGTGTGTTCCTCTCCACTTCAGCTGAAGAAGGGGAAGCACTCAAAAAGTTTGTGATTTCAAATAAAACTGTTGGGCTATAATCTGGTGTCATGTGACTTCTGACTCTGTCAAACAACAGCAAAGGCTCTCACTGAAACAAACAGTTCACCAATATACACAATGCAGAATACTCCATTTCAACCTAATAGAAAAACAATGAAGTATATTGCATAAAAAGTGCATAACTTTTACTGTAAACATTGGAGATATTGTCTAATTAGGGTCTGTCTTGTATTTCTGTTGTAATTTTGTTCTAATGAAAGTTCAAACAGCAATCATTTTCCTAATTTTCATTGGGCTTTATCAATAAACATTAATATCAAGATATTTATTAAAATATTCCTATTTTTCAGCATTGCAAATCTCAATAATTCCAAGCCGTAATATCCAACACATCACTTGGAAGGATAATGATCAACTGTGTTCATTCTTGATGTTGGAGGCAAGCCTTCCGACTGCAATTTCAGACAGAAAGAATAAACCTCCATTTATATCGTATCTCTTGTAACCTTAAGATCTGCCAAAGTGCTTTAAGGTCAACAAAACACATCTGGAGTGCAGTCATGGTCGTTATATGTCCAACTCCAGCAGCAATAAGCATCATGAGAAGTGAGAAAATAAAACATCTTCCTGGTTGGATCAGGAGCCTCGAAAATCTATCATTGAGAAAATGTAGCTCACATGAGGAAATTAATTAAAGATTTTGGTGATGCAAAAGCTGATAATGAAGGCGGAAGGTAAATAAAACCTTCAAAAGTAGTTTATTTCCATTCCTCACAGGAGATTGTGGTTGAAGTATTGTCTCTCTGGATACAAGATGACAATGCAAATTGGATTATTAAATTTACCAGGTACTAGGAATCAGACTGCATCTGTCAGTGATAATGGTCTTAATTAGGCAGCTTTAACCAATACAACCCCCTCAGGGATCAGTCCTAGACCCTTACTGTTCATAATCTTTATTAATGACCTCAATGAAGTCCATTTAAGTAAAATGCCTGGGACATAAATCCTTTCCTGTCACACAGAGTACCGTGAGCAAGGGGCATCAACTTCATTGAAGAAAAAGCTCGGCTACGGATTTGTATGTATTTCTGTATGCTGCAGTAATAGGGTTATCATTAAACCTGGGTTGGGGCTAAGCAGCACTCATGCCTCAATCAGGACATTGCAGATTCACTCCCATTCTACAGACCCAAGCACAAAGCTAACACTTCAGCAATGCTGTTGTTTGGATCTAACATTTAACAGTTCTTCCAGGTGGATCCAGACAGAGATGAGCACTGTTTCAATAAGAGTACGGAATTCTCTTCATGTTCTTGTTTGGATTTAATGCTTAACCAATACCACCAAAAACAGATTACTTGGCCATTTGTTTATTTGTTGTTTATGGGATTCTGAGGTGTGGACATTGATTGCAGTGTCTCTCTACACTACAATAGTGATTACACTTTGGGAGGGAGGGTGGTTAGAAGATGGGGAAGGTTAGTAGGGAAGCACTTCTGGGCATCCTGCATTTGTGGAAGATTTGATATAATTTCATATGCTCAGTGTCTGACAGTTGTGCCACCTGTATCGTAGGTGATCTGTGTCATCCCAAACAGTAAAAACACTAAGAAATAGGCTAGATAATATTCTTTAGTGTCAGATAGAGTTGTGGTATATCCAGGATACTTACATGCAAGTGTGGGTCATGTTTGATTGAATTACCTTAGTGACAAAACAAATACAGTGACAGGAAAGTGTAGGGAGAAGAACGAGAGGAAAAGACTGCACTTTTACAACCTCTTCTGCCCTTACTCAAAATCTGTTCAATCTTCAAATTATCTCATATTCCGATGAATCTGAAATAGTATTAACACTTTACCTGTTGAAAGCGTTTCTGATATGTTAGGATTTGCAGACATTTCTGCTCTTAGTTCAGATTTTCAGCACCTACAATGTTTTTGCTGTTGCAATCTCAAACAATACAAATTGTAATAGACACATACTAACTGATACCCCGAACTGAAGGTAATTTCCATGGTAAACTGAAATTCCTAACAACAAATAGCAAGAGGCAGCATGAACATGGCAATGGTGGCAAAGTGCTCACTGACCTAGTCAATTGCAGACAACAGTATATAACTTTTGTGTCCTGTGCTCTATTCATGCCACTTCCAAATCCCTCGTGCCAGATTAGAATTCAGCATTGACTAATTGGGCTGAATGGCCTATTTCTCCAGTGTATTTCTGTGTGCATCCTATATAATCCTGTGCACATATTGTAGAATAGGGGTTGAAAGAGGAAGAGGGGTCAAAAGTGGAAAGCAAACATCCAGTTGATAGCAAGATTTCAACTCTGATTTCTGAATTGCAAATAAAAACATCCAAAACAGCGTTACAGCCAGGTTAAATGAGTTTGCAACTAAAGCATATTATTTCAGTCCTACCTTCTATCTTCTCCATGAACATATATATCTGTGTTTAATGCGAGAAGTCTGATACATAACTTGCTTCAGTAACTCAGCTTATAAGGAAAGGATGAAGTAGTTCTGATTGAGTCTATGTTGAAGAATTTGACCCGATTTCTATCCATTGCATAAACACTGTTATTCCTTCAAAACGGTGGCCATTTGTGATAATTAATTAGGTAGAACAGTTGGATACCAACAAGGCTGTATTAGGCACTTAACTGGGTGTCTTTTTGTAATTTGTGAAATCTAAAGACGGATGAGCTGGGCATTGTGGCAAATGTATGCTGCATCAATACGCTGTCAGTTAAGGTACATTAATAGCGATAAATGCAACTCAATTCAGACTGTGCAATTTATTTAAATCAAGCAAAAATCTGAAAGCATACTTTGCATGCAAATTGCTATTACTACACTCTGTAAAAATAGAAAAGTGTAAAATTTTGAGGGCTGGCAACTTGTGGCCATAGTCTTGAGCATAAACCTCTTTCATCAAAATGAAAGGACAGTTTCTATGGCAACCAGAGCACTCAATGTAGGTATCACCTTTCCTAAACATACCCAGGCACTGAACTGCAACCATTCTGCACAATAAAATCTGTGTGCTGACAGATGAACACGCAGAAACTGGGAGCAAGGGTACACAACAGCTCAGTGTCTTAATAAAATTACATTGATAATTGACACACATTCAGTTCATTATCCCCAATTGTGGCAAGTCAATATTGATGGGGTGACAAGTCCCATCTTTTGGAATTCCCTTCCAATGAGTGATGCAGTAACTTATTGATTGCAGGATGAGATGGAGGGGCTAAATCAAAATGGTGGGGGAAGTAACACACCCCAGGTGGCCCCCCTCTCTCTAAAGGCTTTGAGGGTGCCTGATGCTCCCTCTCCAAGGGCACCTGGGCACAAATACAGCCACAACAGAGAGACAGGCAACTGGGGACAATGAGTCCCACCTCAGACACTGCCTTGACCTGTTGGTATCCAACTTAGCCAGGCCCAAAAGAGGCTCACAAAGGAGGCCCTCCAACCCACCCACCCCAGAATCCACCTGATGCATTTGCTGGACACCCTCAAACTACTGGTATTTTCCTCATCAACCTGCTCAGAGAAGCGACGACACACCTCTGGGCAGGTGGGACCTGAATGCAGGCCTCCTGCGGACACCACCACTTCCCTTTGAAGCAATCAGGCTTTCGGCCTTGGATGGTCTTGAACCACCAAACTGTCGGTTAACAGCTCAGTGCCCCAGAAACTGACACAAGAACCCAAACCTTCAATACAAAACCAAATGAGTTTTACCTGCTTTCGACAAACTCTGGTGGCTATTCTGTTTGCTCCTGACAGGTACATCCATCCCCAACACATTCTGTTCACAAAAAGAAATACTTGCTCATTAGCTTGAAATTGGTCGTATCCCATTTCAATGCTTAGAGGTATTCCTCTAAAATGATAGGCAATAGAGAACTTCCAAAATTCACTGAATCTCTACAGTGTGGAATCAGGCCATTTGGCCCATCAAAGCCCACATCAGCCCATTCAGTCCCACCCACTCCATAACCCTGCATTTCCAATGGCTAATCCACCTAATCTGCATATCTCTCAACTGTGCAAGGAAACCAGACCACCCAGAGGGGACCCACGGAGACACAGGAGAACATGCAAACTCCACGCAGTCGTCTGAGGGTGGAATCAAACCTGGGATCCTGGTGCTATGAGGCAGCAGTGTGAAGCACTGAGCCTCCATGCGGGTCTTATTGTTATGACCTCCACTTTCTGTTATCACTTTAACCAGAAGCAAATTTCAATGTGCAGAGGATAGGAGATCCATTCACAGATGTGACCATTGATTCTGAACTCAAGGTAAGCCTGGGTAATGATTAAGAATTTCGATTTGTCACATTTTACTTGTACAGTCACATAGGTCAGCTCTGTTCGAGATGTATGGTCATGCCAGTGAGTTCAATATAAACACAATTAGGATGAAACTATTGAAAGGCATTAGGGAGTTCTCCCAATAACCTAACCCATTTCACTCTCTCGGTCGACACCAGTGCACAAATCAAATCAACCAATAGACGTTGTAGGCTGTATGATGTGCAAATTATCCGCAGTATCTACCAACGAGAGAACATTGATTCCTTTTCCAAATAACTCCATGGGGTTAGGTGGCATATCTCTGTGTAAACATTTAAGGTTTAAATTGAGGGTTTAAACTGAGGTTTTAAAAACTCAGATTGGGGGAGGGAACGAAATAGCCTCTACTCCAGTCATTATATCAAGGAGACGCCTTCCTTATTGCAATTCTTTTTTGCAGAAATGACTTGATCCTGCAATTGACCGATTTGCTTGCACCTCAGTAACACAAAAATTTCTCCTGAGAGTGTACTCCCATCATATATTAAGCTACTGAACACTGGCCAAACTCTCCAATTTCAGCAATGAAATCATTTCTAGTACCTTAAACCTCATATCTGTTTCTTCACAATTTAATACAGCACCTTTACAAAGATGACAAGCAACTTTATGTGGTGTGATTGGGTAATGGCACCATCGTCCTTTTATTTTCCCCATTTCTATCATTTCTTATTTGCCCAACGCCTGGCAAACTAAAATAATGCTATTCTTCTGTTGACACTGTATAAACCTCAATCAAAATAGGAAGAAATTCACTGATCTGGCAAAGTCACTTTTAATGGAATGTGTCTCTTCTGTGAAATGCAATGATCCATACCATAAGCAGCAGAGATCTCACAGAGGAAGCAGAAAAGGTAAAGCAATTATAAATTAGCATCTAAATAACAACTGAATACCATAATGCTTCCAAATGTCAGTTGAAGTTTGAGAAGAGCAAAAAGCTAATCTGTTAGTATGAAAGTCAAAAAAACAAAGAACATCCTCAGTGTCAATAATGAAGAAAGCATAAATTACAATTCTGGGTCCAATTAAAATTAACCAGACATTTAAACAGGACTCAGAGCATATATAGGGGAGATGTTGGCCTAGTGACATTATGGACTATTAATCCACAGATCCAGGTAATGTTCTGGGCCCAGGTTCAAATTTGAAATTTGAATTCAGTTAAGAAATATGGATTTAAGAGTCTAATGACGGCTGCAAACCCATGGTCGATTGTTGGAAAAACCCATCTGGAAAGGAAAGGAAACTGTCATTCCTACCTGGCCTGGTCTACATCTGACACAAGACACGCATCAATGTGGATGACTTTTAACCGCCCTCTGGGCAATTAGGGATCAGCATAAATACTGCCTAGTGAGCAATGCCCTCATCCCGTAAACAAATAAAAGAAAGAGAATGATCAACCTAATTAGTCAGGGAGAGAGCAATGTTGATCAGGAAAGCAATGAACTAACTCTAAAGGAAGGGCTAGGTAAGCAAAAACCTTTGCTGTATGTTATGGATATGCACAATCTAAAATCTTAATTTAGGTCATCGTTGACTGATTATATAGCTATACTTTGGGATGTCTTGGATACAACAGTTTGCAAAGCAATGGAGGCAGGCTGCTGCAGTGGAAATGCTGCATCTGCAAAGAACACAAACTGCTCGAATGGAGTGTTTGAGTCTACTGTACTTTCAGACGGAGTTGAAATGACGCAGATTATTTGCGTACTGAAGTCTTTGAACATGGAAAGTATAGAGAACTTGCCTCAAGTGCAACAGTCCTTTGTTTTCTCTTGCTCTCTTTGTTCTGAAATTCCTCTCAAAGTTTGACAGTTGTAAACATACTCGAATAACTCATTGCTGCAAGTGGAAGGTTCTTATGGGGAAGCCTTCATTTTTACAAACTAAGAGTTCTTAAAGGAGGATTCAGAATTTAACACTGCTGTCTCCAGAGAACAAAAATTGATCAAACTGAATTGGCTGCAGACCAGACCATCATTTGGACAATCTTTGATATTTTGATATCACCTTGGAGCTTGAGCCTGCATGTGTTAATATGGACAGCTGTACATCTTTGTACAATTTAAATCTTTTGTTGGTAATCTTTATATCTTTGTTTGAGTATGATTTGTTTGCAACAAACTACTCCTTTACGTATTCCTTAAGGAAGGGGCTGCCCAGTTTGTGAAACAAACATAAAATTTGCCACATCACATCCCTTTTAAATGCTAATTTATTGCGACCAGTGGAAAATTGGGATAAGGGAGGGAATCAGTTTATCTCTCCAAGATGCATTGTAACACAATTTTAACATAGTGGTGTTAGGAGTTGGGCCATTTAGCCCACCCTGGGTCTATTCTGGGAGACGCTCCAACAAACAATGGAAAAGGTGAACAACATCCATCATTTTGCTATCCAAAATATTCAACAGGTTAATTTTGAAAAAGAGGCTTGTCTTTGCTTCAAGTCCGCATCACTGCTACAGGGTCTGAATGGGCATCTCTCCCTGGACATGCACAGAACAATTCCAGATATCAGGTCCCATTGTACTGTTGCTGACTAAGACAAATGGCACTCAGAGTAATATTGGGTCACTCAGGATAACAAGGCCATAACTTCCTTTGGTATTTTCAATTATGTAGCAATTGCAATGCAAAGATTTTAATTTTCATTTCTCTTACATCTTTTAATGAACATGTATGAAGAGTGACAATAACAATCATCAGTTTTTCAGAAAAGAAAAGAAGTTCTGAGGAAGAATCACGGACCCGGAATGTTAACTTGCTTTTTTTCCTCCTCCACAGATGCTGCCAGACCTGCTGAGCTTTTCCAGCAACGCTGTTTTTGTTCCTGATTTATAGCATCCACAGTTCTTTTGGTTTTTATTTTGGCAGAGAATTCACAATGGGCTTTAAAAAAAAACAAGGGCTGGCAGATCAACGTTTAGACAGAATTGCATCCTAATTCAGGTACAACAAAGAGCTGGGTCTGAAATAAAAAAGTCATTTCATTTCTAACTTGGAGGTCTGAACTAACATGGCAATGTTACCTCCTGTATCTGCAGGATGTCTGTGCACAATCCATGGCGACAACTCCCATGGATGGGTTAAGGCTAGGATCAGGAAAAGGAAAGAAATATCTTCATGCCACATGGCCATGTTGAGATGGATACAGCACATTTTGCAATAAAGCCCAATAGTACAGATAACAATGAGCTTGACTCATAAGAAACAACAGACCATAAATAAAATATAACAGTCACTATAAAAAAGATTACCACCAAGCAATAGTGGAGACAGCAAAGACCTTAGAATTAATAACTGGATTATTACTGTAACTGCCTGGGAAACAGTCATAATGGGCATCTCCCTTAGTATTAGCTATTTATTGATTAGTAGAAGCATTATCTAACATTCACAGCTGTGAAGGCCATTTTTGACAGTCTGTTTGCAGAACTCAAATCAAGGTCGGACAAGCCTAGAGATTAAGAAAGAAATCAGTGCAGTAGATGTATGTAGCAAAGCCCTATTGAGCATAGTCATTGCTGTATCAATTAACTTTCAGAAAAAAAATGAGATTTACTTTTTTTTGTCTGTTTGTTCATTTGCATTTTGCATATTTGGAAGGGGCTCAGTTTTCTTGCTGACTAAGACTGCAGCAGAGCTCATCATATCTTCTGACGGACTGTCTGACAGATCCACACAAGACCATTACAATGGTGAAAATCCATGTGGCCCATCTTAGTCAATCCATCCGGAAACATTATAATGTATAGCCAATGCCGCATCTAATAATCTCAAACGATTTCCAGATCTTCTGCTCTGGGAAATAAAAAACTATTCTAGGTAATGATAATCTTTTATGTGCAGAAAAATTAGTTCTAATTTTTCTTTTTCAAAATATAACTAACACCCCAACAATTTAACTGAAAGTTCAAGTTTATTTTCTCCATTCCCTTACCAACCTATAAGAAGGACGACTTGCATTTATATAACACTTTTCACCACTTCGAAGTGCTTTGAACCAACAAACTACTTTGCAATAATGGTCACTATTAGTGTGTCACAAAGATCACCTCGTAGCATCTCCCTATCTCCATTCTTAGCTCATAACGTCTTTGGACATCAGGAGATCATTTTATAGGTTCTTCTCAGCACTGTATTTCAGAACTACAATTTCTCCATTGTTTGTTGATGCTTGGAGCCATTCAGAATATTCAGAGAGCAGCTTGGCCAAAGCATAATCACATTTAATGACTATCCCTTATCTCTCCAACTTTTATGGCCACACAGCTCAAAGTACTCTGCTGACTTCTGCAATCAAGTGCTTTGGCCATGTTTAGCACCCAATCGATGACAATGCTCACACCCATTTCAGGTTCAATTCCTTTTGATCTCAACAGTATTCCTTCAAGCAAAAGGTATTTTTCGAGATTAATTTTCATCTGACATTTTTCTTCTGTCTATTCTTCCCAATTTCATTCAACTCTCCATTTTAAGTTGGGTGTTGATTGCTAATCTGTCTATGTTGCATTCTACTTCTGAATCCTACCATTTATGTAGATTCAAAACAACAGCAAGTGAAATTTCGGACAATTCGATGTTTCTCATTCAGATTGATCAGCAATTGATCAAGTCATCGTTGTTTTAGATGTGTATAAGGATGTTGCCTAATCTGAAGAAAGTGCTACACAGATTACAACAACAGGCAATTCTGAAGAACTAAATCAAATTTGATTACCATTACCATTATCAGATAAAGAGCAGGCATTGACAGCTCCTGGCTCAGCTCAAGGTACAAGGCTCATTTTTGATTTGGTGCACTCAGCAATATCACAGCTTCAGGAATATGTACTATTACAACAGCATCATCAATTTATTTTATAGCGTTGATATAATTAAACACCCCAAAGCATTTAATGAAACATCACTGGACAAAACTCAACATTCAACTCCATTCTGAAATATTCAAACAGGTAACCAAAATCTTAGCAGAGTGTTAAGTCTCAACATAACTTTGAGAGAGAGGCAGAGAGGTCTTGACTTTAAGGGAGCACTTCAGAGTTTAGGGATTACGCAGCCAAAGGTAATATCAAGAATATAACGACGTTACCTCCTAATATTTACATTGGATACTCATCAATAGAGTCATACTTGTTCAGTGTTACACTTCATTCCATAATCTCTTCTGATAAAGGAGAAGGCTATTTCACAAGAATCCAGGGGATGATGAGGATATGACTGCTATCTACTGCATCGCCCAATTTAAAAGATCAAACCCTTCCAAGATCAATGCAAATTGTATTTGGTAGCTGGTAGCTTTTTCCATTAGGATTTTCAAATCTGCACTGTTGTTAAGGTAGCTAACCACAACCTAACAATATTCACTGCAACCAGTCACGAAGCAAGATGCTGATGTCAGGAATCCTTAGATGGTGATAGAGGTCAGAGAGGAACCAGTGAAGATTCTCATGACAAATATGCAAATATTCAGATTCAACAGCAGAGCCTTGACACAAAAATAGGGATAAGAGGATCAGGAAACTGAGTAAGTGTCACTCATTCCAATACGCATAATGAGCACACTTCCTAAGGCCATTATATAATTACATTATTAAGGAAAGCAACACAGAACAAGCTTTTCACATCAACAGTCAATGTCTGCGCTTACGCCGTACTCAGCCACTTCAGCTAAATCTATCACATTCTTCTCTTCTCCCTCATCCTGGTTTGCCTTAATTGCAGCCACTTCAACCTCTCCAACTGCATAGGTTAGAGTAGGGTAATTAAGGACAAAAAAAAGGAGGTGACACGGAGCTCAGTGGTTATCATTCTGCCTCACAATGCCAAGGACCAGGGCTTGATTCCACCCTCGGGTGACTGTCTTTGTGGAGTTTGCACGTTCTCCCCGTGTTTGCGTGGGTTTCCTCCGGGCACTCCGGTTTCCTCCCACAGTTCAAAGGTGTGCAGGCTCGGTGGATTAGCCATGGGAAATGCAAGGTTACGGGGATGGGTTTGGATGGGCTGTACTTCAGAATGTTGATGTGGGCCCGACAGGCTGAAAGGCCTGCTTCCACACTGTAGGGACTCTATGATCCTATGAAAAAGCCAGTCACGGCTGGCAAAATATCAGAATCCCTTGAGGGAAAACAAAGGAGTGCACCAAGAAGGAAAATGCATTTGATACTGTGTATATGAATTTGTGAATGGCATTTAATAAGCTTCCAGTTTCAGGCACGAAAGAGAATCTAACTGCCTCCCCTTGGCATTGAATGGTACTGCCACCTTACAAATCCCCTATCAGCAACCTGAAGTTAACTAGGGAGCAGCTACTATTGATCAGAAACTGAACATGATCAACCACATAAGTCGGTCAGAGACTCAATATTCTTCACCATCAGTTCAGCTCCAAATTCTCTAAAGCATGACCATCATCCATAAGGTGCATGTCAGGAATGCAACGGTATCACTCCCCAGTTACCCACATGAATGCAGCTCCAGCAACATTTGAGCAGCTTGATTTCACCCGCATCAAAGCAGCCCCTCTCCCACTTCCAACATTCTCTCCCTCCACTAATATCAAATGGTGGCCGTGCCTCCCATGTTTCACCGATGCACAGTCTTGAGTTCCTAAATCCATTTGAAGCATGTCTCATTTAGCACAGTAAAAATGCCACATAACGTAATGTAGAGTATTCTCAATCTAAGGACAAGATTTCATCGCCACAAGGACTGTGTGTTAGTCACTCTTGCCAATATTGTCATGGACAAATGCATCTGCAGAATGCAGATTAGCGATCATTCATCCTTCTTGTTGGTTTCCACACCACCTGCTGAAGACCCAGTCCAATAACTCTAGGGACCCTTGTTAAATTAACCTTCAAATCATAGAATCCCTACGGTGTGAAAATAGGCTATTCGGCCCATCAAATCCACACCAACCCTCCAAAAATCAGCCCACACAGACCTAGCTCCCCATATCCTACCCTGTAACACTGCATTCTCATGGTGAATCAACCTAACCTGCACATCTTTGGACTGTGGGAGGAAACTAGAGAACGCAGAGGAAACCCACGCAGACATGGAGAGAACGTGCAAACTAACTGGGGCAGACTGAGGTGAATAAAGAAAGGGAACTAGTTCCTCTCTCCTCAGCCAGGAGCTTAACGGCTTGGGTTTTTCCACCTGGAACTGTATTAAGTTGGGGAACATTTTCACTGTTTTGATTTTAACAGTACCTGAAAGGTTAATTTTAAGGCTATTGTTGTGGACGTGTGTGCGTAGAGGCCACTTCAGAATTTTATATCACATAAATATGGACAATGCTGAGCTCTGACATGGATTCTACAGTTACTTTAGGAGAACGGAACTTTGCCCACAGGTTGAGTTGATAAGTGTCAAATGAAATTTAATGTGAACAAATGTCAGCTGGTACATTTTGACAGGAGAGGAAATGCACACAGAATAATAAATTTCCCAAAAAGTACACAAGAGCAGAAAAAATTCAGCAGAATCACATTAGCATTAAGAAGTTTTCATTATGACAAAAGAACTTGGCTTTTCAAAGTGATACAAGAAATGAAAAAGGGATCTGGCAGAAGAATTCACAATTATGAAGGATGTTGCTAGGATAAGTAGAGGAAGACCGTTTCTTAAAGCTTGGTAAGTTGATAGCTAAAGTTGTAAATTCAAGGTGAAGTTGGGAGACATTTGCTATTAATTTGTATGTGCCAGCTTTTAGGCTGATGGGTAAAAGTTGGAGATCAGTTCTGTCCAAGTGGTCAACAAACCTCAACTGCATACCTGATGCCCAGCAATCATTCAAAGCTTAACATCTCATGCTGCTCAATGTATCAGGTCCTCAATATGGATCCCCTGCTGTTTGCTCCTTCTTCATATTGTTGGATGTTCCTGTGCTCAGCAGAGGCCTGAGCAACACAGTACGTACACCGAAGAGTGTAGCAAGCCTGTCCCTCTTAAGGGGAAACTGCACTGAGTAATGTTGGTGGGATTTAAATGATGGAAATTTGAACACCCCAGCCATATAAAATGTTTCGGAGTGAGTAATGAGGGACAAGGGGTTTTAGTGGCGAAGCTCTGGCCCAAGAAAAGAAAGAAAGCTGAACTCAAAAAATGAGGTGAAAGCGACTGCCCTCAACATCAAGGTGCTTGACATGATTGTTGTAATGAGGAGTACAGGCACAACTGAAATCAAATGGCATGAGCTGGAAAATTCGGTACTGGTTGGAATCATACCTTGCGTAAAGCAAAGGTGATTGTGGTTGTTGGAGGCTAATCCGTCAAACCACGACATCTCTGCAGGTGTCCCTTAGGGTAGCACTCCAGTCTGAAACAACTTCAACTTCTTCCGAATTACTTTCCCCCCATTATAATGTCAGATGTGGGGTATTCACTGATGACTGCACAGTGCTTGGTGCCATTCGCTGTTTCCAGATGCTGGGGTGGCACAGTGGTTAGCACTGCTGTCTCAAAGCATCAGGGACCTGGGTTTGATTCTGTCCTTGGGGTGACTGTCTGTGTGGTGTTTACATATTCTCCCCATGTCTGTGCGAGTTTCATCCCATGGTCTGAAGATTCGCAGGTTAGGGTGGATTGGCCATGCTAAATTGTCCCATAAGTGTCCAGGGATGTGCAGGTTAGGTGAGTTAGCCATGGGAAGGGCAGGGTTCCAGGGATTGGATAGGAGTCTCGGTCTGCAGGGATGCTCTTTGGAGGATTGGTGCAGACTTGATGGGCCAAGTGGGCCCTTTCTGCACTGTAGGGTTCTACAGTTCTAAAGTAGAATCCCTGGTTAACGTTCAGGTTTGGGCTGACAAGCAGCAAGCAACATTCTCACCAGGCACGTGCTGGGCAATGACAATCTCTAACAAGAGAAAATGTAACCATTCCCCTCATGTTGTAGCATTATCATTGCTGAATCCCCCACTATCAACATCCTGGAGGCGGTGCTCTCTCGAATTTCTTTCCAGTTGCAAAAGCTCCTGAGCCTAGGCACAGCAGCAACTTCCGGAATGGTGCATGGAATGTCTATGTGTAGTCGCCCAGCTCTGGGGGAATGTTGTATGGGTAGTTACCATTGAATTGAATCTTAACCAGGCCAGCCATACAATGACTGTAATTGAATGAACAAGACAGAGTTTGGAAAATTTGTGGAGATTAACTAATCTTCTGACAACCCAATGCCTGCCCTCTTATGACAAGGCACAAGTCAGGGGTGTGACGGAATAGTGCTGCTCAGCAGTACTCTGAAAGCTTGACACCATCCAAGACAATGCAGCTCTTTCACAGAAACCCCATTCATCATGATCAACCTGTATTCCCACTCAGTGCCATGGGACTGGTGATGAAACTCTTGTCAATCAGCCTTGTTATTTTTCTGCTCCACGGCCCTTTACAACACTACCTCTCTCCAGCTCAATCTCATCATGTAGCCTGGCCTGATCGACAGGCTGCAGATGATTGTGGGCCTATTGTTTCACATGCCATGCCACTTCCCAGCCCAACTTTGCAACTGCCTTTTCTTCCTCTGCAGACCTTGATGCACTGCAGTCTAGAGATAATAATATAATGAAACAATCAAGTTATTGATCACAAAGAAAGGTAAGATTGACTGCATTCATCCCAGCTTACAGCTCACAAGGAAACAAACTAGTTTTGCAAAGCTGTGTGAATCATTGAAATACTTGGGGCTGGACTATATTTCAATGGTTTTAAACTAAGGTTAAGTCTGAGAGTTGTAATTCAAGTATCGATTGCAACCTGAAATGTGTTCTTAAAAGGTTTTGGGATTTACATGACAGTGACTACATAGATCACACTTGCAATACAGGGACCTTTTTAACCTACAAAATGTGGAGGGAACTTGGGTATAATTACTGGAAGTTTATTTTGTAAATGTCAAATTCTGTTAACTAACCCTGATAACAAGATGACGTCTCACCTTTCTCCAGTATAGAGAAGGCTGCCATTTATGCAGTATTAGAAATAATTAAAGGAAATCATAATTAATAACAGTCATGAAAACAAAGTAAGGGCAGAATAAGAGGTGGAACAAACCAAGCATTAAACAGGTAAACAGAGCCCAGGCTTATTTTAGTTGGGAACAGGGCTCAGACGGACAAGCGACCAAGTGAGAAACCAACATATACAAAGGCGATCTAGAAAGGATGTTTCCCCTTGAGGGATTATCTGGGGCAACAGGTCATAGTTTTAATCTAAGAGGTGGCAGATTTAAAACAGAGATTAGGAGAATTATTTCTCTCAAAACAGGCATGACTCTGCAAAATTCACAAACCCAGAGTGCTGAAACATGGAGTCAATTTGAAGAGGAGATGGGCAGATAGTTAATTAGTAATGGGTTAAAGGTGCACGCAGGAACTTGGATTCAAGGCTAAGATGAGATCAGCCATGATCACATTAGCTGTGGGAGCAGGCTCAAGGGGCTAAATTGTGTACTCCTGCTCCAAGTTCTTACGTTCTTAAGCAATAATGATCTCATCAAATATTAGGTCCAGGTTATTTTAATTCCCTGGAGTGATTTACATATCACAATTCAGTTGTTGGCTGCAACATAGGTGGCAGCAATATGACTCTCACTGAAGAAATGTTTTCCTTTATTTTTGCCCTTCTCATCCAGTGCAGATCTGCTACGGTCAGAGCTGGGCAGTCAGTGAACAACAGTGGTTCCCTTCTTCAGTAAAAGGATGGCAGGGTCATTCTGACACAGCACAGCGTGTGCAACATTCAAACACAGGCCACTGCTGAAATAAATGTTTCTAAAATCAGAACAGCAGCCACTCTTTGCAGTGCCCCACTTCTTGGATTGCAGGGCAAGGGGAAAGTTAAAATTCCACCCACAGTATGGGAAGGTCTTGTTCAACAAAAATCATTTTCCATATTAGGAGCTGGATTTTCCTTACATCCACTTCATACGGGTTGGTGGGGGTGGTGTACGGAGCTTAGTGTTGGAACATCCTGTGAATTCAAAACTAACAGCATCTGCACAATTAGCACAGTTTTCCTGGCTGTGATGAGGTTTACAACATGGTGTACAACATAGCCACAAAATACCATCTCAACTGTTTCTGTATCCCTGTCGCAGACTCAATTACGACCACATGGGCACGCTATACCCCGTTGTCAGGGAATCAAGGTCTACTAGGAGCTTTTCTTTTGCCCTTACTTCTTCAATTAGTTCAACAGCCTTACTTTGAAACAAAATAATTATCACAACCAGGCTAATGGCATTTATGTGAATGATCTTGAATCGACAGTTAGCTTCTGTCCTCTTGTACCTTATTCCAAAAGATGACTCCAAACAATTCCTAACAGAACGGAGACTGAATTTTAAAATGATAACACTTCGACTGATTAGAATTGGATAGGCTTTCTTGCCCATTTTACATGGGTGAACATCCTCAACAAGATGACAAGATTTGCACCTGTGCCATCTCCTTCTTTTCATTAACATTTGCAAAATAAATGAGATACATACGTTTTTGCATGAGAACTTTTAGAGTGGCCTGAGTAGCTAGTCAAAAGGCTCGTACAGAGTTCAACTTAAGCAAAACTGATCCTGATCCAGTACCAACAACTACAGCCTAAATCAGATTCTGGAGTTTCCTGCTGATTTCATAGGCAGATTGCTGAATAAAGTCCTAGAATAAATGTGGGCGGGCTTTCTGCCTGTCCTTTGGAGCTGTGGCTGGGTTTTGTTCAGGAATGTCATTATAAAGAGAATGTACATGTACATGCAGAGCTGTGAATTACAATGAGCTCACAATACAGAAACAGGCCACTGGAAACAACAGACCCAGGTCAGTGTATATGCTCTGCACCAGTCTCCGTTCACCTGACTTCATCCCTCTGCCATTAACTTAGTCATTTCTCCCTTGACTGCATCAACACTATTTACCTTGTTATCCATGTGGCAACACATTTCACATTCTAACTACTCCAAGAAACAAAGTTTCTCTTGAGTATTGGATTTATCAGTCCGTCATGTCTTATATCAGTGGTCTGTTTGATTGCTCTACAAGTGCCTATTGAATCAGTCCATGATTTTAAAAACCCCCATTACGTCAATTTGTTCTCTCTTTCCCTTAATGCTGTTCATTCTGCCTTGATTGTTATAGCCTCTTCATTTTGATAATATTATTGTCAATCCTTACTGCATTGTCTCCGGAGACTGGATACACACAGCACTCAAACATATGGCCTAATTAATGTTTGATACAAGCTTAATATCTCTCACAAATAACTCAACACAGAGCTTGGAATTCTATAACTTGGAAGTCTGGGTGATACTCCTGGTGAATAAAGTGTCATGAAGATTGTTGACTGTGAAGTCTCTCAATGTATCTTCAGAAAGGAGAATATTTGCCATTGTTACATCTATATTCGCAAAACTGAATTCATTGCAAAGTTTCATCCTGACGAAGAAGATGAAATTTGAGAAATTTAGTTGAAATAATTTGTTCAAAAGCAAAATGATTTTTAATGATCGATACACAAGTAGCAGATCAGAACGGAGCTAGCAATTTCCCATATTTGTTCTCTGCTTACTCTCATATGGCCACAGCAAACACTTTTCCATATTACTGAGGCACTGATAAAGGACAATGAATACACAAATTAGGCAGAATCCTCTGATTCTTTATCTGGAAAGATGAAAAGACAAACTATTCAGTGGAATATTCCTTTTAATCATTTCAACTGTGTGTACAGCAGTTTTTGGCCATTAAGTGAATCCTCCTCCTCCCTTTGATAAAGGATGAACTTGTGACATTGTGAAATGAATTGAGTTGAATATTCTTTTGAATTTTCTGAAGATAACATAACGCAAGGTACAATGTATGCCATGATCTGAATTGAAAATATTGGCATTCTTCGTATGATGTAAGTTTAAATGAATTTGGTTCTCTGAAAGTTTCATGCAACATATTTTGATTTCAACAAATGTGGATGTTCCGAGTGCATACAAGTTACTTCATACAATCAGGACAGTTCAAAGGACAGCCATCATTTGCTTACACCTGGTTTCTTTGTGTCTGCACTTGAACGCAGCCAAGTTAGCAAGTCTCCAACTATGGGCATCAACTCAACTCAGCTCGATCCTGTTAACAAACATTAATGACATGTCACACACATCTCTCAGACAGAATCACTGATTAAGTGATAAGCAGTGACAAAACTTGTTATTTTTCACTCCTGTCCTAGCATGGGATTGTCACGTATGGACACGTCACCATCCCTTCTTCAAACACCTCACTATCTGCATCACTAATTATTCATCGAGTCTGGGGCCTCTCAATGAGCTAAATTCTGTACTGGCGAAGCAGTCACTAACAGTGCATCCTGCACTGTATTGTGACTGTTGATGGTTGCACAGTTTCTCTGAGAAGAAAACAAAAACCAAAAAGATAAAGATTAACAATGCAAATCCCAAAGATGTTGTAAGAAGTTGCAGCCTTGGGAGAGTGCAGCAGAGGTAGAAGAAGCAAAGAAAAATACAGAGAAACGAGACAGAACTGAGAAAACATAGGAAAGATGTACAGCTAACACAGAGGCTTCTTTGCACACAGTAGATTCTTGGTTTAAAGAATAACTTGAGTGTCTCTTTAAACTTAGTTCACTTATTGTGCATGTGCATGAAGTGTGGATATGGGGAGGGGTGGCAGCATGTGTGCGCTTGCCCTTTACACAGTGGGTAAGTGTATGTGGGTAGATATGATTAAGGAATCTGTGAATATAAAAACGGGAACTTATTGTTGTCGAACCATTAACTCCCAAAAGAATTACACTGAAGGCAAATGCTGTGCAAATGCTGACATCGAAGGGGAATAACAGATACAAGTCCTTTTTGCGCCATCTCTCTAGACCATGAGCACTTTGTCCGCTCCTCACCCACCATCATCCATAATTGGGTCGAGACTTTAGATTCCACTTGTCGGGCACTTTGCATACATCACCTGCAGCAAGCTGTTGGCAAGGCAATAAATCCATTAACTGCCGGTCTGAGGAGAGCCTTAGCATTGTGAAATACTGCACAGTGACCTTATCTTCCACACTGTTTATCCCAATCACAGCTTTGTCACCCACCACTGACTACATCTGCAGCAGTCACAGCAGAACAGAACAACGCTACCCATAAAAATGAAAACGCTCTATGAACTTTCCATCCTCGTCATTTGTCAAAATAACATTCCTCAGACATAATTGGGTAGAAACTGCCCCGAATTTCAAAATCTATCGACTCATTTTTCATCAACACTTGGCTAAGCACATTACAGAATCCAATCCTCCCTGTGACATACATATCTAGCAAGTGGAGCACTTTGAAATAAGTACTGTGTTCAATGCTGCAGCTATATAAAACCGACACACTTGCTTTTTTAAAAAAAAAAATGCAAAATCTAAACTTAACTGTAAAATCTCCAGCAAAGTCATGAGAGACAGACTGGTGGGGAGAATACACTTCTGCTGATAGGAAACAAATCTGTTTCAGAAATGAAAGTGAAGATTCAAAGGGAGTTGTTTGGTCGAACCATCTCGATAATCCAAAGTGATATTTCTGAGACAATTCCCTGTGAGATGTTGGCTCACATTGCAGTGCGAGTTCATTAGCACTCAGCATCCCAGTGGCCTTTCACCTCATGAGCCACGTATTCTCACCTGAACCAAGGATCAGTGCCAGGGACCCCAGTGAGGGCAAAGAGGGTCAAAAAGCAAAAAGATGAAGTCAATGCTCTTCAAAGCCTATTCTCCAACTGGCACGACTCAGAAGTGTAATGGAATACTTCCCACTTGCCTGGATGAGTGCAGTTCCAACAACACTCAAAGTGCGCGACACCATCCAGGAACATTCAGGATTGGCACCTCACCCCACAAACATCCACTCCCTCCACCACTGATGCTCAGTAATAGCAAAGTGGACCATTTACAAGATGCATAGTAGAGGCTTATCAAGGCTCTGTAGACAGCACCTTTCATATCCACAACCACTTCCACTTATAAGGACAAAGGCAGCAGATACATAGGAGCACCATCACCTGCAAGTTCCCCTCCAAGTCACTCACCATTTTGACATGGAAATATGCTGCTGTTCCTTCAGCATCATTGGGTCAAACTCCTTGAATTCTCTTTCAAATAGCACTGTGTGTCTACTTACAGCACATGGACTGCAGCGGTTCAAAAAGGCAGTTTGCCAGCACCTTCGTGGGCAACTAGGAATGGACAATAAGTCCACATCCTATGAATGAATGAATAAAAATAAAAAGTACTGACCTGACAAGGGGGCAGGGCAGGAGGGCACACTGCTGTTGAGGGTGGTTTAAAGAAGACAAGAGAATGCTGTGTGATGAGTGATGAATTGATAGAGGCTTGAGTGAGTGGTTTTTACGTGGACGAGATGTTTTTAAAGGGACATGCCTCAGATGGTTAGTTTGGGAATATGAGGGGCCTGATCTCTGCAATGAGCTATTATAGATGACAACTGCTCTCATGCCCTCCACAAAAGGTTAGTGACCCCCAGCAGCTTTGTTCCAGCTGAAACTACAATGCTCAAAAGTAAAGTCTTGCACCATTCAATCACATGTTGGCCAAGACATAACGCACAACACAGCTGCCATTATCCCATATGTGTTCTCACGCCTGACCTTCTCTCGAACAATTTGGGTTGGGCTATTCATATTGACCATGTGTGCAATGCTCGAAGCGCGTGAATAAAAAAAAATCACAAAGTGTATTTGGTTTCAAATATATCCAGTATACATATTATGCCACAAATTATTGAGATCAAATATCACACACAACAGACACAATTCAATCAGTACCTTATATGACACTTCAAACCCGTTCATTATAGGCATTCATAAGATTGTCCTGAGGACACACACTAATCATTGTGTTGTAGCATACAATTTGAACACACCACAAGGCAGACATAGGAATGTCTTTATACAGCATGACATCCATACATTGCAACATTCAGACAGCACAAATTATCACATTTAGGGCCACTTATTTACGAGAGCCTAAATAAGACAAATTCCATTTTCAGATGCAGTCCAGGATTTCTAACAGCATTTTAGGGTCTACGTTTTGCAACTCTGCCCAATTTTCTTTCAAAAATTAAGTCATTAATCCTACAAGCATACATAAATTCTGGAATTCTTTTGTACTGCACGGATAATTGTAATCGGTGCATGGTTATAGTACATTCTGAACAGTCCCCGAACTGCACACATGGAAAGTAACACATCACACAGCATTATAATTGTCTGATTTAACATTATGGAATATTAATTGGTTCATATCTTCATAGTCTTAGCATTTGCAGTAATTATTTTTCAACATGCAAGTAAATCTGTTTGGTAATTACAAAGCAATTTGTGGCTTTAATTATGGAGGTGCATTCAGAGAGCTGCTGCTTTATAAGCTAACACAAAAGCCTTATTTTGGAAGGTTGTGTTGAAAGAGTGCCTCCAGTGAGAGATGCTGCTGGGTGGCAATTTTGTGCTTGCAATGATAGCAAGAGTCACCCGTTTCCAAGGAGCTGTGAATACTTTGTGATGAGTGATGAATTGATAGAGGCTTCAGTAATTGGTTCTTATGTGGACTATATGGAGTCAAGGGACCTGCCTCAGATGGTTAGTTCATGGGTGCAGTACAATTACAATGTTTAATGGCATTTAGATGCAGATATGAACAGGAAAGGTTAGGAGGAATATGGGCCGGGAGCAGGCAGATGGGACTAGTTTAGTTTGGGATTATGTTCAGCATGGACTGGTTGGGCTGAAAGATCTATTTCCATGCTGTAAGACTCTATGACCTCAGGGAACTATGGCGTAGTTCCTGTTCATTGGAATGTGCATCCAAAAACATTCATTTAGGGACGGATTCTGACAACTACCAGCCTGATAGGAAGAAGCATCTGCTTTCTTTGCAATCAAATGGCAGAAAAATAAAAGCGGATAGAACTCAAGTAACTCTCTACAAGTAACACAAAATCCAGAAGAGGAACAATACAGCCTCACCGTTTCCTGTGTATTGAACGCGAGTGAGCATCATAGGGTGGCAGTGCAGCCTATCAGTTTGCAATCCACCTCTGTCCTGGAGCCATTGCTGGTGGGTGGTACTGAGGCCTTCAACTCAAAAATTCGCTCCAATGCAACAGCCTGGTTCCAATCCAGCTGGATGTTTTTATGGTCTTCAAGCGAAGGCAACAGAAAGGCAAAGAATCCAGGGTGGAGAGCCAGCTTTGACAGCACATTCTAAAACTAACCATCTGAGGCACGTCCCTTGAATACACATAGTCCACATAAGAACCAATTACTGAAGCCTCTATCAATTCATCACTCATCACAAAGTATTCACAGCTCCTTGCAAACTGGTGTCACTTGCTATCATTGCAAACACAAAATTGCCAACCACTGTATGTGTAAGGCCTACTTTGAGGAAAGGGAGGGTGGGAGTAAGAGTGAAATCCCCTTGCCCATACAGACTTCGCCTCTCCCGCCCTCCAAGATGGAAACTTCCTGCCATCTCCTTAGCCTCTCCAATCTATGAGTCTACCTCCCTGATCAACCCAGTTCCATTAGGGCCTCCCAGCTGTGCCTGCCCAAATTCCCTAACGTCCAGGAGCCATCTTCACTGGGAATGCCTGTGATCCCAGGATTGGTCACTTGCTCTGCTGCTGGGGCTCAGGTTGGCTGACAGCTCTTGATAATGGGTTTCTTGTCCACGAGGAGACACAAGGCCCATTCTGCACCTTCAATAATTTTTATTTTAGCCAGAATGCTTTAAGGCCAACAGCATTTAATGGACTTTATCATTGCATCCCTCTGCAGCAAGACCAGCTCCAGTGAGTAATATGACTGGACTAGCAATCCAGAACTCCTGGCTAATATTCTAGCAACAAGAGTTTGAACCCAACCATGGTAGCTGGCGAAATCTGCATTCAATTGAAAGAAATTAAAGCGCTCACCTGATGCAACATGAGATCAGGGTCTAGGCCCAAAACGTCAGCTTTTGTGCTCCTGAGATGCTGCTTGGCCTGCTGTGTTCATCCAGCTACACACTTTGTTATCTTACATGAGATCACTGTTGATTGTTCTGAAATCAGGTTCACAAATGACCTTGCAGGGAAGGAAATCTGCCATCCCTACCTGCACTGCCCTACATGTGACTCAGACTCACAGCAAGGTGGTTGACTGTTAAGTGCCCTCTTAAATAGCCTAACAAGTCACTCTAATTCAAGAGAAAATTATCGATGGGCACTAAATGCCACCCTGTATTGCAGTGTTTGCACCCTTTGAATGAATGAAGAAAAAGAAAATTGGCACAACTCTTCCCACTGTGTTATGAGTATTTTTTTAAAAAAAAACTCAAATCCTTCAAGCTTTAGTATTTAGCACTTATTACATGGGCATGATTTCCTACAGCAAGTGTCCTCAGCATTCCAGGCTATAAACTAAGGAATTAGCTGAGGTTTCTGCTCTGAATTGACATTCACTGACACACATCCCTTCCCCGCCAGCTGTAACCACAGTGTTTGAGAGTGTTGAGTGAGTTGTGACCCACCTCGCATTCAGGCATTGTTCAACACTCACGAGGGTGCATCCCTGGAATGTCACCCATGGACCAGGCTGTAGCAATCTCACTCCCAAACCCCAGGATTCTGGATCCAGAAGATTTCAGCACAAAAACCTAAACTGCCACTCAAGAACAGTACCGAGGGAAGGCTGCATTGTTGGAAGACTTAGCTTTTGGCTGTGACTGTTAAACCAAGAGCCTCCTCAATTGGCTGTAAAAATATCCTGCCCCTCAAATTAACATTACTAACACCAAATAAAGATTTTCTTGCCATTTTATCATATTGCTGTCACAATGGGCTTCATGGAGTGCAAAGCATTTTGGGACATCCTAGCGACATACAAGATGCTAAATAAGTGCACCTCTGTTTGTAATTTTTGTACAAACACGACTTAACAGTTCATGATCAAACCAACAATATTTAAGAGTTCCTGCTCAGTAACACATGGGGGTGACAGATGTAAACACTAAGCAAATTGTCCTCTAAATGTCCCATTAATTAAAAAGAAATTGATGGAAGAGGTGTGTCTAATTACAAAATATTATTCTATGAAATGAATAAATACCTGGGTGCAACCACCGAATCTTGATTGAATGCAATAACAGACGTCCTGATGAATATGAATGCAGCAGCAATGGTGGAATTGTAATCAAGAAATAATTAAAATCCTAATAAGATGTCGAGGAACAAGTAAACAGATTGAAATGTGGCACTCAAGGCCTAGAATTGAGCACTCTTGCCTAACGAATGAACACTCTCCAATAACGTTTCATTTGAAGACATATGCTATTGTTTAGTAACAATTCGTATCCTCCTGTTGCCTCAATATTGATATGTGTTCAATTTTTTTTCTCCAAATCTTTTTAAACATCATTATCCTCTCCCTGGAACACTTTGGCCTTCAGAGGTTCTGATCTTTTCTTCCTGAATTCAGGAGTACTGTGCTCAACTTTATTTTGTACAAAAGGAGTCCACGTGTATTTTTGGTTTTACTTTAGATGACAAGTACCAATGTGGGGAATCATTTTCTACTGCATGTTAATTATCCAGTGCCAATATGAAACACTGTTCAGCTCCAAAATAACTTCTTTTTTGTTCTCTGTCATTCATTTACTGAATGCGAACATCGCCGTAACAAGTCCTCTCTAGTTGCCATCCCAAATTGTCCTTGGTCAGATGTACACTAAAGTTCCCTTCTTCAGTTATGTAGCAATTGCAGTTACCTCACAGCGTTACCATTGCTTAAAACAAAAGGGGAGGAAGGGCTTGGCCAAGTAATTACAGGCTAATCTGCCTAACTTAGGTGGAGGCCAAGTTATTGAAAGATTCAGAGCAATGGTAAAGAGATTAACTGGAGGCAGTCAGCACTGATTTGTTAAGGGAATGTTGTGTCAAACTATCATGCTTGAATTGTTTGAGGCAGTAACAAGGTGGGCTCATTGAAGCTAGCAAGTCAGATGCAGTCCACACGGATTTTCATGAGGCTTTTCAAAAAGCCTATTCTGGCACTGTAT
Organism: Stegostoma tigrinum; assembly: GCF_030684315.1. Taxonomy (NCBI): domain Eukaryota; kingdom Metazoa; phylum Chordata; class Chondrichthyes; order Orectolobiformes; family Stegostomatidae; genus Stegostoma; species Stegostoma tigrinum. The sequence goes on from NC_081361.1 coordinate 14,225,735, forward strand.
TAAAAGCTCATGGTCAAAAGTTAGGTCAGTGGTAGCTGGCAGACAGCTTTGGTCAGTGGGCATTTTTGCCATTTGAGAGCATTTCCAGTGGGGTTTCAATGTTCAGGAATGAACATTTGCTTCTCATGATATACATCATGAATCTGGCCTTGAGCATGGAGCAGTGACGGTGCAGTTTACAGGGGAAAAAAATAATTGGTTGTTGGTTGATATTGGTAGAGAAAGTGAGAGACTGCAGCAAGAATGCAGTCCACTCGTACTGGTCAGGTGGACCAGAGACATCACCAGCAGGATTCATTCTTGGAATCAATGGGCATTAATATTTCTCGAGGGGTCTCATCCCGTTGCTGCTGGTACGTAGGGAGGATCCTTCATTCAAAGGTATTCAGGTCATGATCCAGGGATCCTGCAATGGAAATCAGGTGACGAGGTATGTCCTCTTTCTCTCCACAGATGCTGTTTGACCAGCAGAGTTTCTCTAGTACCTTCTGTTTCTATTTCTTCATAATCTTCACTCAGATCTCCTCTTCACCTCTATGATCCCGGCCACCAGATTCACCTCTGGCCTGGGGATTTCTTATTGATCCTGGGCTTCCGATGGCATGCTGCCAACAGCTACCACAGATCCCTGTAGTGCAGATAGCGATGGAGAGCTTCCTCCCTCTCTCTTCAGCAGGGAATTCTCAAAGGGCAATTGGGTTTCCAAACCCGACCCCCTACAGCCCCATTGCCCTGAATAGTGGGCAAAGCTCAAGGCTGGCCACTTATTGAATGCCTACAGCATGGAAATAGTCCATTTGGCCCATCATGCCTGCACTAACCCTCTATACAGCATCCCGCCCAGACCCACTCCCCTATCCTATCCTTGTAAACCTGCCTTTATCATGGCCAATCTACCTAACCTGCACTTCCCTGGACACTTTGGGCAATTTAGCATGGCCAATCTATCTAACCCGCACAACTCTGGACTATGGAAGGAAACCACCAGCACCCAGCGGAAACACACACAGACAGAGCGGAGAACGTATAAACTCCACACACAGTCGTCCAAGGCAGGAATTGTACCCAGGTCCCTGGCGCTATGAGGCAACAGTGCTAACCACTGAGTTACCGTGCCACCCCACTTAAGTTCCTAATGGGTGCAAATCCAACAGGTTCAGTCGAGGAACCCCATCACAAACATCAAAGTATGCCCCTTTGGAGTGATGAGCATAAGAGGTTGGAGGTCAAGGAGGGAGCAGATCGCAAGATGGATGGGGAATGAAGTCAATTGGGGCTTGGTAGTTGTGATGATGGTAAATCAGAGGACTCATTGAGGATGGTAGGGAGGTCAGAGATCTCATGGAGGCTGTGAAGTTGTTGCGTGGTGGGGGCAGGGAGGGGGTGTGTGGAATGTTCGCCGGTGGTGGGGTAGGATTGGGAATGGAATGTCCATTTGTGTAGTATCTTCAGGCTGGCATTTTATTCCAGGATGGTGGCATCATGAATCCAACCTGTCCTGCCTTGACCACACAGCTAGGTTCCCTAATGCTTTTGCCCTCTTGGTTGGCCAAAGATAAAGTCAAAAAGCAGAATGGCAGAGAGGTTCAAAGCCTTATTAACATATTTAATTTTCACCCTCCCCTCTGCCATGGGCCAGGGAACAGATTTTTCAGACTTGAACACCTCTCCTCCTGACCCAACCACTAATCACTGTATCCGCCACGCTCAAGTCAGATTCCATCTAATGCTTTCTTTCGTCCTGCTGGATTTATCCGGTACTTTTTGGAGGTTATTTAAAAATAAAACAGATAGAGAATATACTTAAATTGCACATGGAGAATTTATACTGCATCTTCTCAAGATACAGATGACTATCTACACATTCAAGAGAAACCATAAAACTCACTTCAAACAATACAGATTGTATCATCTATTATCACTTCTGTATTTTCTGAATTCCAAAAGAATCTATTGTTTATTTTTCTTGACGAAAAGTCAAATTGTGTCTGTGTATGACAATGTTTCATTCCATCTATGCTGGAGTATGATCTGAATTCAATAACCACAATAAATTTGAACAGGTTTAAAATTAAAACTATTAACTTCATTGCTCTACTTCAGAAAGCATTGCCAAACTGGGATATGGAGACAATGAAACAGTTAACATTTTACATTATTTGACAGAAAATGTTATCACTATAACTATCACAGACAGTGGGAGGAAACCACTGATTATTTGTGATTGAGAATGTTCAATAAGGGTGAGGTAGTTTTTATTTGCTGCTTATCAGTCTGACAGAAAATGTAATGATATTAGTGCACGTTTCAAACAAACACATTTGAGGATATGGCTCTGGTAAACAGTTTTGTGTTAGGTGGTGACATTGTGGGGGATAATCACAGAGCTCTCATTTGAAGGTTGAACTAGACTTGAAAATGAAGATACAGGCTTCCTTCCAAGCTTCTGAATATTTGTCACCTTTTTTCTCAAGAGAGGCAAGCGGTTAAACATTCCCCTCTTCCCACTGATTTTTTTAGATAAATGGTTGGTCACAAGCCCTTGCCCATTCTCAGTTCATGTTTCACAACGTACAGAACTGGCAATCATTTCTGTTTCCAGGACACTTATCAGCTTTCTAATAACACATTAATCATTGCTGATAATTCACATTTCCCTAATCTATGGGGGTGAGTCAGCAGCAATAACTGCTTAGCAGTTTTTAAGTGCAGAGCATTGCAGCACTGACATTTAGAAATCTGCTCAGTGCAGCACAGATTGACTTTTGATAAATAGGAGCACAATAACCTTGATGCATTTAGCTCAGCATTCTTGTTGAAATTAATTGCATTTTTGCGTACTTCTACTCTCTGGCTAACTCACTGTACACTTCCTTTCATTAACAAATGCGTGTCCATATCCACAACTGAAATTAAAGCGTAAGATAGGAGATGATGTTACATCAATAATTAGTTGCAATGAGGTGACACCAAGTATATTATTTAAATCCATGCAGCATTTGTGGGGAAAGGGAAAAGGCAGTTGGGCAAATGTTTTCATTGGTGTCCCTTCTATCCTTGGTAAGAGTCTTTTCTTCACGTGACTTTAGAGACTATTAAACATCACCTTACCATGTGCAGTGACTATCAATATTTATGCAGATATTATCAATATCCAGTCCTTAAGACAGCTATCCTTCAAGTGTACAAAGTTATGAAGCAATAGATAAACAAAAATATTACTGTGTTAAATTTGCCGTATGAACTGTTTCAAACTATTGTCAAATCCCAAGAGAGCAGGCAATGTAGTTCAGGGTTTGTTGGTGCACATCACCCTGGTCAGATTAATGTATGTCACCTGTATCACATCAGCACTTGATATGCCAGTGTCCCAATAGTATGCTCACTTTGTTGAACATTGAAGGGTGACCTAATGAAAGATTACAAAATTATGAGAGGCATGAATAGAATGGATCGTTGGAGTCTTTTTCCCAGGGTAGAAACGTCAAGTACCAGGAGACATAGATTTAAGGAAAAAGGGGGAACGTTTAAAGAAGGTGTGAGGTCTTTTTTGCATAGAGGGTGGTAAGTGCCTGGAATGGTCTGTCAGAGGAGGCAGATACAATAGCCACATTTATGAACCATTTTGACTGATGTACGACTTGGCAGTTAATAAAGGGATACAGATGGTGCGGAAACAAAAGGTTTTCACTTTAGAAAGACATCATGTGGCAGTTTACTCTTGGTGGGCTGAAGGGCCTGTTCCTGTGCTGTACTGCTTATTGTACTGATTGACTAATGAGAAACAAACATCGTTACCTTCCTTCAAGTTCACAAAAATATTTAAAGTCCTTAGAGACAGGATTAAAGAGACGTTTCATTATTAACTTCTTTAACTAATTACGATCCTTGCTAATGTCTCATTTTCAACTTGGGATCCAAACCTAACTGCTTAATATGGAAGGCATTCCAAAAGAATCTTAGTTGATTGATTGGTTGTAATATCCGTTGGCAAATAACTGGAAAAAAAATTCATCTAACTTCAGTCATCCCCATGCACACACAAAGCTTTAATGAAATTTCATCAAAGTCTCCCATTCATAAAAGAGAGGAAATGCTCGCAACAAGGTCATGCACTTATATATCCAAGTGGCTTCTGAAACTGGTGGGTTAAATTTTCTTCTATGTAGTTGTTGAACAGTGTTTTTACTATTGATATTTATTTGGTTGAAACAAAGTGACTTATCGTAAAACTAAGAGAACTCAGGATAACCAAAATTGGCTCCTTCAGGTTCATTCATTTCTCCCTTAATTTAGACCAGTCCAGCTGATATGACACCCAGGTGTACAGTGTGTCAAACAAGGATCATTTAAATTACCAGCTGGCTGCACAATGAACTGGACAACTTCGAGAATTTTTGCCTCTTTGATGCTGAGCTGATAGGTGACCGTTAAATATTTAAGCACAAGTTTCCATAACATCCTGCCGAGTTATGAACTTCTGTCCCACTTTAACAGGAATGAGACGGCTGACTTCCAAACTCTGATTCGTTTGCTTGGCAATCAAAATTATATTACACACTTTTGTCCCTTTTGAGAATGTTCTGTACAATTTATCTGCTTTCACTGCAGTACTGACAGATCCATTTGCATCGGAAGAACTACACCTTTGTGGCACCCTGTGCTGACAACAGTCACAGATGCTCAGAGACTTTTCACAGAATTGGCAGTGACACTCCATCCATTGCTAAATTGCAGGTTGTATTTAAATGCGAAAGACAAAAGACGTGCAAGAGCCTTAACTTAGGTTGTTGAGTATCATTGGACAGAATGATAGGCCACATCTTGATGTGAACCTCAAACAGCTTGATTACAATCAGCAGTCTCAGTGTTACAATGTCACAGCATGATCTATTTTGAGATTGAAGCAAAGTGAAATGATGATCTACATCATCACCAGTATCCATGCATCAAACTGGTTGCTGAATTAGCAAAATAGGCCAGCATTTAATGTGGAGTTAGTGTCGCCCTCCCTGCTCCCATCTGCTTGACTGGATATTTGGCAATGGGCCACCTCCACCTGCCTGGAGGCCAGTTTTACACTGTCCACAAACCTGGTTCTGAAAATGATGCTACCTATCCCTTTGGGTCAAAAATGTTCCACCTCCAAGAGTGTCATCAGGTCTTCAGTGCCACCAGAAGCTGTGCCTAGTGCTGGAACTACAGCAGGCCATGGAGCAGAGACCCCAGAAGAGATCAGGATTAAGGTAAGTGAGGTCAGGAATTACAAAGTTCAATCACTTGGGTCACTTACTAGGGGACTCTGCATGTTAAGGTGGTCCATGCTACTGTGAGGGTCCATTGTAGGGCAAAGGGAGCCAAATCAGAAGGGACCTCACCCAAAGGCTGAAGGCAGGCTGCTGGGTCTTCCTGTGAAACCTCTCAGGATGACAAAGTGTGGTCCCTGTATTTCACTGATAAAGTAACAGTGATGGGGCTTCCAAAGTGGTTGTAATTTAGTCACTTATGCACCCTACTTGCCCTTGGGTTGAACGGGCTTGTGGCCAATACTCCCGCCACTGGTAAAATACTAAAATTAGCTGGAAGGCAATGGACAGAGCAAACCCCATCATTCCAACTTTATTTCACAATATGCCCAGCCTTATTTGCAATGGGAGAATCAACAGAGCGTCGAGCCTCATTAATAGTACCACTTCTCTCAGTCAGGGTGAAGATAATTTCACCCCTTAATCAAACCTGGAAGCTGTACTCCTGCAAATGACTGGCATTGGCTTTATATAGATATAATTTGTATTATGTAACTATCTCACTGCAGTTCACTGGAGAAGTCCCCTTGTTTGTTTTTTTGGGACATGCTGCTGGATCTCAGTTATGACTTTTGTTTGTAGAAACTTTTTACACAGACTCTATAAACTGCTGCAGTCTGCTGTTTAGATAGTTTGCCTGCTTTCTGAGAAAAGAGGCTATTTGCAACAAAATAGACTGCTTGCAGAAAGCCTGCCTGAAGTTCTGCTTTGCCTTAACTTATTGGCTGAAACTGGTGGGAAGATATTGTTTAATCATATCTTTGGCCCCTGAATCATCAGTTCACAGTGCATCCCACTCACAATATGCCATCCATTGTTCAGAGCAAACAGTTTGAACACTACTGGACAACTTACACCAATGTTCATCCCCATAAAGCTGACACTAAAACAGAAGCAATCAATACCAGTCCAACAAATTTATTCAGCTACCTCCTGCCAAATATTATTTCACTTGACATCTCACAGTGTATTATCTGGCTGCAGGCTGGTGTCAAACAAATTTGTCAGTTCATTACTGAGGAGGGCTCCAATATCCAAGCATTAGACACACTGAATGACTCTAAGATATGAGTATCACTGGAAGTTGCAATCGTAACAATAAAAAGAATGTAAGAGGTTTTGCCGCAAAGCATAGACTGTTGCCATTCAAGCCCAGATGATTTCATAATTTGAACAAAATATCTGCAACGAGCTAAAAGCTCAGGCAATCTTAACAACGATCAACCTGGCGTATCTGCAGCACAGGACCACCTGCTGACAACACAATGCTGCACTACTATGACTGATCCAGTTCAGCTTCCGGTCAACGGTAACCTCCAAGATGTTGGCATGGAGAATTTAAACATAGTGTTCAGCATTGGTAATGCTAATACTTGTCAAGATGATCCAGCAAGGTGGTGGTGGGGCTGGGGGCTGGTGGGGGAAGTTGCTGCTGTAAGAAATTCAAGCCCCAGTACTCTTCTGCTCGTAATATTGGAGGGAGATTCTGGAGGCAATAAACGTGAGTGGAAATGACAGGGAAGGAGTTACGGAATCAAGAAAGTGAATACATTTGTTACTGTTAAAATGGAGAAGCCGAGATTAAAAGTGGAGATGTGTAACAGTGGCAGAATTCAGATTTGAAGTTGATGCAGTAATGGAGGTTTAAGTAACAGCTTCACAGAAAGAGAGTATGACACGATATGGGAATACTAAAAGAGGTACAGAGAGTCAGTCAGTGGTTAGGTCTGAGGTGAGGGAAAATGTTGATTTTAAACTTTTAAGGATGTTTCTTACTGTGACTTTTTCTGACAAATTGGTACATTTTGATCACAACTTGAAACATGGCAGTACACGCACGATTGCATGCATTATTTAATAAGTGAGGCAGTCAGCTCTTCTCAGATACTGTTTTGCTGTCCACAGATGCTGCAAGACCTGATGAGTACCCGCAGCATTTTCTGTTCAGTCACAGCTTGATTCATAATATCCCTCAAGCCTTTCCAAATACAACTGTCATCACAATGATTGAAAACATTTCACTAGAATCCATCCCTGTGTCATATTTTGACTGAACTGTACTACAATTATTTATCCATTATACCTCAAAATTTACTGCTTCATTTCTTTTTTTACCCTGCAAGTTTTCCTCCTGTGACTTTAACCGAACGACATAAGTCAGATCACGCACAAGGATATCTGCTAAACTTCAGTGAAAATAAAAAGGAAGTCAGCTGCATTACTGAACAAGGAAAATTGAACCAGCAAGACCACAAATATCTGTCCTAAAAAGTTCTGCATTACTGTAACTAGGTGTGTCTTTCCCTTCTGTGTTTGAAATTCGTAACTTCCAGAATTTACTGAAGTTTAACAGGATCAGTGAGAGTGAGGCAAACATTGGACATTCAATCTCATTTGAGAGTTGCGATGACTCTCTGAGGGGCTAAGTGGGTTGTGTATACAGATTACTTCATAAAGTAGCAAGATATTGGTGAAAGCTGTGTTGCATACATTAAAGACAGCTCATCATCCTTTATAACTCAAGCCAAACCTCCCTACATTTTCATTCAATCCCTCGATGATAAATGGTATTGTTCCAGTCTTTGCTAATTGCACATACTTACTAACCTTTTTGGCATACATGCATCTTAGACCTCTGCAACCTTTCATCATTTTGATAATGTGCTTCTTTTTTTTAAATCCAACTGTCAAAGTAGGCCACTTCGGTTTTTTCCCTACTCCTCTTGTCACACCTTTGCCCATTCTCTTAACCCAGCAATATCTTTTTGTAAAATTCGTGTCCACTTCACATCTCTGTTTCCTACCCGTTGTCATCAAATTTGGCATCCAAATTTCTCTTCCCTTTGCCACAATTATTTACATAACTTGTAAACAGTTGGGGTCAGATCACTGATTCCTGTGACACACCAACTATTACATCTTTTCAACTTGAAAAAGACCCATTTAACCCTCTTATCTGCTTCCTGTTAGTCAATCTTCTACCCCTTGCCAATATGCTCCCAACTAAACCTTTTAAATGTTTTCTGGAAATTCCTTCTCAAAACTTACCTCATCAAAAGAACTCCAACAGTTTGGTCAAAACTGATTTTTCCTTAACAAAACTATATGAATGCTGTCTGATGACCCTGAACTTATCCAAGAGCCTTTGTTATGGCTTCTCAATAATAGCTTTGAACATTTCCAATACACCACACGAAAAGCTAATGGTAGTCACACACTTTTGCTTTCCTCCACTTTTGAACAAAAGAGTGTTTGCTACCAGCTTCCAATCTAATGGCACTGTCTCCAAATCAAAAAAGGTTTGAAAACTAAAACTAATGCACCAACTATTTCACTGGTCAGTTCTTTTGACACCCTGTGACAGTCAGTCAGAAGCAGAGCCTTTATCAGCCCACAGTTCCAATAACTTTTGTAGGACAACTTCACTGGTTATGATGATATTCCTCGTTCCTCCTTTCCTTGCATTTCCTGGTTTAATCGCTGTTTCTTGGATGTTACTTGCAAAATATCTACGTAATAAATCTGTTAATTGTTTATTTTCTGTTATTAATTCTCCAATCTCACTTTCTGTAGGGCCAATTACACATTGTTAATTATTTCTTTAAATATTTGTCAAAGCTCTTAGAACAGTACAGACCCTTCGGCCCACGACGTTGTGCTGAATTTTTACCCTAATTCTGGAGATCTATATAACTTCCACCCCTAACTTATACTATCATCCATATACCTATCTAATAGCTGTTTAAAATGTTCCTAATGAGGCCGACTCCACTACCCTCTCAGGCAATGCATTCCATGCCCTGGCCGCTGTCTGATTAAATAGCCTACCTCTGACGTCTCCCCTTTATCTACATCCACTCACTTTAAAACTATGCGTCCCCCCCCCGCCATCCCTGGCCCCCGTAATAGCTACCTACACCATAGGAAGAAGTCTCTGGCTGTCTATTCTATCTATACCTCTGATCATTTTGTACAGCTCTATCAAGGTCACCTCTCAGCCTTCGTCATTCTAAACAGAAAAGCCCTAGCTCTCTCAACCTTTCCACCTAAGACCTTCCCTCCATTCCAGGCAACATCCCAGTAACATCCTCTTACTATCCATTTTTATGTTTCTGTAATGCTGTCATTTTTCCCTCCTTATTTAGGTTTTTGGTCATCCTTGAAGTTTTTTTATTAATCTGGCCAACCATTTACCTTTGCACAATTATACACATTTTTGGGTGTTTCATATTATCTTTAACATTTCTCATTAACCATGGATAGTGGGTACATCTTAGATTTTGAGATAATGGGAACTGCAGATGCTGGAGAATTCCAAGATAATAAAATGTGAGGCTGGATGAACACAGCAGGCCAAGCAGCATCTCAGGAGCACAAAAGCTGACGTTTCGGGCCTGGACCCTTCAGAGAGGGGGATGGGGAGAGGGAACTGGAATAAATAGGGAGAGAGGGGGAGGCGGACCGAAGATAGAGAGTAAAGAAGATAGGTGGAGAGAGTATAGGTGGGGAGGTAGGGAGGGGATAGGTCAGTCCAGGGAAGACGGACAGGTCAAGGAGATGGGATGAGGTTAGTAGGTAGATGGGGGTGCGGCTTGGGGTGGGAGGAAGGGATGGGTGAGAGGAAGAACCGATTAGGGAGGCAGAGACAGGTTGGATTGGTTTTGGGATGCGGTGGGTGGGGGGGGGGGGGTGGGGAGAGCTGGGCTGGTTGTGTGGTGCAGTGGGGGGAGGGGACGAACTGGGCTGGTTTAGGGATGCAGTAGGGGAAGGGGAGATTTTGAAACTGGTGAAGTCCACATTGATACCATTAGGCTGCAGGGTTCCCAGGCGGAATATGAGTTGCTGTTCCTGCAACCTTCGGGTGGCATCATTGTGGCAGTGCAGGAGGCCCATGATGGGCATGTCATCTACAGAATGGGAGGGGGAGTGGAAATGGTTTGCGACTGGGAGGTGCAGTTGTTTGTTGCGAACTGAGCGGAGGTGTTCTGCAAAGCAGTCTCCAAGCCTCCGCTTGGTTTCCCCAATGTAGAGGAAGCCGCACCGGGTACAGTGGATGCAGTATACCACATTGGCAGATGTGCAGGTGAACCTCTGCTTAATGTGGAATGTCATCTTGGGGCCTGGGATAGGGGTGAGGGAGGAGGTGTGGGGGCAAGTGTAGCATTTCCTGCAGTTGCAGGGGAAGGTGCCGGGTGTGGTGGGGTTGGAGGGCAGTGTGGAGCGAACAAGGGAGTCACGGAGAGAGTGGTCTCTCCGGAAAGCAGACAGGGGTGGGGATGGAAAAATGTCTTGGGTGGTGGGGTCGGATTGTAAATGGCGAAAGTGTCGGAGGATGATGCGTTGTATCCGGAGGTTGGTAGGGTGGTGTGTGAGAACGAGGGGGATCCTTTTAGGGCGGTTGTGGCAGGGGCGGGGTGTGAGGGATGTGTTGCGGGAAATACGGGAGACGCGGTCAAGGGCGTTCTCGATCACTGTGGGGGGAAAGTTGCGGTCCTTAAAGAACTTGGACATCTGGGATGTGTGGGAATGGAATGTTTTATCGTGGGAGCAGATGCGGCGGAGGCGGAGGAATTCGGAATAGGGGATGGAATTTTTGCAGGAGGGTGGGTGGGAGGAGGTGTATTCTAGGTAGCTGTGGGAGTCGGTGGGCTTGAAATGGACATCAGTTACAAGCTGGTTGCCTGAGATGGAGACCGAGAGTTCCAGGAAGGTGAGGGATGTGCTGGAGATGGCCCAGGTGAACTGAAGGTTGGGGTGGAAGGTGTTGGTGAAGTGGATGAACTGTTGGAGCTCCTCTGGGGAGCAAGAGGCGGCGCCGATACAGTCAATGTACCGGAGGAAGAGGTGGGGTTTGGGGCCTGTGTAGGTGCGGAAGAGGGACTGTTCCACGTAACCTACCATCTTAGATTTTGTTGTCTTAGTCAGTGAAATATAACTATTCTACATCCTGAATGTTCACCCTTTGATTTCTATTGCTATTTCTTGAACTTACGTTGCCAGTTCACTTTAGCTCACTCTGTCTTCATGCTGTTATGATTGCTTTCAGTTAAATTTAATAATGTCATCTTGGGCCCGCAACTTCAAACTGAATGTGAAATTCAAAAATATTATGGTTGCTTCTACCATGGGATTCCTTGAGTTATTAATTTATCCAGTCTGAATGCACAATATCAGATCTAGCATAGCTTGACCTCCATTGGCTCTAGAATATGCTGTTCTCAGGAACCATTCAGAAACCATTATGAACTTATCCAGGCTACCTTTGCCCATTTGCCATTTCTAGTCAATACATTGCTAAAAATCTCCCATGATTATGACCATGCTATCCTGGCAATCTCTCATTACCTTTGCTTTTATATCCACCACCAGCACCAGCCCCCCAATCCCCCACCAAAACCTTGTGATGACTGTTAAAGTCCTGTGCACCAATCCCACATGTGACTTCCTGCCATTGTAATTTTTCATTTCCATCTAAACTGTTTCCATACTTTTATTTCCTGAACCTGAGACAACCCCATCTACTATGCTAATAATATAACTAACTAACAAAGCAGCCCCTCCACCTTTTCCAACTTCTCTGCAGTTCCAAAGTTTCCTGTATCCTTCAAAATACAAGTCTCAATCCATGTTATATGACAGCCACATCTCTGTAATGGCTACCAGATCATGCTCATTAATTTCTATTTTCATTTGCAGCTCTTCTGTTTTATTTCAAAAGCTTCATGCGCTCAGAGTGTCCCCAGTCTACTCTACTTGAAGCCAAAACTGGAACTTTCAACATTTACAAGGGTCAATACCAACCAGAGCATGCAGCAGACATGGGGGAGGACGTTTTGAGCAGGAGAACATGACTACTGGGAATTTGAATGGAGGTCAGTCAGGTCAAGTGGTACACAGAGTTTCTACAGTTTAAAATATGTACATATTTTAACTAAACAAGACAAACTTTCAGAACATTGGCACAGTGGCAGATGGAATACACAGTCGACAACACAGGCTGCATATGGCTAAGATCTCCCTGAAGAATCAGGGCTGCTGTCATTGTAGCTTGCTTAGAATGCTTTGTTGTCTAGGTCTGTACTTGGAAGTGGTTGCAAGCAGACAATCTTTACTTCTGTGCCTCCCGAGGGTTCCTTACTCTTCACTTTAAGACGGAAGCAATTTTATTTTGAGTAAACCTGTTGAAACATTTCTGAAAAATCATAGCGGCTCAATCAGCAAACCGACAAAAATTAAACAGCGGCTTAAAAGAAGGCTGGCATAGCCTCTCTTGAACATTTTATATGTTTCAAATACAAAAATGAATAGTTGACAAACAGACCTGAATTCAAACATGTGAAGATGAAGAGTTTAATTCAATGTGTACTGGCTAACTGGGAGTTCGGAACCTGAGTTTGCAGGTCACATCCTAATCACTTTGGACGGAAGTACCACAGAATTGTAGAATTCCTACAGTGTGTAAACAGGCCCTCCAGCCCAACAAGTCCACACCGACCCTCCCAGCAGCATCTCACCCAGACCAGTCTCCCAACCTCCTCCCTGTTGACTCTGCATTCTCCATGGCTAACGCACCTAGCTTACACATGCCTAGACACTATGGGCAATTTAGCATGGCCAATTCACCCAGGTTGAACAGGTTTGGACTGTGGGAGGAAATCGGAGCACCTGGAGGAAACCCACTCAGACAGGCGGAGAATGTGCAAACTCCACACAGTCACCTGAGGGTGAAATTGAACCTGGGTCCCTGACACTGAGAAAGCAGTGCTAACCCACTGATACCAGTATCAACATTATTCATTACAAATATGGCAGAGGGGTGAGAGTGCTAAAGGAACTACTATTTGGGGAGGAGGGGGGCATTAGAAGGCAAATATTCAGGAGGGCAATTTTTGATTTTTCAAACCCACTATGCGGTGTATATTGGCAGTTATGCAAAATTATTTAAAATTTGGCAAATGAATTGTCACTCCAACGTCACTCTACATTTATTTCCAAATGGTAGCAATTTCTGCCAGGACAGCACGTTAGGAGCCATTTAAAGAAATTGAGTTAAAGGAACCACATGAGAGGAAACTGACCTGAGCTCATAAAGTAGCGGTGAACAATATCCAAAGTAACCTTAACCTAAACCAGAATGTGCCCCAGAAAGTTGTTCAAGGAAAGTAAAACTGTCTTTAGAGGATGTATTTCAACAATTTATTTGCAGGACACCAGATATTCAGGTACAAAAGTTAAAGAAACACCACTTGTAATAGGACTCAGACACCAGCAATTAATCTCGATATTGCTGCCTTCAATTTGTAGATAACAAAAGAGTAATCATGCAATGGGCTCTAACCCATAGTCCAATTTCTCTCTCTGAAAATCCTTAATCTCACCTTCCAAATGGTCTCGTTTGCTGATGTGCGCAATTTCTATTTACTATGAAGAAAAGGAGGTTTTTCTTCAAGAAATAATCCATTTTTATTCAAAAGTGAAGATTGTTTGTTCTCCCTCAACAGTTTTTTACTCAAATGCTTTATGATCATATCTGGCAGTTAATCTTAGATGAATCCCAAGTGTCTTTTTTACCTAGTAAAACACATCATTGCTATATCTGTCATCACCACAACCTGTCTCAATACACATCTCATTCAAGTGTGCTTTTGCGGAACAACTTGACTGCTCATTTTTGTAGCATAAGGCCTTAAGTCTTACAGTATGATATAACTGGCATAATCATAGGTAGTATGCAATATCATGTTGTCTTACTCTCTCTTGGTGTGTCACCGCCAACAAAATCACAGTAAAACGTTTCCAAATAAAGTTTGGGTTTTCCCTATCTCATCAGACTCTAAGTAGTGTGCAGCAGCACAACAGGGCCAGGAATGTGGTAATTTTCAAACAGCAAGGCCCTGCAACAGCAGGGAAAAATGACTGGATGCCGTTCAGAGAGATCTTGATTTAAAAGTTGCATGTAAAACTCAGATCTTCCAGATCAGCACTTATGTTCCTGTCTAAGTGACATGCTTAAGTGAAGGTTATTAGCATATGAAACCACTAACTGAAGGGTGAAATTCCCACAAATCAGTCAAGTTCATGACATCAAATGTATAAGACAATCCAAAATAAAAAGTCTCCAAGAGAAACCAAAACTCTTACAAACATTAATTTACTTAACTAGTAATATTACTTTTATATACCCAAAGTTGACATAGAAGGCAATGAACCATCCTTTACAAAAGTAAACAATTCTAATTAACAATTCTTTGAGACATTTGCAAACACAAAACTCCTTCAGTTATTTTTAGCGTGACAAGGCTGTGCAGGTTTGTCGGTTTGCACAATTAACTGAAGGAAAAGTAACAGTCTACTTCCTCTCACCTATTCACATTGCTGTCTGTTAATTGAAGCAAAGTAGGTTAATGATAAGTTCAGTACAAGCACCATTATTCTGCAATCTATTCCCTAATGATTCGGTGAAGTAAACACAAACCTGTTCTGTGTGTGACTCTGCAAGGCTTGGCTCGGAGTGCTGCAAGACTTTTGTGGCAAAGTTACCAGATTAATAATCCAAAGGCCTGAACGAACGATCAAAAGACAAGAGTTCAAGACTCACCACAGCAGCCGTAAGAATATAAATCTGGAAGCAGCAGCGATTCTCATTGCAGTGATGATGGAAGTTCTGGATTGCTTGGGAAACCCACTAATGTAATTCAGGGCAGAAAATTTGCTGTTTTTTCCCAGTCTGGGAAAAATGTGACTAAGTCCACAACCATATCATTGTCTTTTTCCCCTGAGCTGTTCCAGCAAGTCCGTTAGTTATATCAAAATGGCTCCAGGCAAGTCAAACAACAAATATCACCCTCAGAGTTGGCAAATGACAAATAGCACACACACTATTTCCCAGCAAAATCTGCAAAGCCATCTTCACCAACATGTGGGACTCATGCCAAAATCGGGTGAACCATCCAACAACCAAGACAAGCAAGACAAAAGCCAAATACTGTGGATGCTGGAAGTATGACATGAAAGTCAAACACTTCTTATAATACGCAGGTCAGGCATCAGAAAGTGAGTGGTCTGAAATATTAACTCAGGCTCAATCTCTCCAGGGCTGTCTGGCCCACTGAGCTTTTCTGATGTTTCAGTGTTAACATTCAAAAAATCCGGATTTACAGCCAGACACCACTATCCCATTCACCACAGGTCACGGAGCGGCTCTGTGTCTTCTCAATATTGACTCATCCTAACCCATGAGCATCAGGCCAAGTGAGGGCAAGGAAACTTAGAATGACAGAATCCTGAAAATTCAGAAAGGGGCAATTGAGACAATCAAATCCTCACCAACCCTCCAAAGAGCATCCCATTCCATCCCTGTAACCCCACCATGATGTCACATGGACTTTTTATCATGTCAGTCCCACACAACTTCCACAACCCTGCACACTACGTAGCAAAATTTAGCATGGCCAATCCACCTAACCTGCACACCTTTGGACTGTGGGAGGAAACTGGAACATCCAGTGGAAATCCAAGCTGACACGGGGAGAATGGGCAAACTCCGCACAGACAGTCGCCCGAGGATGGAATCGAACCCGGGTCCCCGGGTGCTGTGAGGCAGCAGTGCTAACCACCGAGCCACTGGGCTACCCAATTTCCTGCTGATTGCTGCCTTTTGCCCTCTGTCAGGTGTTGAACCAGTATTCCTTCATGTTGAACACCACATGGAAAAAGCATGGACGATGGTAAAGGGGACACAATATACTCTGAGTGTGGCTCAGTAACATTACCGCTAACCAAGCCCTGAAGGACAGTTAATGAGAAAGCAACAAAACAGAGATGAACCAAACTTGACAAGACAGGATAATAAAATGTGAGGCTGGATGAACACAGCAGGCCCATCCAGCCTCACATTTTATTATCTTGGATTCTCCAGCATCTGCAGTTCGCATTATCACTTGAAAAGACAGGAATCTACTTGTCGCTAAGTACCTGTCCATGACACTGTTGGCAGGAGTGGCCTCCACAACATCCTTACGAAGACAAAGTCCCTCCTTTATCTTGAAATTACTGTGTATCGTTTTTTTTATTGGGTTGCTACCACCATGCCAGATCAAATGGATGTCGACTATTCAAAACTGAGCATCCACCAGGCTGACTGTCCCATCAGTGTCAGCAAATTGTATTCAACCTCTATGTGTAGTCTCACAGTCTAGCTTAACCTCCATTTTAGAATTCCATCAAGCTGGGAGATCAATCCCCGTTCAATGACAAGTTGAGTAGGGCATGACAGAAACAGCACCAGAAATACCTAAAAATTTTGTATCAATCCAGTGAAGCAAGTCTCTTGTTCTGAGATTATGCCCTCTGGTGCTAGACGCAAAGGGAAAATACATCTCTGCATTTACCCTGTAAAGACCGACAGAATCTTGTGTTTCAATGAGTCCTTGTGTTCTTTTAAACTTTAGTGAGTACAGGTCCAACCTGCTCAACCTTTCTGCGCAGGGCAGTCCCTCAGATGCAAGATCAAATTAATGAACTTCCTTTGGATTCTACCAACGCCATTTTGTCTCAGATAAAGGGACCAACAACAGTTCACAGTATTCTAGGTGTGGCCTAACTACCATTTAATTGTTTTAATACTCTATTCCCTTTGAAATAAAGGCCAAAATTCCATTTGCCATCCCTATTACCCACTGACCGTGATGCTAGCTTATTGTGATTCAGGTACGATGTGACAGACCAGACCAGACCAAATCACCCTGAAAACCACGAACAGTTGTTGGTCCCTTTATCTGAGGCAAGATGGCGTCAGAAGAATCCAAACAAGGTTCATTAATTTGATCAGAGATAATGGGAACTGCAGATGCTGGAGAATCTGGAGATAACAAAGTGTGGAGCTGGATGAACACAACAGGCCAAGCAGCATCTTAGGAGCACTATGGCTTGATCTTGGGTCTGATGGACTGCCCTGTGAGGAAAGCTTGAGCAGGTTGGACCTGTTCTCACTTAAGTTTAAAACAATATCAGGACACCGAGACTCTAACTTTTGACTTATTGAAAGGCAAGTTTAAAGGACTTGTGTTCCAGATGTAATTCAATTGATGACACTACTTGGCAAGCAGACACTCTTTTCTTACACTACAGTTAAAATATGAACCAAACACAGAAGAAATGGTATAATTTTAACTCTATTAGAAAATTGAACAGAACAACACAATTTAGCTACTGAACAGCAACTGTTCCAATAAAGTAACATCTCATAAACACACCCTTGACCAAGGCAAATTTAGTAAGACAGACAAAGGGAAACTATTAGACATAATGTATTTGGATTTCCAAATGACCAATTAATAATTTCCAAATAAAAATTGCACATAGTGCTACTTGATAAGGTATCAGCCCATGGTGCTGAGGGTAATGCATCATCCTAAGTAGAAACTGACTAATTTATAGAAGACAAATAGTTGGAATAAAGGGGCCATTTTCAGCATTGTGACCTGTTATTACTGGAGTGCGACAGGGGTCAGTGTTGGGGCCACAAATATTTCCAATAAATATTAATAATTTGGATGATGTTGGTGAATGCATGGTCAGCAAGTCTGTGAATGATACAAAAATAAGAAGGAAGGCAAATCGTGAGAATGACATACCAAACCTGCAGAAACATAGAGACAAGTTAAATGTGCAGTCAAAAACTTAGCAGTTGGAATATAATGTGGGAAAATGTGGGGTTATATATTTTTGGAGGAAGGATAGAGTAGCTGAATATTATTTAACTTCAGAAAGCTATGGTTCAGAGGAATTAATCAAGTCATTTATCAACAGCACAGAAAAAGGACCTTCATTCATCATGTCTTTTACTAATCAAAAGCAACCACCTAACTATACTAATCCCATTTTCTAACATGTGGCTCATAGCCTTGCATACCTTAGTGTCACAGCTGCACATTCAAATACTTCAAATGTTATTTCAGAAATTCCCCTTTATCTACCATACCTAATACCTCCTCAAAGAATTCTAATAGATTTTTTAGCGCAGGATGTCCCCTTTATAAAGTCATGCTGACTCTGCCTGATTTTGTCATCCATTTTTAAAAGCTCTGCTCTTATATCCTTTATAATGGACTATAAAATCTTCCCAACGACCGATGGTCAGGTAACTGCCTATAGTTACCTGATATTTCTTCCTCCCCTTTTTGAATGAAGGTGTTACATTTCCAGTCATCGAGGACTTTCCAAGAATTGAAGGATTTTTGGAAGATTCTATTAATGCATGCAACATCTCTCAAGACATTTCCTTTAATATCCTAGGATGGAACCCATTTGGACCCACCGAATTATTAGTCTTTAATACCATTAATTTCCTAAGTACTCTCTCTTTGGTGATAGTTACTGTATTTATTCTCCTCTATACATACATAAATACACACACACACAATGATTATTCTGTATCTTTGGAAATGTGTTAGTATCCTTTACCGCAAACTCGCATTGGATGCATTTATTTAATTCTTTTGCCATTTATTGGTTCCAATTACTACTTTCTCAGCCTTATTCTCTTAGAGGTCTACGTTTGCTTTGGCCTTTCTCTTCTTTTCTATTGATTTAAAAGGAGCTGTTACTAACCTTGCTTACTTTACTTGCTAGTTTACCTCAAGAAAGTTTATTTTGTTCCTCTATTACTTTGATCATCTTTTGTTGATTTTTACAACTTTCCTAATCCTCTGGATTGTGTCAAATTGTCCATGTTATTCACAGATGAGTACGCATTTGGGGTAAAGCTTCATTTTAATCAGAAGGACTTAGCAATTAATGATTCATTTTTTCATCGGATGGTTAAAACTCAAGTGTTTAAAATTGTTGCTTATCCTGTTCAGCACAACGGTTGGCTGATATCAGTTTTGGGTTTTGAATTCCAGTCATTCAGGTAAATTGACTTTTGAGGATTAATTAGGTTCACCAATATTCACACTAGCATCTGGAAGAGTGGGACTTGATTGGCAATGCACTCTTCCCAATCCCATCGATAACAGTTGTGTCACTCTGAGCTCCATATAACACACTCCCCAAGGTGTCCTCTCTCCAAGAGACTGCAGCTTCTCCACATTTGAAGCCAGGCAGGGAGAAAGGGTCTTAAAGGTTTCTGGCAGAGCTGGCTCCTCCTAGTTGTGGCCTGCCAAAAAGAGGCCTCATCCAGGACAACTGCATTCCCACCAGGGTCGGAAGGCTGCTGGTGAATTCTAGTTGGCTGTGACAATAGATCCTGATATTGCTTTTCATTGTCTGTACACTTTGTTGTTAAGTAGTACTGCTCCCCATCTTATCCTCCTTGGGGAAAGTGGCCTGAGGATGCAAAAGGTGCTGGCAAGCCATTGTGCGGGCTCACCTCCAAGCTCTTGCCCGATGACAGTCTCTAGCGGCTTGTCCAGGTTCACATTTCAAGCTGAAGATTAGGCTGCTTGTCAAAACTGCTGTGCACAACATCCGCATCAGCTAAGGATGCATTTCATAACTTGGCTTGCAATTTACTCTGAATGTGGCTAGCTTCCATCAGAGATTACAGCAAGGACACGCAGACTGGAAATATGAAAGCATTTAAAAAGCATCAAATTCTCATTTCAGAAGGTCAGCAGATAACAGTATAGATTTACACAAGAAAAGGACCACTGGGATTTAGGCTGGTTATCTCATTGCGCCCTGGTAGAGGTTAATCAGTATTTCAAATCCAAGGAGTACTGTAGTATTTATACATCATTCTACATCAAGTAGATGGCAGAATATTACTACATAAATTTGAATGGAAGCAGTGATATCACAATTATACTCCTGTGCTGTTAGCGTGCAGGTTATCACTGGGACAGGCAAGCTCATCATCATAGGCAAATGCACCAGTCATCTTGACCAAACAATTCTGGACCTAAATAAGTAATAGCAACACAACTCTACTGCTCACTTCAAACTACATTCTGGTAGTTGCTCTAAGGAAAAAATTAAGGTTTCTCCCTAAAACAATTCATGTGTATGTCATTCTCCTTCATTCCTCAGCCATTGTCCTCAAATGTACACCCCAAATTCTCATTACAAATGGTGGGATTAAGTGTTTATTCATGCTTTACATAAAGCTGAACAAGGAACGAATGAATGGGTAAGCTAGTCTTTCAGTGAGATGTATTTCCAGACACTCTGTAATGAAGCTCTATTCTTGAGGAATTCCACTGATATTTGACAGAGAATGAGATGGACCTTAGAGCACAGAAACAACAGACCGAGATCAAGGTTCATACTCTACACAATCTTACCTCATCACGTCCCCATCACAATACTACTGCGTTCCTTTCTCCATTTACTGCTGTGGCAACTTGCAATTTCCAAGCACTTCCTGAACACAATGTCTTTCAAGAATTCCTTACTGGATTTAATTGGGAACACCTTAAGTTTACACACTCCGATTCTGCTCTCTCCACAAGTGGTGACATCTCCTCCATACATACACTATTGGATATCCTTGTAGTTTTGCAGTCCTTTATGAGGTCATCTCTCAATCTTGTCTTTTCCAGAAAAAGTTGTCTGCCTTATTTCTTGATAGCTGTCTTCCCCAGACGCTTGTATCAACCTCTTATACCTTTTTCAATTGGTCATGGGAGCCATGAAGCAGAAAATTACATGGGGGCAGGGACTAGGGGGTAAAGTTGAGAATGGATACCCCCATCCTCACACAACTCCCGAGAGAAAAAGTTAGTGCTCAGCCAACAGGCTCAGAAAATGCATGGTCCACTGTCATGATTCATTGTGGGTGGCATGTACTGACAGAGAGTGGGACTTCTGCCGCTCACTGAGAGGAAAGCCCCCTTCCCAGAGACACTGGCCTATCCGTTTAGCTGGAAACAGTTGCAGTTTTGGCAGTTTACCGGCCCTCTACAGTGGACACTGTTGGAAATGCAGGCAAGTCCATGAATGAGGCCTGATGAGACAAAGGACAACAAACTTGGCTGCAACATTCAATATACCAATACCAATATTATTGGTAGCTCCTGGTTGATAAGCGGATCATTTCTGACTATATATTGGTCTTCATGAAGTGCACTGGCATACATATTTCAGAGTGCACATCAGCTACCTTGACGGAATATGTTACTTTCACAAACAGTGGCACTCTTTAAAGGATTGGATTAATGTTATGCAATTGCATTGTAAAGGTGAAGTATATATAGAAGATCTCTGTATAACACATCTGACTGATATTTGGTCATATCTTGATTATTACAAGAAATGATCTTGGAATAGTCATTGTTTGATGCATATCAAATGAATTACAGTAACAGTCCTATTCATCAATGGGCAATTTATTCTGTTTAACCACAGTTCAGGATATTGATGAACACTACTATGTCTCAGGCGTTAGTTGTGAAAGATTTATTCAAGGTTTTCATATTATTTTGTAGAAGGTTACCAACAACCTATTTTCCTTAATCCTATTCAATTTTTTTTCCTGTTAAGACGTTATTAAAGCCCAATGTTTTTCTTCAGAATATCTATTTGAACTCTGACTTTGGTGATGGCTAATAAACAACAAAGACAAAATATCTGAATGTAGTGAGGAGCAAATCCAACTTCCCAGATGAACACAATGATTTGATCCTGTCACCGGAGTGATTAACGTGTTTGGGATTCAGTGACAATAAACTATTTTGAAGTTTCATTGCCTTTTGACGGATAAGACATATAGAGTGAAATACAAACTCATCTTAAAGACAGTACATGGATAGGTTGGCTGGCTGGCTATTATAAGCAGTTCAACAGTGAGCAGATAATATCAAATGAAATAGTTTCATCCAACACAACCCGAGAGGGTAATACAAGCATCCCATAAATATCCAGATTGGAGACACTGGGTAAGAGTGCATTAATTTTCAAAAAAATTTTGTTGTGTCATATTCTTTCTATATCTTTTACCCACATTCTATTCACATTTCTCTTCCCTGCTCTACTTATATATGACTCACTTACTTTGCCTTTCTCCATCTGTTTCTGTTTCTTTTGGTTTAATTTGCTTCTGTGGAAATCTCCAGCTGACTGTCCATTCTCATCTGTGTCTTGTTACCTATTTCAGCCCCATTACTGTAAGTTTCTGTATGCTACTGTGATTCTGGGACAGCAAATCCATTGACCAGCTCCTGTCTGCATCGCTTCATCCCATTTCCTCCACCCTGCAGGGGGCTCACAGACTTTACAGCAATGATTACGCTTATTGGTCACAGTCAGTGCTAAAATAGTTAAGAAAGGGTGCATACCCTGTCTTGAGCATCAAATGAACGCAGCACTATGTTCTGTGTTGCTAAGCCAATTTGTACGATGAATCACAATGCCAGCAAGAAACTCATCCAAGTTCAGGGACCACATGATTAGTACGAGTGGAAATCTGGGCTGGAGTCAAATTTAAAAAAAAATGAGGTAGCTCAGGGTGAAAACTGAAATCATAGGACTTCAAAAGCCACTGCACAGCCTCCAGAAGTGATTCAAAACCTTGGCAGATCTTGCCATGCCTGGGAGAGCAGGGAATTAAGAAGAAGTGGGTGACACCAATGAAGAGAAAGAGACTGAACAAAGAGAAAGCACAGTTGATTTGAAATGACTTCTTCCCTCTGCCATCTCATTGTACTATTTTCACCAGGAGAGGACTACAGCTGGACATCCAGTCAATTTCAGGATGCGAATAGTCTATGGTTGGGTTGACTGTAAATTGCACGGCGCTATCACACAGCCTTGCTGGACTGAGGTCTGGATTTTCAAAGTTTCCCGCTCAAGCTAATGGCGACCGTAGTCAAAAGTCCTCGGACATCCCCAGATTTTTGATACACTATCTACAGAATCTCAATGTTTCATTGGGTGAAATGCTTCAGTCAGGTAGCTGAGCCAGTTGGTCGTTTAAAATTGTCACGCTGCTGGGTACACTGAGTCTTAATATGAGCAAAAGCAAAAAACTGCCAGATTTGAGGGCCACCCTTGGGAACCCAGCCACGCCATGAGCTTATTTTAATCGAGCATTTGATTGATGCTTCAGCTCTCTAGTCAATGGTGGTTCACCTGTAGATTCTATCATGGATCCTGCTGAGGCAGAGCTTGGAGAGTGTCACCTGCTGTTGTGGATTCATGTTTGAGGAGCTCCTTGCATTGTCGATGGATGCCATCCTGAAGAAGTGAAACACCACCCAATGAAAAAAGGGGGATATTGTCCATTTGGCCTTGGTCCACAGATGGTCTTGTGGGCTTCAAGATAAGTCTTTGCACGTGATGATGGTCAGCATATTGGTGTTCCTTCTTTTCTCACTACATGCTCCTTACCTTATGGATTAATTCACATGTCATTGTATGGCTGCCTCTGAGGAACTGTGTGTTAATTCTGCGCTGGTGTGATCAAGCATCTGCTGGTGAACTTTGAGGAAGAGGATCATGTTAACTGATCTTGTGCACGCTAAAGTGAGGGAATGGTATATGTACAGGATATAGTGGGGCATCATAGAATACAACTGTATCAGTCTGATAGGTCTGGCAGCATGAAAGCCATAAACATGTCAGTTTAAACAGCTTCCACAGTAACTAGTAATGGTGCAGGAGCAAAAAAGGTAATAATTTGGTTCAACTGCCACAGAAGCTCATGAAAGACACCAACAAAAGACAGTGAAAATACAGCATAACATCAATTTCTTAGATGCGTATTAGCATCTGAACTCTTCCTCCTAGCCATCCCGCGCACCAGTTTCAATTCTGAGGTCTGGGCACAATGCTGTGAATCATTTTGCAAATTTTAATGAAGTCGCTTTAAGAGATGGCTTCAGCTACTGACACCAGACCTGACTGGGGTAAAACAGTTACCAAGTCAATACTCACGAATCGTCGACACCACATTTCAGGCTGCGGAGATTAAAATCATTCTTTCATTTTAAACAAGAAAAATGCAGTCTATGAATCTGCACTCGGGTTTATGCATCTGGGTGTCACAGACTCTGGAAGTATAATAATGGCTGTTCTTAAGCATTTTCCATCTCATTGCTTCGGTCTTTGTTTCATGACCTAATCCTTCACTCTAAATATTCGGCAACATTTATCAGAGAGTTCTCCAGCACAGGAGGAGGTCGTTGTCCGTGCAGCCTTGTAGGAAAAGTGATTCAATTAGTCACATTCCCTCCACTTTCTCTTTAAAGGCACAACTGGGCTTTGAAACATGGGTCACCTACTTACGAGAGAAGTACTCAAGCCATTAAGGAATGGCACTCACTTCCCTTCACTAATCTCATCTCTCTTTAGTTCCTTGTTAATTGGAGTTGTTATTTCTTATGCACATCTCGTGTCAGCCCAGGAATCAAAAGACTGAACCATTGCATTGACAAGTGATGTTCCCAATAAAATTGGATAGAATCACTGTTGTTATTTAATACTCTCGGACGAACAGAAGCAACCATTCCTATTCAACTACAGGGGCAGCTCTGCAGGAACTGATTTCATGGTTCCACATGATGATATATATTGTCTACTTGTGCATTAATGGGTGCACTCCCTGGTGCCACTTGTCGTAGACAGCTAGGGTGCAAAGCTATGCTCATCCAGCAGACTCTCATCATGCCCTCCGAATGGGGTACACTGAAAGAAACAGACAGAATCATAGCATCACTACAGCGTGGAGGCAATCCATTTGGCCCATTGAGTCCACACTGACTATCCGAAAAGCATCCCACCCCACAACCACCCACCCATTCCTGTAACCTCCCATTTCCCACGGCTAATCCATCTACCCTGCACACCCCTGGACACTATAGCAATTTAGCATCACCAATCCACCTAACCTGCACATTTTGAAAATGTCCAAACTCCATATAGACATCTGCCTGAGGGCAGAAACAAACCCAGGTCCCTGGAGCTCTAAGGAAGCTTTGCTGAACCACAAAGCCAACCACACGCTGAGTCCTGGTTTCACATCAGAGTTTCTGTGGGGAATTGTAAGGAGTGGAGTGTCCTTTGACAGCCATCTCTGGGAGGGTGAGGATTGAGATTAAGTAAAGAAATTCCAAAGCTGTGAGTTTCCACATTTACAGTTTCCCAATCAATCGTTGTGTAAAATTGGTAGGAATACTACTCAACACACAAATGACTTGACCTTGTTGGGGAGGGTTCTATTGGTGGTGGAGAATGGATATCAGCCATGTTCCCGACCTGGACTCCAGAAGACAGAGAATAAACCCTTCATTTTTGTTTTAGAAAAAGGAAACAAATAAAAACAATTTAAAACATCCATGGGGTCAATTCCTCCACCATCAAACTATCTCCTCACCCAGCCCCAACAGCACCTCAATGCTAATCAATGTGCAATTTAGTCTGCAGTCTCTTCAGTAAACTAGTGCCCAAAGCAGTAGTGCCCACTGCGAGGATCTAAAGTGATGAGTCACTCACATATAAGCCAGATGAGGTAAGGACGGCAGATTTCCTTCCCTAAATGAAATGTGCCCTCCTTACCTGGTCTGGCCTATGTCTGACTCCAGGCCCACAGCAATGTGGTTGACGCTGAATTGCTCTCTGGGCAATTAGGGATGGACAATAAATGCTGCCGAGCCAGCGGCTTCCTCATCCCATTCGGGAATAAAGGAAATAAAGTACCCCCAGCAGACAGAACACAGTACATCCATTCTGGGGAGGGGTTCTATCAGAATAGAAGCATGGGGTTCTTGTTTCTCTCGCTCCACAAGTTGCTCCATTAATTTTTGTTTCTGTTTCAGTTTCAGATTGTCGCAGGAATTTGCTTTCAACCTAACTCCAGAAAGCCCGGTGAATGCCAGAAGATAGAGGGCCCCAAGGTGCCCCTTGCAATGGATTTGTTTCAGCCACATGGATGCAGGCAGACACAGACTGGGCTTGGGACAGAATCTCTCAGGCAAGACAACAGAGTTTTTAATTGAATTTTCTTCTTCCCCTGCATAAGTGATGCTCAAGACCCTATAAAATGCAGAAATATTTATGTCTGACACGCAGAGGCTCATAATTTAACTTAAAAAGCTATTATGTGTAATGTATCCTTGGAAGTATATTAAATGTCACAATAAATACGTTATAGGCTTAAGATGAATGGAACCAAACAGAGTGTGCTTGGCGGGAATCACTGAACAAGTGTCCCTTTCCCTCAAATCCTACTTAGAAAGCCGCACCAAATAAATTACAGCTATATAACTGCAAGCCACTTGATGGATAGTACCGCGTCACAGGGGTTGGAGCACTCTCAAGTGAAGCAGTTTTGTATAAACTGTCATTTTCTTGTCATTTAAAATCTAAGGAGACAAAAGATCAACAAGGAAGGTCATTAGCATGTTGCAAGGGCACCTCAGACACAATAGAAGACACTGTGGGGGAGACAGACACTACATGCTGAGTTTACCTTCTCTAGATTTATTTTTAACTACACTGCTGTTACTCACAAATGCAAAATGAAAACAAAAAACTGTTGGGCAGCTTACTTAAAAAGTCAGTTCTCTATTTAAGTTCTTTCTATTGATATTACTGATACTTTCTCGCTTTCCTTTATGCATGTAGATGTCTTTATCGAATATCTTCTGTTTTGCATTATATTTAAATTCCTTCATAAATCGTCAAGTTTATCAACTGTTTTGCACTTCAATTTCAGCAGTGAGCTGAAAGTCAGTAATTTCAATTTCCAAGGCAGCTTTATTGTGTCTGCTTAGTCAGGATGAAATGGGTGATTGGGAATGGGTAAATGAGACAAGAAAATTACTAAGTAATTAGAAACACAGTTTCCATGCTGCTTGATTAATGTAGTTCACTGATGTGCTAACATGGCGTGGAACATAGCAGGCGGACGCTAGACAGATACAGTGTTCGTGTTTATCCTTTTGCTCATGGATGAACTTTGACTACTTTTACAAAGGACCTTAGCACAGACTGGGGACAGAAATTATCAGTCAACAGATGTCTTCGAGCATTTTACAACCAAGACAGCCAAGGTTACTGCATGCCATGTTAACTGCTCTCCGTCTGTGCTGTGAGCTTCAATGATCTGTGTACGTACATACGCAGGTCCCTCTGCTCCTGTAGTCTCCTTCAGCAACCCCCACTCCAAACTGTGGAGTGTCCTTTTGGAATTCAACACTGTCCTCCTCACAGTTTCCAATTCTTCCCATCTGTAAACTTTGAAAGTGTCCCCTGCACACCAAGATCAGATGACATGAAACTTGGACAACTGAAAATTATGGTGCACCTGTTCATGAAGTGTAACATCCTTGCTTTTATGAACAATTCCTATGACAACAAAAGAACAAAATTCCAGTAGCTTCTTTAATCACTTGCTGTACCTGCCGACCAACTTTGCGACTCGTGTATTCGAACACCTGGATCCTCTGCACCTCTATAGTTTG
This sequence comes from Stegostoma tigrinum, assembly GCF_030684315.1. Classification (NCBI taxonomy): domain Eukaryota; kingdom Metazoa; phylum Chordata; class Chondrichthyes; order Orectolobiformes; family Stegostomatidae; genus Stegostoma; species Stegostoma tigrinum. Next base: position 14,253,441 of record NC_081361.1, read on the forward strand.
TATTATTCAAGCAGTGAACAACTAATCTGCTTTTATGTCTTTCTACCAAAGCCAAAAAGTTTGCATTTTCCAACACGATTCTCGATCTGCCAGGTTATTGCCTACTCACTTATTTAGAAGTCTGTATCCTTTTATGTCACCTTCACTATAACATTATACTTTGCTACCTACCTGTAAATCTGCAGATTGAGCCACCATGTCTTTGTTTTTCTTTGCCAAAGAGTCATTGATGTAAATTATGAAAATTTGAGAGCTCAGCATGGACCCCTGCATCAATCTTGTTAATTTGACAATTCGTTTAAATATACTCTTTGGTTTCTACCATCCAGCCAATCTTTTGTCCATACCAGTACATTCCCCCAAACTATGAGCTCCTACTTCAAACAGTAAGGTTTTACATGGAAACTATTAAATATCTCTGGGAATCCCAGTACAATGTACCAACAGGCTCCCCTTTCTCCTCAGCAGTTTATACCTTCAATAACTTCAATGAATTTGTTAAACAAGATTACCCTTTCACAATAACATGTTGACTCGCTCTGATTACCGAGAGTTTTGTTTTGCAAATTCTCAGTTTTAAATACTTTCGTGATCGATTCCAAAACCTTGCTGTAATAGGTGTCAAGCTAACTGGCCAAAAATTGCCTGTTTCATCTGTTCTCTCTTTCCCCTCGTTGAACGGAGGGCTTCATTTTTAGCAATATTCCAGTCTGATCAACCTTTCCAGTGTATATCAAATTTTGAAAAATGAATACCAACACACCCAATCTCATCGACAAACTCTTTTCAACCCCAAGAATGAAGTCAATGAAGTCTCGGAAACATATCAATCCGCAACTCCATCAGATTGCAACATACTACTTCCCTAGTGAATGTAATTTCACCAAGTTCCTCTCTTCCTTCAACCACCTGATTAACAGATAGTAGAGATGTATTTTACATCTTCTAGTGAGAACAGAAACAAAATACTGATACAGTACATTTTCTCTTTCTTTATTAGCTACCATGGACTCTCCATTCTCGTGCTCTGGAGGAACAATCTTTCTTTTCCTCTTCTGATACCTTCGCTCTGGGGCCATTCTAGAAAGTTTCTTAGAGCAGCACAATCTTGAAAGCATTCAATGACTCTTTGTCCAAGATTCAGTTGGCAATCTAATTATCCAATTTGTGTAGATTACATTATCCACAATTGTTGCCATCATTTATCAAAAGCACCCAGTATTTCTTACTGAACACTTCTTTCCACATTATAGTTCTTGTTCAGAAGCCGACAGATTACTCCCGCTAGTGACTTCTTTCCCCTACTATTCCTCATCTCCAGCCTAACCAGTTCTAGATCTTGCGTTTTATGAAGCAAATTTACCTCCAACTGTTGTAGCAGTACTAATGTCTGTGCGATGCTTCTACTTTTACCTTGCTTCCTATTCTTTGTGAATGTAACATACCCCTCAAAATTAACGACACAATCTTGGTCATCTTGCAGCCACATCCCTATAATGGCTCTCAGGTTGTATTTATTAACTTTAACGTGTACAAATCAAAACATGGGATTTGTTACAAATGCTATGCACTTTCAGGTCCAGAAATGTTAATTTTGTCACATCTAGTTTTGGCTGCTGGTATGTCCTTTTGTAGGTTTATTTTTTCTTCTCTCAGTATCTTGCAGCCACCATTTGACTTTCATTTTCCATATTGAGCTATGTGCATCAGGATGGGAAGCTTTTCAATTTTTGTGTCATCTTGATTTTTGTCTGCTTGTATATTATTAGTTTTCTTTTCTTTGTCTCCTTTCCTCTCTCACACTCTTTGACCAACATTGTTCATGTTGGTATTTTGTCCCATGTTGACTCTGCCTCTTAATTTGTTACCTTTACCAAACCTTGATCCCTTCACTTCTTTCCTCGAACAAACCCTTTGTTCAGTTTATGACCCTCTTCAGAGTCATAGACTTAAAGAGTTATACAGTAATATAGCATGGAAACAGGCCTTTCGGCCCAAACTGATCCATGCTGTCCATGCTGACCATGGTGCCCACTCAGTTCATTCCAATTGCCTGCATTTGGTCCATATCCCTCTAAACGCTTCTCATCCATGTATCTACCCAAATGTTCTTCTAAATGTTGCCATTGTACCTGCCTCAACCACTTTCCCTGGCAGCCTTTTCCATACATCCACAATGCTCTGCATGAAGAAGTTGTCCCTCAGGTCCTTCTTAAATCTATCCCCTCTCAGCTTAAACCTATGCCCTCTAGTTTTCAATTCCTCATCCCTGAGAAAAAGACTACATGCATTCATTCCATTTATGCTCATGATTTTATACACCTCAATAATGTCACCCCTCATTCTCTTACGTTCAGAAGGAATAAAGTCTTATCCTGGCCAACTTCTCCCTATAACTCAGGCCTACGTCCTCGTAAATCTTCTTTGCACAGTTTTGAGTTTAACTATGTCTTTCCTATAACAGGGTGGCCAAAACTGTACACAATATTCCAAGTGCAGTCTCCTTAATGACTTACACAACTGTAACATTACGTCCCAACTCCTACACTCAGTACCTCAACCATTGAAGGCCTGCATGCTCAATGCCTTCTTCACCACCCTGTCCACCTGTGGCACTGTTTTCAATGAACTATGCACTTGTACTCCTTGGTCCCTCTGTTCCACAACACTCCTCAGGGCCTTAACCTTTACTGTAAGTCCTGCCTTGGTTTGACTTTCCAAAATGCAACACCTCACGCTTATCTATATTGAGTTCCATTTGCCAATCCTCAGCCCACTTCCCCATCTGATCAAAAACCCTCTGTAATTTTTGATAACCTTCCTCGCCATGAACAGTACCTCCTAATTTTTTTATCATCCGCAAGTTTACTAATTATGCCTTGTACGTTCACAAACAACAAATAATGAAGGTCCCAGCACCGACCCCCATGGCACACCACCAGTCACAGGCCTCCATGCCAAGAAAAGCCCTTCAGCCATCACCCTCTGCTTCCTACCATTGAGCCAATTTTGAATCCAATTAGCTAGCTCTCCCAGGATCCTATGTGACCTAATCTTCATGACTAGCTTGCCATGTGGAACCTTGTCAAAGGCCTTACTAAAGTCCAGACAGACAACAAGCGCTGCCCTATCCTCACCTATCCTCTTGGCTACCTCTTAAAAAAAAAACTCTAAAAAATTTGTCAGACATGACTTTCTGCACACAAATCCATGCTGACTATCCAAATGTTGGTTGATCCTGTCCCTCAGTATTCTCTCCAATAACTTGCCTATCACAGATATCAGGCTCACTGGCCTGTGGTTCCCTGGCTTGTCTTTGCTACCTTTCTTAAGCAATGGAATAACATTAGCCACCCTCCAGTCTTCTGGAACTTCACCAGTGGCTAAAAATGAAGCAAAAAATCTCTGCAAGGGCTCTGCAGTTTCTTCCCTAGCCTCCTGCAATGCCCGAGGGTGGGCTTGTTCAGGCCCAGGGTTTATATCCACCTTAATGCAAACTCAGGCTGAAAACACCTCTTCTCATGTAATGTGCATCCGTTTCAAAACATCCCCACTATTTTCCCTTATTTCCTGAGCACCCATGATTCTCTCATCAGTAAACTCGGAGGAGAAATATTCATTAAAAATCTCCCCCATCTCCTGTGCTTCCACATAAATGGCCATGCTGATCTTGAAGAAGACCTAGAACCTCTTGGGATTATCTTGAAACTTATCTGCCAGGTCTATCACATACCATCTTGCTCTACTGATTTCCCACTTAAGTGTGCTCCAACACTTTTTAAATCGCCATGTAGGGAGTCACTTGAGGCCAATAGCTTAAACCCAACAGATGCCTGCCTTTTCTTGACCAGAGCCTCAATATCCCTTGTCAGCCAGGGATCCCTAAACCTGCCAGTTTTTCCCTTCATCCTAACAGGGACATACTGCCCCTGGACTCTTGAATCACATTTTCAAAAGCCTCCCATTTGGCAGTCATTCGTTTTCCTTCAAATAAACTCATTCAATTGACCTCTGCTACATCCTGTCTAATGGCTCCAAAATTGGCCCTGATTCAGTTTAGCACCTTGACCTGTAGATCTGTCCTATCTTTTTCTATAACTTTCTATAATTATTGATTGAGCAAACTTTCTTGGACACATTTGACAAATTCCACCCCTTCCAGGCCATTTACCCTCTGGGTAGCCCAGTCAATACTGGGGAAATTAAAAAATCTCCAACCAATACTACTCTATCATTCAGTCTGGCAGCATCTGTGAGGAAAAATTCAGAGTTAACATTTCAGGTGTGGTGTCCCTTCCTCAGAACCATTCTGAGGAAGGATCACCAGACCCAAAACTTTAACCCTCTAATTTTTTCTTCACGGATGCTGGCAGACATTGAGCTTTTCTAGCAATTTCTGTTTTTGTTCCTGACTTACAGCATCCGCAGTTCTTTTGGTTTTTATCTACTCCATTGTTCTTATGGGTATGTGTAGACTGTAAGGTACAGTCCTTACTTTCCCCAGTTTTGGTTCCAGTGCCCCATGAACTGGAATCCACTCTGCCCATGCCAGTCTTAGAGCCATGCATTCACTTTTTTTATAGTATTCATCATGTGCCAAATTGTAGGTACTGATCTATAATTACTACACTTTGTAAATGAACATCTAACGTCTCATATTGCTTCAACAGAACCAAATTCCTGGTTCAGTTACTATTGTTGTAGGCACCAACATGGTCCATAACCACTGGCACTCCCCTTTCCAATACAAGGTTTTCTCCCGGCCTGAGAAAACATCCCAAATCCAAGCACCAGGCAGACAATTTTCTGAAGAAGGGTCCCGATGCGAAACGTCAACTTTCCCGCTTCTCTGATGCTGCCTGGCCTGTTGTGTTCCTCCAGCTCGACACTGTTATCTCTGATTCCAGCATCAGCAGTTCTTACCATTTCAGAAAATTGAGCTACCTGTTCCCTGCTGCATGTGGGAACTTGCTTTGCTGCAGAGAGCAATGTCAATCCCCCTCACTATACTGTCCCTTACTTCCAATGCATTCCTTCTCACACCCCTCCCCTGAGCATGACCAGTTTGCTAACCACCCTGCAGCCTCCATCCTCAGTAAAACAGGCCAGGAAGACCTCTAACTTGATGGATAATTGAAACATTTCTGCTGCCCTGATTCTCTTTGCTGCCTCACTTTGAGTCATATTCTTTTGTCTCTATGCACTGACAAAATCAGAAGGCCCGATATTGAAGGGGATTGACTACTTCCTAGAATAAAGCACCAGGTAATTTTCCCTATCTTTGATGTGCTGTAGTCTCCATCTGAAGTCGACCTGAGTTGTCACACATGGTGCTTTTTGTTTTCGGTCAACCAGGAGCTTTGTGTTAAAAAAAAGTCTCATTGAGATCATTTTTAGCGCATTTCAATTGTTCCTTTTCATGAAGGAAGTAATAGAGATGGATTTGTTTGACATCAGGCAGAGCTTAAATGCCCCCACAATACCATTTCAGCAAAGAGCAGGAGAGTTAGCCCGAAGGTCCTGGGAAATAAATTTTTCTCAATATTGCAAAATTAGATCATGTGCTCATTATCACACTGCTGCATGTGGGAACGTGCTATGGGCAAATTGGCCACTGTGTTTCTGGCATTGCAGCAGTACCTACACTTTGGAAGTTCCTAATTAGCTGGAAATGCCTTCAGATGTCTGGTGCCCATGAAAAGCTCTAGTAAAAGCAGAAACCTTCCTTCCAAGATGTTGATTATTGACCTTACTGTCACTGCAGATACAGTTTGATCTACTTTGGAAACTCTCACAAAGTACAAAGTCACAGGGGCCTGAGATTTCCCTCAGTCTTTACTACGCCTTTGAACCAAGTAACTCCCAGGCCTGGTGTTTCAAAATGGCACACAATATATCACTACATACCCTACAAGACAAGAGCTTATTGTACTCTATCAACTTTCACACCCTTTTTTTGACAGGTAACAAGGCACAAAACCAGCTCATTTATCAATGCATCTTTATCCTGGAATTTCTCAGATAAGCAAATTAAACGCATTGAAAGCATCACAGGCCATCACAATCATGTTATATTAATGAGCTTCATAAAAACATACATTCTTTGACATAGAAACATGGACTTACAGGTTTTCTTCCCCCAATAAGACCACTGTCATAAAATATAATCTGAGAAATATCATTCATCATGCAGTGCCAAGTCCAAATAGCCACAATTTCTTGATTACCCATGGTTGTCCTCAGTCTGATCGCAATACTATATCATATTCAGCAAGAGGATTTCACCACTGTACAAGTGCTCTCCATAGTCTCATGGTAGTTCCCTTTGCAAAAAGTTCCATCATCACACAGAACTCACCACTGTTGTTTTTGCTTCTGACCAGATTATGCTCAGTATATATTGTTATAATACCAAAGACAGCACAACACTCTCAGCAGTTAACTTTGTCTAGTTTTAAAGACAAACCAGAAGGTCATTTGGAAACAGCGATTGCTACACGAAGCTGCAGACACAACGCTCTCTTGACTCTTGTAGTTACATTGAAACTGACATACATTCATTGGAAAAAAAGCAGCTCTACTTCCAAAGATTTGTGGATATTCAAAACAGGTTTGCAACTTCATGAAAATCTTGGTTTACCTCAAGGTGTTAAATTGACAACTGGGAGTTCATCTGACCCTGAAACACTCAAAATCCTGGCTTGGCCTCTTCTGTTTTTACGAAAGATTCCAAGACTAACCTTTGCTAATATCTTGATATTCCATCCACAGCTGTCTCTGAACAGAACGATTTGGAAACCAAATGGTGCATGTTTCCTCAAATCCGTACAGAGCCTCCTGGATGTAGTGATTGCCAAATTCCTCCAGCACTGACACAAAGTCACTCCGCAGTGTGGCTCCATCCAGAGAATGGACAGCATGGCTGAATGCTGAAACAAAAAAAAACAAGCTTTCAAAAAAAAAAGACAAATTTATGCAGAGGGCACAGTTCCAAGCTACAACTGGATACTTAGCTGGTGAGTATCGAGACAATGCAGCTCAAGATGTAGCTCACATGAGAGTTACTCAATAGTTGAAGACTTTCTTCAAGCAAAATAAGATTATTGCTGTAGCCTCAGGTATATTGTTACTGGTCAGTTCAAGCTAAGAGTTAAACATAACATTGTTACTTAATAGATAGCTGAAGTTAAGACTCATTTATGCAGTGTGATGGTATGATTAATAGAGGGGCCGTGCACATAAATGCACTGCTCTTATTTGACAGCAACGAATGAGTAAGGAAAAAGAATCAAGTGGTTTATATTCATGCAAGATGGTCATTGAAACTGCCAATAACAACACTGAAGGAAGTGTTATTGTGACACAGTGGCAGTGTCTGTATCTCTAAGCCTGAAGGCCCAGATCAAGTCCCAGCTGCTCAGGGGGAGCCTTGACAGGTTCCTCAAAATAATTTTGTGTGACATTGGTAATGTTCCTATCACACAAAGCCTGGGTTCTCTTTTCTCCTGCTTCAGAGGTGTGTCATAACATGTATGAATTGGTTGATCAAAAGTATCTTATAAAAAACATCAAGGGTTTGCTGTGGGCAGTGGCAATGTCCCAACCTCTACAAGACCACCTGGGGTCAAGTCCTGCCTGCTTCAGATGTGTTTCATCAAAAGTCTGAACAGGCTGGTTCAATGCTTGTTGCTGGCCATGGTGCTGAATCAGCAGGGGTGCTTGTCCAGGTCTATCAACTGATCCTGAAACAAATACAAAGTGTTGGATAAACTCAGCAGGTCTGGCAGCACCCACATAGACAGAAACAACACCTTCAGTTTTTGTTTCAGACTTCCAGCACTCAGCTCTTTGCTTTAGTCTTACTTTAAAATGACAACATAACTCACAAAACTGTTCCCACGGACTGCACTCCCAAAACTAGGAGAAGCTATGTGACAAAGTGAAGGATTTTTAGGCCAAAGTTTTGGGGCCAAATCTTATACAGGGTCAACCACTTGTACACTGCTTAAAGTTATTTGCTTCACTTTTATATCAAATGAACTGAATTGAAGGTCTCTCTGAAGAAGAATGTCACAACTAATTTAAACATAGTTTTCAATTAAAATAAACATCGCTTATTTACATGCTTTTATATTTGACAATTTCCCATTCAATATCTTTATACCCATTGTAACCATGTAGCATTTTGGATTTACTGTGTTTTTTGTTCTAATTCAGTAATTTTAGGATCAGCTTACAAAAAAAAGTTAACTCCCATGGCTCAAGTCTATTTTTTTTCCCTCAACACTAAACCACAATCTAAAATAAGCGTATGTATAATCAGAAACATTGTAGGCTGCTGAGAGAAACTCACCAGAGGGGATTGGGTATCAGTTCATTCCATCCACAGAGCAGATTTAGCTAAAAATGGAAGTTTGAAAGTCTAACACTCGAACCTCAAGGATTAAAGCCTCCTCATGCGAGTTAAGTTTGATTGCATTTAAGTCAATCTGCCAAACAAAGTGAGAAGGCTCTTTCCCCATCAGGAAACATAATGAACAATGGTCTACTGGGTAGAAAGTTGCCCGTATTTTGAAAAGGATCTGAACGTAGCCACTGTCAGTCATCTGGGAAGGTGACTGCGCTGAAAACCTCACATCTTTCCCCCACCAACCTTGCTCTTGCCTCTGAGACCTTTAGCTCACTTTTGCTCCCTCAGTGTTGCAGTGAGTAACTCACCACCGAACTTCCTGAAGCCTATCCTCCATCTGCAGGGCACGAGTCAGGATTGCTGAGATAAGCACTGTTATTGCTGGATTCTGAGCTTCTGACCTGCTATTGCAATCATTGTTTTTGACATAGCTAGTCTGGTTCAGCTTGCGTGCAATGTTCACCCCCATGGTATTGGTAATGAGATATTCAGTGATGGTGAACATTATGGGGTGATGGCTAGATTCTCTCTTGCTGGAAATGGTCATAGCACAAATGCTCCTTTCCAAGTATCAGCCCAAGTCTGAATGCTGCCTAGATCTTGCTGCACGCGATCACTGACAACCTCGATAGCTGAGCTGTCACTGGATGAAGACTGGCATCTCTGATGCTGCAGTTCTTTTAATGATCAAGATGGATCATGATCTCAACATGTTTGGCTGAAGTTGGTCGCAATAGCTTCACTTGTCTTTTGCTCCAGTGTGCTTGAATCTGCAGGCATCACCAGTTAGTTGCTTAATTGTCCACAATCGCTGAATGCATCAAGACTACAGAACTTTGAACTAATCCATTTGCTGTGGGATCACTTTGTTCTGTGCAGCACATGCAGTGTTTAGCCAGTGTGTTCTTGCTTCATTGGGTTCAAATTCCATTCCTTTTAACAGCTCCGACTGCCCTTTGCCTGTATTCCTATCCTCTTCATTGAACCAGGGTTTCTCCCCTGGCTTGAAGGTCATGGCAGAGAGTGAGATATCTTGGGCCTGAAGGTTACAGATTGCCACTGAATATAATCCTGCCATTGCTGATGGCCCACAGCACCTCACGGATGCCTAGTTCCAAGTTGTCAAATCCGTTCACTGTCTGTCACTGGCCCACCCTGGCAGGACCTGGTTAGCTTGGCAAGTTGGGGGCACTATAAAGCCACTCCTTGAGGTAGATGTTGCAACCCCCCCGCGAGTTAATTCTGTGTCTGCCTACCCTCACTACGTAAACAACATTGAGCAAGAATGATTCATTCACTGGGAGGAGTAGACAGTAAGTGGTAAATTGGCATGAAGTTTCCTGGCCCATTTTATTAAACGGGCGCCGTCACGGGATCGGATGTCTATGTTAAGGACTCCCATCTCACTGTATACCACTCTGCCACCAGCGCTGGTGAATGTGCTGCCAGGAGACAGGACAGAACCAGGCTTGTTGATGGAAATAAAAGAACACGCAAGAGTTCAAATGTACAATCCTGTTGCCACTGGTGTCAGTCAACTCATCTGCAGGATAATTCTTCCCATTTCAACACAACTCCCTCCATGTTAGTGAGGAGGACTTTGCATGGTCACCTGGAGAAACTGCTGAGAGTTTCCAATGCATGGGGCGCTTGTGGCGATCTGTCTGGCTCCATTCTTATTTGACTTTCCTGTCACAGTTACCTGCATAACAGACAGGTTTGTAAACCATTTCAGGGGGCACTTACAAGGTAAGCACATTGCTGAGGTCCGCATAAGTCAGACCAGGCCAGGACGGTTGAGCTCAGTCCCTACATTCATGAACTAGGTGGGCTTCTGCAACAATCCAGTAGTTTCACAATCACCATGACTGAGACCAGCTTTTTATTCCCGGATTGAAAAACTAATTGAATTTAAATTCCACCAGTCACCATGGAAAGACTTGAGCTTGCTTGTCTGGAACATTAAGTCTGGGTCTCTGGTTTAGTTCTCCAATAATATTTCCAATAATCTACCGTTCCCTCCAGCGCCTTTAACTTTCAGTTGCATGAAAATGAGATTGCCTGTCATGTGGCACATATATTTGTACTGAGCAAGGATTCACTGTCATAATTCGTAGGTCACACTACAGCTTACGTACAGATCAGGCCAAATAAGTACACTTCAGATGACGGGGGCCAGGACAGGGCCTATTTAAGGAGTAGCTGATGATCGCAAATCCATGAAAATATATATTACAAAGTTCCAAAACCGTGACATTCAATACACATTAATATCCGCTGTACATTTGTCACTGCTTGGTCTTCAAGATTATGGATTTCAACAGAATTTAGTGCAGCCATCAGTATAAATAACAGAAAAGAATCAGCATACAGCAATGAAAATAACAGTAGAGGTGAATAATGGTATTAACAAACTCAATATATTTGAACATTGCGATCATTACTATCTCTGATGACCCTATTACTAGCCTGGGCAAATACCTTCGGATCATTAATGATTGCGGTGACTGAATAAAACAATCATATTGCCCTAATATATCAAACTTATCAATTAGGCATTCCAATATTACAGTTCTGCGAGTAGAAACGCTCTGCTAATGCTTCTCTCAGAATCACTTAGAAGAGGAATCTAATTACAAGTGGGGACCTTACAATTTTAGTTTCATCTTATCTGCTTCAACAGTTTTGAGCATTATACACTGGCGCTGTTATTTCTTCGAATCACTGAAAGGGAGGTAAATCGATATTGGGATATTTCCAGGCTGAAATCATCTTGTCAGTTGACATCATAACCACGTTAATGATAGCCACATAGTAATGACACAGTTACCGCAGAGCCATTAAACCAGCTAAATGTGCTACTAAATGAAAACATTTTCCTAATAATTGGATTAAAAAGATTAAGTCGTTGGAAACAAGGCCCTTGATATTTTTAGGTTGCTGTGCAAATAAGGTTGGAATGCAAAGACATTGAATGACACTGCAATTTGATACAAGTCCTAAAAATCCAAGTCGAGAGTCATGGGTATAGTTAGTGCCTTCAGGTGAAAACTTTCAAGTTCAAATCCCTTTCTAATGAAGATAAAGCTCATGAATGTTGCCACAGGCAACCAGCCCAGTGGGGGTAAACATTCAGAAGATCCCCGTAATAGCACTTACTGCATTTGCCGGTCTGAACCTGCACCAATGAGAGGGGAAGTAACTGAGACCTGAGATATCTTTGTGTCTGAAATACTGAGCACTGACCATCGCTGGGTGGGACAGACCAGTGGCTGTGTGCTTCACCCCACTTATTCACTTCCAGAGTCATTCACACTTGTTATTAGCTGTAACAGATTCAAATGGCACCAGACCAGGGGAAGTGACCCTGGGGCCACAGATGGGGGACAGAGCCAGTGACAGCAGCCTTCAGTCTGCGCCACATCTCCTCAAAGCCTTAGCTTCACTCCCCTACAACACGAGCACTCTCATCTTCCCTTCGACCAATGCCGAACAAACCACCCAAACACTAGCCCCTCCATCCTGCAGCTTGTTTGTTTAACCCACACCACACAGTCTGCCCCACGTCCTCCACCCCTCACTCTCTCCTCCCGCTGTGCCACACTCCTCCTCACAGTCTCCCTTCAGAACACTCCCCCACTGTCTCCAGCTATACTTCTCCCACTTTGTCTCCTCTATATCACTGGCCTCTCTCCACAAACTCCTCTCTCTTCTTCCAAACACTCTACGCTCTCTACCTACACTCCTCCATCTTTCACTTCCAAATCCCATTTACTCTCCCAAACAGCCTCCCCATCTGTTGACCCAACCAGTCAAACACCATTTCCCTTACTCTCAACCTCCATCCCTCTCCCTCTACACCCTCTCTCTGACTCTCCCTCACTCTCCCTCTGAGGCGGAGGGAGGGAGTGAGAAATTCTCCCACTCTCCCCCTCCCTCCATCTCTCTCCCACTTTTCTCTCATCTCTTCCGCGCCCTCCCCCCAACCGCCCCCCCTCCCCCTCTTCCCCTACCCGTCCCTCTCTCGCCTTGCCTCCTTCCCCTGCCCCCCCACCGTCTACTACCACCTTTCTTGCTGCGTCTTGTGTCTGAGTCTCCACCCAACCAACATCTCTCCGCATCGGTCTCCTCCTTTGTCTGTGTCTGCGTCTCTCTCCCTCTGTCCCCGCCCAGCCTCTCTGCCCCCTCACATCTCTCTCTCTCTCTCTTTGTGCAGGGGCCAGGAGGTACAGGTCTGATTCTCCCAGCCACAGAAAAATAACCAAATTTCCAAAGGCTGGCCATGTGGCACTTGGTGGTAGGAGCTGCCATCGAGTCATACAGCACTGAAACAGGCCTTTTGGTCCTTCCTTGATAAGAGGAAAACAACTTAATGGGAATGAACTATCCAATCTGTAAACATCACAGGGCCAAGGCAAGCGGAGGGACACTTTACATGTGGAGACTCCAAACACCCGAGAACAGAATGGCAGCCGAGTCAATCTTTAGAATGGGTTTTATGTTTCATCAGTCTGTGGCAAACCGATGGAACAGATGGCCATGAACAACCCATTCCAATATTCTTCAGTGGCAGTAGTTAAACACTGTTGTGCCTTTGAAATGTGTGTGGGAATGGCTGTCAGAGTGAAGATATCACAATCACAAGTTTGTATTCCTCGCCCTACTCTATTACTTTGTGCACTTTGTCTGGTATGGCCTGCCTGTACTGCACGCACGGCGAAATGTCTCTCTGCACCTCAGTACATGTGACAATAATCAATCAAATGAACTGTGCCTGAACATTTACCTCAATACACAAAAGTGAGCACTTGTTTTACTGATAATTATCAGACATCTATTTACATACGCTTTAACAATTACAATGCAGAAAATCTGTGCTTTCCTCGCAATGACAGCTCCACAAAACCACAGCAGAATTGATGTACAATTACATTAGTTAGTTTCAGTCCCCTCACACTGCACAGGATGTCCAGGGCAGCAGCACCATTGGAGACATAAATTAAAATACAGTGAACTCCACCACCAGCAAGACTACAGGTTTAAAATCTATCATGGAACACACAAGGCAAAGGAGGAAAATCAGAGCTGAGAGATCTATAATCCATGAACCTACCTTGCTGACCATCAATCATATCATCAAGATCTAATAAATCTTCAGTACAAGCCCTGAAAGACATCTGGGACTAGCTCCGTCCAGTAATCTGAATAACTTTTATCTTTACTTGGAGTTCAGGGCTAAAAATATCAGACCTCGTTCTAACTAAACAAGAAACTAGCATCCTTTATCATTTTACTACAAAGCGTCAGATGGGAATTCAACCCCTCCAAAAATACGTTGCATTCTGAGCTCATTTTGTATTTGGGCTTACGTCTTTCGTACAGGGCTTTTTCGTTGCAGCTTGGAGAGAGACAGAAGGGTTTTTACTCAGGTTTCTTTGAACATGTTTTTGATGCCTCTCATTTCAGAATCAATGAAATTTCAAAGGTCACAATCATGAATAATTGCACTGATAAAAGAAATCTTCAGCAAGAGGCACTGTAATCGCCCCTCAATCAACAGGATCTCAATAAATATTTGAAAAAATAAAACTGTTACTATTTTCTCTTCCGATGAACAAAACTAAGTCAGATTTATGATAACAAGGTATACAGCTGGATGAACACAGCAGGCCTGGCAGCATCAGAGGAGCAGGAAGGCTCTGATGCTGCTTGGCCTGCTGTGTTCATCCAGCTCTACACCTTGTTATCTCAGATTCTCCAGCATCTGCAGTTCCTATTATCTCTAAGTCAGATTTATGCTTCCATTCTCTTTAATTATTAAGGCAGAATTCAAAGCAGCTTTCCTTGATGCAAGTTTCTTTGTCCTTTCAAATCTTTGAGACAGCACAAACTTGTCCCTTCCTCAGGCCATGAAATATTCTACTTTTCCTTTAGCAGTAAAGCAGAAAGTGACATTCGCACCACACCAATGCGAGGCTACGGCCATCACCAAGAAGAGACAACCTAACCACCAACCCTTGACATTCAGTGGTGTTACCATCACTGAATCCCCCACCATCAACATCCTGGGGTTTACCATTGACCAGAAACTCAACTGAACTCACCAGATAAACTTTCCGTAAATGCCATCCAGACATGCCAGATATTAATGTTTTTTGCTGATCGTCAGTGTTAATAAAATTCAATACTTGTTTCAGCCAACTGGCTTTACCCAACAATTTAGTGAAATGAAGGAAGCTGGGATGCAAATCTGGAAAAAGTTTCAGAACCACAGTGAAGCGACACAATTGTATAAATGAGATGTATAAATGAAAAGGGAAAATGTGAATTCCACTTGCTGACAACACATTTATTACAGCCTGAGAGTTGGAAGAGGTGGGTGGATCAGCCCTATTGCTCTGGAGGGGAGATGGGCTGATGAGTTGGAACTCATTTAGTGCAAAGGGAAGCGATAGTCAAAAAGCTGGTGAGCAGTGCTTTTGAGACAACTTAATATTTGCAACAGTGAAAGCTTCGCGAAGTGTTTTTATTGTAGATGCAGGTGATGCTCAAAGACATTGTACTCGCCTATTATTGAGAAAGGCTCTCTTTGGTAAAACTTGTTTGAAATATTTAACTCCAATTATTCGGTCAACCAGTTGAAAAAATAAACAACCATTCACTCCACCGACCAGAAAAGCAGATGATTATTTCGTATCCCCCTACAATTGTAACTCCAAGTGCGAACACTACCCCCTGCTGAGATAAGTGGCTATGGATCTTTTAAAACTCAGTCAAGTATTCAGAATAGGGTTCATTATGCTTAAAAAAGGAAAGTGCTAACAATAGACTGTATTGAAACTGAAAAGAAGTGTTTTTTTTTCAAACCTTTCCCTACGCAATGCCAAGCCCAAAAAGAGTAGCAGTATGTGGAGGTTTTCCTTTCTATTATTCTCCAAGTGAAAGCTGCTGAGAGCAGTTTTTTTAAACACCATATTAAAGGGACTATGAGCATTCAAGCCTTTTCAGATTAGAATGTTCGAGTTCACAACCAGCATTTGCTTTAGTTTTGAACACAGTAAAGCATTTATAACAATGTGAAAAGTACTCTGCTGTGTTTTAGCACGGGCACAATGCTGACCAATGCAGTTCAAAGGACAGCCAACTTACAAAACAACACCTAACTAGTGAGGCTTGAGCAGAATTTCCTTCTTGCATTTAGAGAGATATGTCAATGGGAGGATTCCAGGAGCAGCCAGCTGTTTTATATTCAGTTCCCAATTTGGGATCAGGTTCCTTCACAGATCACAGCAATTCAGTGAGGGTTGGGTCGGGTCGGGTCGGGTTGGGGTGGGTGGGTGGTGGGTAGTGGTGGTGGTGGATGGTTGGTCAGGTATTACATCTTCCAATAAAATGGTCCAAACTTTATAAAACAGCAAGGGCATGATGACCAGCGAGATTAACAATGGGAATCTTGGAATTTTCTGTTTCTATTCCAACATGGATGGAACAACAAAGATTTGTGCCTTGCTGTAAAGCTGGGATTCAATAGGCTCCCTCTTCGTTCTTCATCTAATTCAGCCTGCTTTACTATCACATTTCGCATTAGTTTAACCATGTTCATCTGTATGAATATTTGGCTAATTTCAATGTGAAGATCTATATTTCATATCTAAAATCTTTTGGCACTATTATTAGCCACCTTGCCTCTGAGCCAAAAAGGTCCTAGCTCAAGTAAATAAACTCTGGAATTGCAAGGCATTGCTCTACTAGTGTGCTAACTGAGAAAGAAGAGTAGATCCAGCAGCACCAAACTGGGCAGCCTGGAGGTACGAGGGGTCAATAACAGCGGAATTATATTCCACAATGACCTGCCTGTTCATGGATCATATCCCTAATTAAACCAGGGGATCTACCCTTGCTCAGTGAGGATTGGAGAAGAAACGCGAGGAACTGCTCAAGCCTTACCCAAAAATGAGACGCCAGTCTGATGAAACTATAACGCTTGTTGCATACTGTTCCCAACAACAATTCCTGGGCCTTAAAAAAAAGGGGGCATTTACATCAATACAAGTTTGTGAGATAGTGCTGATAGTACTGTGTGCAAAGTGCTGAGCTTCTGTGCCTTTCTACCTTGTGACAACAAGAGCTGCCAGCAGCAGCACATTTTGAATATTTAAATTTCACATTTACCGCTCAGCCAGAAGAATATCTGGAGTAAAACAAAGCAATCAGAGCCAACATCATACTTCACGGCAATAATGCAGATGTGCTTCGCTGGAGAGAATGTTAAAAACATTCAACAGATCATTTGCAAGTTTCAGTGCAACACTTTGAGGAGTAAGCACTTCACAATAAGTGGCACAGCCTACCTTGGTTCTGTGGTATCGCATCTATTAACACAGCATTCCTTAATCAGGTTTTTATGCGTCTCCTGCACGTAATGGATGGAGAACTGTGTTGCATATTTTGACACCAGCACCATGGCGCACACTACTAACTTGCTATCATCTGCATTTCTAAGAAAAGGTCAAATCCATTCCCTTTTCATGGTGTCAGGTGAATATATCTTTAGCCTCCAGCTGCCTTTGCTTTGTTATTTTCTCAGCCCCCTCATCACTTTTAGTCCCAGCATATGTTTCTGTAAAAACGCTCAGAAGGATAAATCATAAATCCTGGTGCTTTATGGAATGATGTGATAATGAGGAAGTCTCTTCGTGCGGTTTGTCTTAATGTGCCATTATTTCACCGCTGGCAGTCTGGCAGCTCATTAAACCATCTTATACAGCCTCAGGCCGAAATAAAACAGGGCAAAGGGAAGGAAGTCACTAAAACGAAAGGAAGGTTATAAACCTAATTATGAACCTGAATCATAGCCCCTAATTGAAGAAAAAAGCACATTTTCAGCACTGTAAGTGAGACAATGTACCCTGACACGTGCATTAAAATCTAACAGACTGTTATTCAAGTCTGGCTTAAAAGAAAACAAATGCTTCCTAATGTTTGGAATGGATAGGAGTCAACACCCTTAGCTCGACAGAAAAGAAACACTGGTGTCGATCAAGCTACAGTATGTGTCTACGCACATGAGTATATATAGCCACTGAATGAGAGCGGCTTGGGCCTGGGAGTGGACTACAATCAATATCTTGGGGGCATTCTTCCCTGTCGTTCATATATACGAGGTCTATCATTTCAGCGATGTATTTCAGACTTTCTGCTACTGGAAGCCAAAACAAAACTGAACCACGTTATCTGTGATGAGAACGTTTTTTAAGCATGGAAAATTCCCTTGTGATTCATCATTTTACTGTCTTGCTTTAATGAACATCAATGCCAGTATTATGTGCTGAACACTCTACAAACCACCTACCTCATTCACTGATGTCCAATGGGGAAGGGAATCGGCCATCCTTATCTGGTCTGGCCTACATGTGACACCAGACGCCACAGCAATGTGACTCGATCCTAACTGCCCTCTGGGCATTGAGAGATGGGCAGTAAATGCTGGCCCAGCCAATAGCACCCACGTTCCATGAGCAAATAAAATAAATTCCTTCCAGCGAAACAAAAGAACCAATTGAATCACCTCATGATCCCCAAATTTCAGGTAAGACTGCAATGCAAATGGTTGGTAAGTTTGGACAGTGAGATAGTGAGGTAAGTCAGCTCCCTCATTCCCTGCCCCGCCCCTCATATGGGATTTTCTTTCCACGTCTTCACTCTCTTCTTCCTTCACAGCTCCCTCCCACCTTCCCTGTCCACTCTATAGATGGCCAATACTCTCCCTTCCCTCACAAGCAACGGTAAAATTGGGTGAACCCCAGATTCCCTAAGGATTTTCCTCCAATCATCAGATGCTTCCTGAGGTTTGCAAAGTGAAAACATGATTGAAAACTTAGGAAGCATCCGTGAAGTCCTTCCCACATTCTTCCAAAGATTCAAACTGCCCATATCCTTCCGATCAGTCCCACTGACAATCTGAAGTGTGGGCCTTCTTTCTGATGTCCAGGGCACAGCTGTTCCATAAAGGTCACTGCTCTTGATGGCTCATTCAGATCCATAACACACCACCATCAGAATTCCTACGCCGACTCCAGCTAGCTCACCTTCCACAGCCAGAAATCCTGCCAGGATTCCACCATGCGGCAGCACGGTGGCTGGCACTGCTACCGCAAAGCACCAGGGACCCGGGTTCGATTCCAGCCTTGGAGTTTGCACGTTCTCCCTGTGTCTGCGTGGTTTCCTCCCACAGTCGGAAAAGATGTGCAGGTTAGGTGGATTGGCCATGTTAAATTGTCGATGATGTCTAGGGATGTGCAGGCTGGCTGGACTGGCCATGGGAAATGCAGGGTTACAGGATAGGGTTGGGGAAGGGGGGGTGGTGTTGGGTGAACTTGGATGGGGTGCTCTTCAAATGTTGGTATGGACTCGATAGGCTGAATGGCCTGCTTCCTCATTGTCGGGATTCTATGTATGCACAATACTGCCAAACCAGGGAAAATGGATAACCCTTTCCTGCAACCTTTAGATTAAAATTTCCCTCAAAAAGGGATTAATGATTATCCTTGCCTCTATGGACTACTCACTGGTGTACTCTGCCTAGTGATGAGCTTTAGCCGTGTCTTAGAATACCATTAGGTTTATTTCCCACTTCCCACAGCAAGCGATGGGCACAGCAAGGAAAGCAAAACCCAATCACGTGAGATTACGGTGAGGTGCGGATTAGAAAATTCACTTTTCCTGCTTCCGACCTACAAGCTTCAAGAAACAGCTTGCACCTTGTAGCCTGGTTACAAAACGGTGAATATTGTTCCTTGTTTAATAAAAGAAAAACTGTGATTTCAACGTAACGTCTATTTGTTGTGACCATGTCAAGTCAGAAGGCGGGAGAGCGAGTTGGGCAGCTCTGCATTTTGTGTGTTGTTTCGAAGGCTACGGAGATCAAAAAGACACATTTTGCAAGTTACAAAAGCTAACTCCAAAAAAACAGTATTGCTATGATGGTACACTCTAAAATTATTAGTTGACCGATCTACTGGCTGAAGGGCCAGAAATATTTGTTCAATGCTTTACAGCTGACAAGCTTGCAATTCAAAGTCAGATGTCAACATGGATTTGAGTTCTCTTTCTGAAATGATAAAACATTTCCAACTTTATTATTTTGAAGGCATATATATATATGTGCCAAGGATAGTGGGTTTGAGTTATAAGGATAGGCTGGATGAGCTGGGATATTTTTCACTGGAGCAAAGGAGGATGACGGGTGACCTAAGAGAGGTTTATAAAATCAGGGGGTGTACAGGTAAAGAGGATGGCAGGTATCTTTTGCCTAAGGTGGGGGGATTTTGAGGCTAGGCAGCATTTATTTTAAGGTAAGAGGAGAGAGATTTAAAAAACAAATTAGGGGATTTTCTTCCCTTACACACAGAATGGTTTGTTTCTGGAATGGGCTTCCGGAGGAAGTGGTAGATGCAGGTACAGTTACAACATTTAAAAGGCATTTGGATAAGTCCATGAATAGGAAATGTTTGGAGGGATATGGGCCAAGGGCAGGCAGGTACGGCGAGTTTCGTTTGGAATTATGGTTAGCATGGGCTTGTTGGACCGAAGGGTCTGTTTCCATGCTGTATGACTCTATAAATCTAACTTGCAATGTTAAAGATATCACTTTTGTTTTGCTGCATTCCAATTCCAATTCCAATTCCAAATTGAGTTGCTCTTGAGCTAATTTGTCTTGTGAGATGATGTCTGTGGGGTCAATGCATATTTCTGATTGCTCCTCATTTATTGCTCTTCCTTTGGTCCTTTTCTAATCAGTGTCAGTGATCTCTGAGAAGCTGTATTATTATTAGGGATGATCAAGTTCTGACGATTTGTGTGCCCAAGCAATTTGTTCTCATGCCACAGTCACTCCTGATGCCAATGAACCTCTTGACAAGGTTTACTTACTGCAATCAACTCCCAAGCCTTCGTGGCCCTTCAGGTTGTTAGAGGCTAAATACTCACCAACAGCATCTAAATAAAGAAATTAGCAAATGGTTTTAAACCTCAAATGTAGCCATTAGATGTATTTGAATCAGAAAAATAAACAAACAGTATGGTTTAAGCATAACTAGACTTTCCAGTCTGGACTAATTTTACTTAAATATTCATTCACCAGCAGGCAATAATCAACAGGCATTTCATCACCAAACTTTCTAAATTCTGGCATTATTCCGAAGACAGTGCCGCTTGGTACACATGTATTTTCCCTGCTCAATTTAGATCCTCATGCTAACCACGATATAACGCAGGAGACCGTACACAAGTATAATTTCACAAGATTTGTCTGGTTTATAGCACTGTTTTTCTGGACTTCAAAGAAAGTGTAAAAGATCATAAACTGGACAGTAACGCACTGATATTGTTCTGTACGTGGACAATATTTTGGTTATTTCCTTTCTTTATCATGCTGCTCATACTTGTGTTCAACAAAAAAGGTGCATCAGGACAAAACACCTGACCCCATGCTCAGACATGCTCTCTTGCTACAGAAAGCCACCTTTAGATGTTTATTGAGTGAAACTATTAGTTCATGGTTTGTTTTTATAGATAGTCTGGTGTTTTGGATTCTCGCTGTATAGGAAGGTTCATGCTTCACAGTGGCACAAATTTTGGTAAGGTTACATCACAAAAAAAGAGATCTTAGAATCATATAATCATACAGTTGTAAAAACAGACAAAAAAAAATAAAATCGGTCCAACTTGTCCATACCGGCCAGATACCCTGAATAAATTTGCTCCCATTTGCCAGAATTTGGCCCATATCCATTAAAATCCTTCCTATTCACAAAAGCATCCAGGTGCCTCTTAAATGTTGCAATTGTATGAGGCTTCACCACTTCCTCTAGCAGCTCAATCCATACATGTACCACCCTCTGCATGAAAATATTGCCCCTAAGGTCCCTTTTAAATCTTTCCCCTCTCACCTTAAACCAATGGCCTCTAGTTTTGGACTCCGTCGCCCTGGGGATAAGACCTTGTCTATTTACCCTATCCATGCCCCTTGTGATTTTATTAAGGTCACCCCTCAGCCTCTGACGCTCCAGGGAAAATAGCCCCAACCTACGCAGCCTTTCCCTGTAGCTCAAACTCTCCAACCCTGACAATATATTGTGGTACACTTTACAAACAGGCAAAGGACAGGGATACGGGGAAAATGGCTAGAATGTCCACAGCGGGGAACTGAAGAGAAAGCTATGCACCCCCCATGTCATAACTGCACTGCTGCAGCTTCTGGGTACTGAAAGCCATTGCCGCCCGCATCTCTCTTTGCTGCTCCTGTTCCTCCTGGAGCACGCGGATAAAAATCCCTGATTGCTGACACTACAAGGACCTCTCCTGCCGGAGGCTCAGCAGATGCCTAATCTATGACAGTCCTCTGAGCGCCATCAAATCAAGTGAGAGAAGGCACCTTAACACTGGCAGCTAACAAGGCGAGTTTACTAAGATACAGTACTAAGCCTAATGAATCTTAGAACCTCTACAGTGTGGAAGCAGGTCAGTCCATTGAATCCACACTGACCCACCCTCTGCACCCTAACCCTGTATTTCCCATTGAACCTCAATACTACGGGCAATTTAGCATGGCCAATTCACTTAACCTGCACATCTGTGGACTGTGGGAGGAAACTGGTGAGAACATGCGAACTCCAAACAGACAGTTGCCCAAGGGTGGAATTGAACCCAGGTCCCTGGTGCTGAGAGGAGGCAGTGCTAACCACTGAGCTACCGTGCCGCCCATGAAGGGAAATGCTCTATGAAACTCAACAAAACTGACCCTTAACCAAAAAAAATGTAAGATTCAGTGCACTGGAGTTTCAGAGGGAATTTCAGAGGGTAAATGTAAAACTGAGTGTCAACAAATATGTCAAACTAGTTTCCATACTTGTGCATCATGCCACTGGCCACCATAATGATGGTGAATAAGAAGGGAACAGGGAAGAATCCCTCAAAGACGGCAAAGGTAAATTGCTCAGATTTTGGAGGAAGGCCATTTTACGATATTACATAGCAACACAACCAAGTGCAACCATAAATTTAACAGCTAATTTTAAAGTCGACAGTACAGAAAATGCCACGCTCATGTATTACTGTCCTCCCAAGGCTGAGAGGGATGAACCTACGACCATTTGATGGAGGAATGTTGCCACAAGCTGAGATAAAATGGCAGAAAACCAAATTAGTATTAATAGGCCTGGCAACAAAATGCAGTACATCTATTCTGTAGTTGGTTGGTTTTAAGCTGATGCTTCAAGCAAGAAAAAGCACAGTTGGTAACTCCCTGATCCACTTCATCACCTGCAGCTAGTTACATTTGATGCTTTTCTACTCAGCTATTCTTGTATTTCGTGGACCCCCTTGAGTCAATCATGCTGTTGCAGGGAATAAAGTATCAGCTGGATTATAAGAATATTTGTCTGACAACAACTTTGCTGATTGGCTTGAGTATCCCATTAACAAACTTGTGAAGTGAAGCATACTGACTGGGTAGCCTATCATCTGCAGAAAACCTACCACTGATGACTCACTGTCCCCAAAAAGGAAAAACAAAATATGCAGAGAGAGAGATAGTAGGAACTGCAGATTCTGGAAAATCTGAAATAACATGGTGTAGAGCTGGATGAACACAGCAGGCCAAGCAGCAGAGGAGCAGGAAAGCTGACGGTTGGCGTCGACACCCTTCTTCAGAAAAAGCTCGACGCGAAACATCTGCTTTCCTGCTCCTCTGATGCTGCTTAGCCTGCTGTGTTCATCTAGCTCTACACCTTGTTAAAACAAAATATGTAATGTCTTCCTGAAAAAAAGCAGCAGTTTTCTATACCCCATGGGCAACCAGCAAATGCAACTTCTCCACTAAAACAAATTCAGAAGATTTATCAATGGCCATACATTCACTAGTTGTGTGATTCCAAAATGAATTTTGCCTGAAATAAATTTACTTTACAAAGAGAATTATGCACAAATGATCAGATATGGTAAAAAAATAATGTAAGCATGTAAACTTATGTTACATACATGAAACATTTAACAATCTTCCAGTCATAGGAGTTATTGTTCTTTGAAAAGAAAAGCTGGTACAGCTGCTGAAATATAAAACAGAAGTTTTTCCCATCAGATCTCATTTTCATTGCCAGAAATGAGAAACATAGATGAACCAGATCAAATCGGCACATCCTAAGTCTAAACTTTGTGGAATCCTTTGCAAAGTCAGGCACCATTTTGGGGAAAAAAGTTCCCCTTCCCCGCGTAGTCTTGGGACATATTTGGCGAAGCTAAAGGCTTTACACAAAAACTAAGATGCCTTTTAGGATTACAAATAGTGGAAATACCTGCATGTAGAAAGTGCATTACACACTGAATCATCAACACTGTCACGTTTAGCAATCTAAAGTATCAACAGCAACTGTAAAGCTGTATAAACCTTCTGCTCAATAAGTATTTGAAAAGTATTGTCTGCAGTATTCAAGAAAGATAATTGTTTGCTGGCTCATTCTATTGTCATAGGCAGAAAATCATTACTCATTAGTACCACATCACAACTTGCCCCTCTTACCGTGGGGTACTGGCCTTTTCACAGTTTTAATGAGTCTCCAAGTCGTTAGAGTCTCTTTGAAGTGGGCCAGAGGCTTGCACCAAGTTGACAAAAGGATCACTGGGCTGGTAATGTGATTTAGTTTGGGATGGAAGGTGAGATGAACCACGGAGGAGTCCGATGGAAGCCATGAAGTGATATGTGTTGATGAGAATGGGACAAATGGAGTATGTGTTTCAATGGAGGGAGTGAGGATGGGGTGGTGTGGGGGTAGGGTTGCTGTTTTTTTCTTTTATTGACTTTTAAAATCTGACTTCAGTACCAATGCACCAAGGCTGGTCTTGTATCCAACTGGCCTCTGCAACCAGACATCTTGGCACCGTTCCTGGGGGCATGTGCCACAACTCCTTTGCCCTCCAGGATTACATTCTGAAATTCCAACATTGGCTTTACATATCCAGGAACTGTCCCAACTCTGTGTTCCTGACACCAAAGTGAAAAACTCAGGTCTTTCAATCACCTCAATGGTGTTCCTTTAGTGGTGTTGTAATAAGCAGTTTGTAGGTCATTTATGCTTCTATTTAACATTGCCCATAGCCTGTATAGGCTGAAGATAACAAGTTGTAGAGCTAGATGAACACAGCAGGCCAAGCAGCATCAGAGGAGCTGGAAAACTGACGATTCAGGCCTAGGCCCTTCTTCAGAAAAGACCTTTCTACGCCTGTACAGGCTGTTGATTTCCTAACCCAATCATTGGCTGTTCTGTCAGAATGTTTGCTCTGGTCTTTTTTTTCCCAGTTCAAGGATATTTATGTAAACTTTTTATTTCTTTCACAAATTCTATACATTTCTGGTCTTTTTTGGCGTAAGATTTTCATCCTCTCTTATCTTCATTAGGAATGTCACTCATTTAGGTCAATTTTTCTACCCAACCTAAATAAGTGAAACTGCAGTACATGATTAAAATGTTACATTTGTCCAATTGCTCCAGGTGGTCCCATAATAAGCATTGTTGTTTCTGAGGAAAGCTTTAAATAACTTTACAAGTACATGCCTACTCTCTTCACTTTGTTAAACACATGGATTAAAGTTAGTGCTGGGCTTTGCACAGATATTTCAATGATAGGAACGCAATCAGCATTGGCAGAAATCTTAGGTAGAAAATTTATTCATCAAAATTGTTTGCATCCAGCATTGTCAAATGCATTGAAAATGTTAGTTATTGTCTTAGAAATGAATTCCAAGTTGATTCTTTAGTTGAATTGAGAGCTCAGCATCTCACTTCATCTTTTTCCACCAGCTTCATCATGAAAATTATTTCATCAACACAATTTATTTTCAGTTATTTCAATTCAAATGGAATTGTTTTAAGTACCTGAATGATTCACACAGAATGCCTAAAGTTCCAAACCTAAATGCCCCATATCCCAACATTTAGGCAGCCCAGAATACTGAAGTGAATAACTTATCTTCTGACTCCCCACAGCTTGTTCACCATCTACAAGGCACTACTCAGCCATGCGATGGAATACTCCCCACTTGCCTGGATAGAAGATGGGCAGACCTCTAACAACACTCAAGAAACACAACTCAAAGCAGTTCAGTTGTTTTGCACTCCACTTTACGCCTTCAATATTCACTCCTTCCACCAATGGCGCACATTTACAAGATGCACTGCAACAACTCACAAGGCCTCCCTGGATGGCAGCTTGTGAATGTGCAACCCTTTCCACCGAGAAGGGCAAGGGCAACAAATATGTTGCAATACCACCTCTTGCGCATTTCCACCTGCACCCTCCCAAGGCACTCACCTCTTGATTTTTAAGTGTATCGCTGTTTCCTCATTGCTGCTAGGTCCAAAATCCTGAAGCTCCCTCCCTAATGACACTGTGGGGTTTCCCTACCAAACATGGGCTGCAATAGTTTAAGACGGCAACTCATCACCACGTTCTTCAGGGCAATTACAAATGGGCAATAAATATTGTTCAGTCAGTGATGCTCACATCCCATGAACAGATAGGGGTGGAAAAGAAAAAAGAAAACACATGTTGAACTGTAACCCAGTTCCAGCTGATGCCATCCTCATAGACACCACAACATCCAAAGGCTTATTGTACTTTGTGTCTGTGTGTGTGTGCGGGGGAGGACGAGGAAGAACCAGATGAATCTCAAGCTTCAGACATATTCCTATCACAATCATTGCCTGCTCCATCAATCTACATTCTTCAAGATTTGTTAACCCTCACCAAATCACAAACATAAAATCTCATCATTCAGGTCCCCAGCACACATTTTGAAAAGCAGTGATCCAAATAAAGCCTGCTACCCAGTCTCTTACTGTTTAAAGGATCCTCATTTTATACTGTTGTGTCAAGCATAGCTTCTTCTCTTGCGAGATGTATCTCAAATTAATTTTGAAAGGCGAACACATAACATCAACTGCATCGCAATTTTGCAACCAGATCCAGTGCAGTGTGCATTTGTCAACACATCACAGGAAACAAACTCTGAGCTACCTGCTGAAAAATTGCAAATGCCGTCCTTCTGAAAACAAGTCTTTATCCAACTTAGCACACTTCAATGCTTATAACTGCTGATTTCTTCACATGCACATGAAGATTGACAGTGCATCAGGTCCAATTATTTTAAGGTGCAGATCGGGGTAGTTGAATGTGAAATGGGAAAATAACTCAAGATGCAGTCTGATGGGATGCCCTTCTTCTCCCCTCTTAAGGTTGAACTAACTCAATTGTTGACTTGGGTCATTTAAAGCAAAACAACTTTCTAAATTAACTAACAGGGCAAACAACAAAAAAAAATACAGCTAGTAAAATGATGCACCTATATATGTGGAGCTCATTCATGGTTGAGTGACTAAAGATTTGCAAGTCCCTAATTAACAGCAGACTGAGACTCCGGTTGTGTTTCCCTACTTGACAATTAAGTAATCTGCAATCAACCGTGCACTCCTACACTCCAATACTTAAGGAGAATAGAGAGTGGATCTAAATATAGAGGGAACATGCATATAATTCTCAAAATGCAGATGGGAGAAAGATGTTAGCCATAGCTAGCAAAGCTAAGGAGCACAGGGGCAGTTCTGGACTTAACTTAAGTAAAGAAAATTGGGGAGGTGCAAGTGGTGAGCGTGAGAATCATTTTCATTGTCGTGATAGTGATTCAGACAAATTCTGCGTAATCATGAGCAAGGATAAAATTTTAAATTGGACAAAGAGCAATTTTACAAAGATGAATTACGCTGTAGCAAAAGTGAACTACAAGCATTCTGCTACTTAAGGACAAATCAGTGTCCAAGTAACAGAGATATTCAAGGAGATTGACAGCATTCAGAACAAATATTTTCCCATGAAAGGAAAGGGTTGATCTCACAAATCTAGACTCTCCGAATGGCACAGAGCAGACAGAGTAGGATGAAACATTAAAGGGAAGATCTTGCCAGGTTCTGAGAGCTCAATGCTGCAGAAGGTTTGGAGTATTAAGAATTTTTAAAAATAAATTAGTTAAAGAAAGAAGGAACATGAAAATACATTGGCAAATAAAATCAAGGAAAATACCAAGACGTTTTTGAAATACAAAGAGCACTTGGACAAACAATAAGTCGAGCCAATTCAACACCAAGGTACTCACTTTGAGAAGGTTGAAAGCACAAGTATGTTTCCTAATAAACATTTTGGGCCAGACTTTAGCTACTAAGGTGGGCAGGTGACAGTGGAAAATCTACTAACTCACCAAAATGGAATAGATAAAAGCATTCTGGCATGGATAGGATGCGCTGAAAGTCCTTTCGCTATGCCTTACAGCTCTGCGATTCGGCACATAAACCTGTAATTTGCACTTGGTGGCGCTGGTAAGGGTGGAGAACAGCTGGAGGGGCATGCTGGCTGCAGGTGTGAGATAGAGTCAGGCTTGCACAATATAGCATGCTTAGCCAGAAGGGCAGGCAAAACCGAAGTTGCCTGATTGGTGACTTTTCAGTCATTTTAAAAGCTGTTCGGCCCACACACCCACAATTGTCTTGACCTACTCACCTCCAACCCAATGTTCCCTCATCCGCTCCATGCCACCTCCAATAACCACTCCTCAAGCACAACTCACAGTCAGACTTTGGGAAGCATAAGAAGAAAGATAAAGTCAACTTCTAGACCTAATATAGCTCCCAAACTGTGACAACACCATGGTTTCAAAAGGTGCATTTTGTCCCGGTGTTTTTTCTTTGAATGAAGAGAGGTTGAGACCGAAGTGCCAAGCAGTATGTTCAAAACCAATAATGTAAACAGCTTGAGACACCTTGGGGATTTTTTTTATTGTTGAAACAAAAGAAGCAGCATGAATGGGTGAAGTCAGGCTCCCAAAGAACCAGGGTTGTAGTATAGCTTCCAGTAGATTTTTGGGTTTGGAAGTTAGCTGTGGAATCTCTCTGTCTGTCTGTCCCTGCTACTGCCTGGGTTCTCTCTCTGCAAGAATAGCATGTGAGACAAGCAGTTTTACTGACTTTGCCAAGAGTGTGTTTATGGGATATTAATATACTGGAACAACTGCTGTTTGGTCGTTAAATAATCTATTATTCTGTTTAAGTTTTCCAATTGAGTTAAAGTTATACCAGTTCTTCTTTCTTTTGTTTGTATTTTAACTGTAGATTAAGAATAATACATGCTTTGCTTACAGCTGAGTGGTGTGGTCAATCCAACCACTGTTGGAACACAGCACCTTACACTTGCCTTTAAGTTAGAATAAAGTTGGCTCTCGGTGATCTCCTTGATATGTGTGCAGGGGGTTTGGTCTGGTGCATCACAAAGCCTACACATTTGCTGATGAAAAACACCAATTCACAAAGCCCATTCAAAGCTTTCAAATAAACAATTAACAAATACTCAGTAAACAAAATAGCGGCCAAAGAGTCATCTGACCCTTTTAAATAGCTTTGCCGAGCTGCCTAAGAATTCCTGTTGACGGCAATCATAAAAAAAACCTAATCCATGATCATATGGAATTCATTCATCTTCCATTATGGTCTTTCTTTACTAAATCAATGTGCTAAAGGTTAGGGTTGTTGCACCAAAAGTGGCATCTGAGCTCACCAAATGGACTTGCCGAGTTTGGGTTTTGTGCTTTTGAGAATCACATCTCTCCTGCATTCTTTGACCAGTAAGCACAGATGTTAGAATGGAGGACACAACTCCTGCACCCAAGTAGCATTACAATTCTTAAAGCACCTTTAGACTCTTCATCATTCCATAGAAATCTAACTGTTGGCATCTTTCCTTCTTTAAAAAAAAGATGCAGATGATATCGTTAAAGAGAGGGAGTGTGAAATAATGGATGGGACAGACATGGCAGGAAGAAGCATAAAGGGGTTCAGCATCTTTGAAAATGGATAAATTGTCAATCCTGAACATCATGCATCATACACAGTGAAGAAAAGCATGGGAGGAAGTAGCAGTAGTTCTTTTCTAAATTTTCCAGTTGACAAACATTGAAAAGCTGGTTGAGTTCTAATGGTGTATTCAAATGGTGATCACCAACTTTAGGAAAAATTCTGAGGACAGTATAAATCACTGTTTAAAAAGGTATGGATTAACGAAGGGCAGTCAGCATGTTTTGTTAAATGAAGATTACCCCTGACTAAGTTGCCCCTGTTGAACATTTTGATGATGTAACAAAGAGGGTTGAACTGAAAATGTTGAACATTATATACAGAATGCTGAAAGATGTTAAACAAGTCTGAAAACATAGTTCATGGTTAAAATGCTTTAAAATATAAAACTTAGTTTTAGGGATTAACATCTTAGCTGTAGGTAAATGAGGGTATCCATTTGAAAAACTGATTGGCAATTGTAATATGACAGCAACACAAACAAATTTATCACACTTCGAATGTACTCAATGTTTCTCTTGAAAGGTCAAAGTCCATCATGAAAAATAACACACAAAATGGATAAAAACTGAAAAAGAAGCCTTGTGATGGAACAAGGCAACCTGGACCAAGGGCAACTACATTCATTCACAATTATCCACGTGTGCTCATCAAAGAGGTGTGTTGAAGGTGAAGCAGGTGGTTGGAATCATCCCAAAACATTCCACAGACCAGGTGAGGACCTCTGGTTAAAAGTTGGTTTATTTAATTTATCTGTTGGTGTTGGTTGCCATAAATCGGCAACTCAGTTTCATTTAGGCTTGTGATGAAAAGCAAGTTGAGAATTTGCTGGAGTTTGCAGCCACTGGTCCTCAGAGAGTCCTGCGGCAGAATACGCCATAAGCTTACTATGGGTACAGGCTGACATAAAACCATTTCTACAGGAAGGTGCTAAGTTTACAGTTGCCAACATATAAAAGAAAATTGGACGATTACCTAGTCAAAAGCTATCTTAAAACAAAACCAAAAAACCTGATATAATTTGTACCCGAAGAAAATGCTGTAATGTGAAAGAAAATTAAAAGCAAATTCCAGAAGGCTGTGGCATACCTTTTGAGTTGTTTCTTGAAAAAGCAAGTTGCATTCAGGTCTAGAGCAATTGAGGCCCTCACGTGATTGTTCATTGACTACTGAGGGCGGCTTCCTGCCCAGCCATAATTTTGTAGATTATTTAGGAATTAAGAAAGATCATTTAAAAAATATACAAAAATTAACAAGGGAGAGTTTAAAATATGAATAAATGCTGCTCTTCTATAAAAAGGAAAAGAATAGATAAACATTGGTCTCTTAGAGGATGGAACTGGGCAATTAACATTGGAAAATATGGAAATAATAGCAACTTTGAACAAGTATTTTGAATTCGCCTTCACATTTAAAAAAAAAGCAATACTAAGCTAAAGGAATTAGGAGGCAAAAGGAAGACAGGAACTGAAAACAGCAATGATTAATGGGGAATCGTTACTAAAAAAAATTAGCGGATCTAAAGCCTGACAAATCGCATGATAACTTTAATGTCACATTATTAAAAGAATCAACTACAGTGATATGGGATACATTTGGTTGCAACCTTCCAAGTTTTCCGGATTTTGGAAAAGTTTACATGTTACACCACTGTTCAAGAATGGAGAGAGATAGAAAACAGGAATCTAAATTGATCAGTTAGCATTGTATCTACCTTCGAAAAAATGCTGGATTCCATGATTCACGAAGTAGTAGTAAAACATTTAGAAAATCATTGACTTTGCCTGTTTGTATTATATGTTTTGTGAAAGGGCAATTCAGTTTGATAAATGTATCAGGGTACTTTGAGAATGTAACAAGAAAGATCAATAAAGGGGAACAATATGATCTAGCAATTGAGGATTTCCCAAAGGTATTCAGTTCAGTTGTCACATAAAAGATTACTGCACAGGGAAGAACTCATGGTCCAAAAGGTAAAATACTGACTACATATAGAGCAGTGCCCAACCAGAAGGAAATGGAGAGCTGGGACTAATTTTCAAGTTAGCAAACTGTATCTAGTGGGATCTCACAGAGATAAGTGCTAGGGCCTCAACAATTCACAAATCGGTATTAATGGCAGGCGCATTGTGTGCGCATTGCAGGCAAGTTTACAAATAATGCAAGGACATGAGGGAAATCAAATTTATTACCATGCAGCAAAACAATATGGAGATGTCAAGAGATTGTGCTGAAGTTGGCAAAAATGGAGCATAATGTGGGGAAATGTGAAGTTTTTCCCTTTGCCAAGAACATAGGCAACAAAGCAAAAAAAATTAAATGGAGAAATGTTACAGAATGCTGTGGTATGTGGACGCGAGTGGTCTGGAGGTCTTTATACATGAATTACAAGAAGAGAGTGCGCAGGTATAGCAAGTAATCAGGGAGACAAATGAAATGTTGGCCTTTGATGCAAAGTTAGAGCCACGGTTATAGAGGACAGGGAATTATACGCTAGTATAATAATTGAAATCAAGGAGAGATAATTTAAAAAAAAACTATTTTCTAATCAAACTGTTCAGAAATGTTAATACACGTCTCTGGATCAGGTGTGGTTTGAACCTGGGCCTCCTGCCTCAATGATAGGGACAGTACAGCTGCACCACAAGGGAGATATACTTGCATTGGGAGCACTTCTGAGAAGGTTTATTATGCCGATCCCTGAGATAAAGGGATTGTCTCCTAAGGATAGGTTGAACTGACTGAGCCTACACTTTTTGGCATTTAAGACTGAAAGGTGATCTTATTGACACGTAAATTCGGAGGTTCTCAATAGGGTTGCTGTTGAGGGGAAACCCCTCTCATGGGGTATCCTGGAACTCAGGACAGAGTTTCAGAGTAGCGGTCTTCTGATAATTATTTCCATCAGAGAGTGGGTAATCTTATAATTCCTTTCTATTGAACATTGGTCATTGAACATATTTAAGGCTGTGGAAGACATAGGATATGCGGAAGTGAAGCATCACGGGGCAGGGGAAATATGGAGTGGAGGCTCTGAGCGGGTCAGCCATAAGACCACAGGACACAGGGGCAGAAATTAGGCCATTCAGCCTATCTAGTCTGCTCCACCATTCAGTCATGGCTGATAGGTTTCTCAACCTCGCTCTCCTGCTTTCACCCCATAACCTTTGATCCCCTTGATAATCAAGAACCTATCTATCTTTGATAATGGGAACTGCAGATGCTGGAGAATCCAAGATAATAAAATGCGAGAGATGAAGGGTCTAGGCCCGAAACGTCAGCTTTTGTGCTCCTGAGGTGCTACTGGGCCTGCTGTGTTCATCCAGCCTCACATCTTATTACCTATCTATCTTTGCTTTATTCATACTCAATGACTTGGTCTCCATAGCCTTCTGTGGCAGTGAATTCCATAGATTCACCACTCTCTGGCTGAAGAGGTTTCTCCTTATCTCCAAATTAAAAGGTCTTCCCTCTACTGTAAGGCTGTGCCCTCGGGTCCTAGTCCCTCCTACCAATGGAAACATCTTCCCAACATTCACTCTGTCCAGGCCATTCAGTATTCTATAAGTTTCAATTAGATAACCCCCTCATCCTTCTAAATTCCAAGTAATAGATCCAGAGTCCTCAGTGTTAAGCTTTTCATTCCTGGGATCATTCTTATGAATCTCCTCTGAACCCACTCCAGGGCCAGTATATCTTGCCTGAGATATGTGGCCCCAAACCACGCACAATACTCCAAATGTGGTCTAACCACAGCCTTATAGAGCCCCAGAAGTACATACCTGCTTTTACATTCAAGTCCTCTCAAAATAACAAAGTTGCATTTGCCTTCCAAGTACTGAATCAACCTACAAGTCTACCTTGACAGAATCTGGACTAGAACTCCCAAGTCTCTTTGTTCTTCAAACTTCTGACATTTCCCTCCTGCCCATTTAGAAAATAGTCAATGCTTCTATTCATCCTACCCAAGTGCATGACCTCACACAATCCCACTTTGTATTCCACCTGTCACTTCTCTACCCACTCTCCTAACTTGTCAAAAATCCTTCTGCAGCCTTCCTGCCTCCTCAATACTACCTGTCCCTCCACCTATCTTTGTATCATCTGCAAACTTAGCCAGAATGCCCTCAGTTCCTTCATCTAGATCATTAACGTGTGAAGTGAAAAGTTGAGGTCCCAACACTGACCCTTGCAGAACACCACTTGTCATCTGCTGTCATCCTGAGAAGGAGCCTTTTATTACCACTCTCTGTTTTCTGCCAGACAGCCAATCATCTATCCATGCCAGTACCTTGCCTGTAACAGCATGGGCCCTTATCTTACTCAGCAACGTCCTGTGTGGCACCTTATCAAAGGCCTGCTGAAATTTCAAATAGATAACATCCATCAGCTCTCCTTGGTCAAACCTGCTGTTATCTCTTCAAAAGAATTCTAACAGATTTGTCAGGCATGACCTCCCCTTGATGAAGCCATGCTGACTTTGCCCTATTTTACCATACACTTCTAAATATTCAGAAATCTCACCCTTTACAATGGACTCCAAAAATCTTACCAACGGCCGAGGTTAGGTTAACCTTATGAATAATGCAGCAGGTTTGATCGGGGCAAATGTCCTTACTTCTGCTTTTATTCATGTTCTGACAAGTTAAAAAGAAAGTTTTCCAGCCTAATCTCACTTTCGAGCTTTTGCTCCCCACCGTGAGTGTGCAGAGTTAACTGAACCATCCATCCAAATCCAGTCCAGAACCTATTAGTGACCTTTGCCCGGATGTTTGGATGTCAGCATCAGTTGGAAGGGGTTGAGGAATGGGCAAATCAAACAAGACTCTTTGTCACAATCCATATTCAGTCAGCTCTCTTTGAAAACGGGTATGCATGGATATTAGACCAGATCAGATGGATGTTCCTGTGATGCCCTCAATAAAATAGCTTATCCACACCCAGGATATATGCTCATCAATGAAGAATGGCCAACATACTGAAGAACCGATTGGACCAACCATCCTTTGGTGAGAATCTGAACAAAATGCAACACATTGAATTTAAGGCAAGAGTCTTTTTTAAACACACAATTTCTTGAATATACCGGAAAATTGTGTGTTAATGAAACACATTAAACAGTGCTGGGCTCCAGAAAAGTGTCAGCATTTTGAAGAACCAAGGTCTCAATGCAAATAATGCAACATTTGTTGACTAATCATTGAAAAAAGCCCTCTCTCAGCAATTCCTTGTATCTCAAGTACCTTATTTACATAGATGTGTTGAAATGTAATTAGTAGCTGGTAGCATTGTTAGTGTTGTCACTTTTATATGGGCATGTTGGTAATGGGCCATTTCCATTCTCATTTTGAAACTGACCTTTTTTAAAAAACAATGTAAAATCAACGTTTAATTCTGAGTGCTCACGAAGTGCTTTTGTTCTGCTTCTGTGATTTTTTTTCACGTCAACTATTTTTCAATCAAGTTTCAATCATGCTACTGTGTTCAGAGACAATATTATCAAAGAAAAAAAAGGCTAAGAAAAGACCTTTGCAAATCCTGCATTAGCTTCCAAGGCTATTCTGCTGACTTTCATATCAGTTCACTTTCAAGGATCAGAGCTGCTTGAGAAAAAGAAATACAATTACAAAACCCAGTAACAAGTTAAGAAGAAGCTTCGCTGCCAGGTTTAGTTAAGATTCTCCTTCCAGTTGTTCTGGTGTGATAATGGATGATAATGGAATAGTGTAGGCTAGATGGGCTTCAGGCTGGTTTCACAGGTCGGCGCAACATCGAGGGCCGAAGGGCCTGTACTGCGCTATAATGTTCTATGTTTTATGATGTGGAAAATTACTCCTTGAGCTATTACTGTGAGGAATTTCAAGCACTTCTACTAAACATGAAACTAAACATTTAGGAGACATTCACGAGAAAGTACTGAAAGCCACAAAACAGTCCTCTGCATTGGGAAAACCTAAGCACAGTGTGACAAGAAAGGACAAAACGTCAAATGGTAATTGTGGATCAACAGATAAGATCAAATCAGAGAAGGATGTTAGAAAGCAATAATTAAAAACACTTTATATAAATGCATGGAACACTTTGTAATTCGATGGATGCATGAGTGGGTCAAGTGCAGATAAATGTATTTGATCCAATGGCCATTTGCAGGTCAAGGTTTACAACTCAATACTCAAATGGTTAATACTCAATGTTTGATATTACAAAATGAAGGACAAAAACAGAATGATAAACAATGATATGCCAATACCAGTGAGGAGGGATCTGGATTTGTAAGTCGAAACACTATAGTGGGAGACAAGAAATAATAGGAGCAAGGATTCCTTCATGTGAAAAAATTATGAATCTCTTAACATTAATTAGATATTTAGAAAATAAAATCAATGAAGAAAAGGAGCTTGTAACAAAACTAACAAAATGCAACAAATAGGTCAAATTTTTAAAACTTCATACAACATGGAACAAACCAAATCAAATCATCAAAAGTAATTTTTCAGAGGAGATCATGAAATGAACTTGATACAGTTTCTTGCAACAGATTTGTTTTCCAAAGAACATGCAAGAAATAGACTATTTTAGAACTAAATGTTTTGCATGTTGAGACAAATTAATTTGTAATGTCATGAAAGGGAAGCTTTGGAAATAGTGATCATAATCTAAGGAATTTCAGATTAAGTTTGAGAGTGATATACATCAGTTTACAATTACAATACAGATCATAAAGCCAAGTACAAACAGTAATTTGATTAAGGGGTGGGTTAAGGAAGATTGGAAAATAATTTAATTAGTAGAATAGCAGATCTGCAATGGTGAACACAACAAATTATTTCACTGTTGTCAAAAAATCCACATTTCATTAAGAAAAAAAATCACTCAAAATAACACCTATTCATAGTCAGCAAAATAGTTTAAGGATAGTATCAGATTAAAAGTGCATTATATATCGACAGTGTAAGTAGGAAACTGAAGGATCTGGAGAGCTTTGCATTCTCATAAAGAATGATTCAACAAAATCGATAAAAGACTAAAAGGAGAAAATAGAATGTGATAGGAAACTAACCAGGAATACAAAAGCAGATTCTATACTATTTCTAAGATAACAAAGTGTGGGCTGGATGAACACTGCAGGCCAAGCAGCATCTTAGGAGCACAAAAGCTGACGTTTCGGGCCTAGGCCCTTCATCAGAAAAGGGAGATGGGGAGAGGATTTTGAAATAAATAGGGAGAGAGGGGGAGGCAGACTGAAGAGAGACAGAGGAAAAGATAGGTGCAGAGGAGAGTATGGGTAGGGAGGTAGGGAGGCGATAGGTCAGTCCGGGGAGGACGGACAGGTCAAGGGGGCGGGATGAGTTTAGTAGGTAGGAATGGAGGTGCGGCTTGAGGTGGGAGGAGGGGATAGGTGAGAGGAAGAACAGGTTAGGCAGGCGGGGACGAGCTGGGCTAGTTTTGGGATGCAGTGGGGGGAGGGGAGATTTTGAAGCTTGTGAAATACACATTGATACCATTGAGCTGCAAGTTTCCCAAGTGGAATATGAGTTGCTGTTCCTGCAACCTACGGGTGGCATCATTATGGTCCTGCAGGAGGCCCATGATGGACATGTCATGTAAGGAATGGGAGGGGGAGCTGAAATGGTTCGCAACTGGGAGGTGCAGCTATTTGTTGCGAACCGAGTGGAGGTGGTCTGCAAAGCGGTCGCCAAGCCTCCGCTTGGTTTCCCTAATGTAGAGAAAGCCACACCGTGTACAGCGGATGCAGTATACCACATTGGCAGATGTGCAGGTGAACATCTGCTTGATGTGGAAAGTCATCTTGGGGCCCAGGATGGGAGTGAGGGAGGTAGTGTGGGGGCAGGTGTAGCACCTCCTGCGGTTGCAGGGGAAGGTGCCGGGTGTGTGGGGTTGGAGGGGAGTGTGGAGTGAACAAGGGAGTCACGGAGAGAGTGGTCTCTCCGGAAGGCAGACAAGGGTGGGCTGGGAAAATTGTCTTTGGTGGTGGGGTCGGATTGTGGATGGTGGAAGTGTCGGAGGATGATGCATTGTATCTAGAGTCGGTGGGGTGGTAAGTGAGGACTAGGGGGATTCTCTTTGGCCGGCAATTGCAAGGGCAGGGTGTGGGGGATGAGGTGCAGGATATACGGGAGACACAGTCGATGACGACCTCGACCACTTCTGGGGGGAATGTTGCGGCCCTTGAAGAATGAGGACATCTGCGATGAGCAGGATTGAAATGCCTCATCCTGGGAGCAGATGCGGCAGAGGCGAAGGAATTGGGAATAGGGGATAGGGGATGGAATTTTTGCAGGATGGTGGGTGGGAAAAGGCGTGTTCCAGGTAGCTGTGGGAGTCAGTGGGCTTGAAATGGACATCAGTTTGTAGGTGGTTGCCTGAGTTGGAGACAAAAAGGTCCAGGAAGGTAAAGGATGTGTTGGAGATGGTCCAGGTGAACTTGAGATTGGGGTGGAAGGTGTTGGTGAAATGGATGAACTGTTCGAGCTCCTCTTGGGAGCATGAGGCAGTGCCAATACAGTCATCAATGTAACGGAGGAAGAGGTGGGGTTTCAGGCTAGTGTAGGTGCGAAACAGGGACTGTTCCACATAACCTACAAAGAAACAGGCATAGCTTGGGCCCATGCGGGTACCCATGGCCACGCCCTTAGTCTGTAGGAAGTGGGAGGAATCGAAAGAGAAATTGGTGAGGGTGAGAGCAGTTTCGGCTAGGTGAATGAGGGTGCCAGTGGAGGGGGGCTGGTTGGGTCTGCAGGACAGGAAGAGGCAGAGGGCCTTGACGCCATCTGCATGGGGAATGCAGGTGTATAGGGACTGGACGTCCATAAATGAAGTGTTGGCGACCGGGGAATAGGAAGTTCTGGAGGAGGTGGAGGGCGTGGGTTGTGTCACAGACGTAGGTAGGGAGGTCCTGGACCAAGGGGGAGAAAATGGAGTCCAGATAGGTGGAGATGAGTTCGGTGGGGCAGGAACAGGCAGAGACAATGGGTCAACCAGGGCAGTCAAGTTTGTGGATTTTGGGAAGGAGAAAGAAGTGGGCTGTGCGGGGTTGGGGAACAATGAGGTTGGAAGCTGTGGGTGGGAGGTCACCTGAGTTGATGAGGTCATGGATGGTTTGGGAGATGATGGTTTAGTGTTCGGGGGTGCGGTCATGATCAAGGGGGCGGTTGGAGGAGGTGTCAGAGAGTTGGCTAGCAATGTAAAGGTCAGTGCGCCATACTACAACTGTGCCTCCCTTGTCTGCGGGTTTGATGGTGAGATTGGGATTGGAGCAGAGGGAGCAGAGGGCTGCCTGTTCTGCAGGTGTTTGGAAATTCAAGATAATGAAAGCAAACATTTATCCCTTACGACGTTTTGAAAACAGTTCACATTATGGAAGAGAGTAAGTCCTGGAGGTCTTAGAAAATATAAAGGTGGATAAATCTCCAGGACCTGATGTAGTATATCCTAGACATTGTGGGAAATTATGGAGGAAATTGCAGGACTCCTCGCAGAAATATTTGCATCATCTAGAAATAGAGAATGACTGGAGAGTGGTTAATGTTGTGCCTTTGTGTAAGAAGGGATGTAAGGAGAAGCCTGGGAACCGAAGACCTTGGAGTCTGACTTCAGTGGTTGGGTAGGTTGTTGGAAGGGATTCTGAAAGATAGGATTCATATGTTTTTGGAGGGACAAGGAATGATTAGGTATAGTTGGCATTGTTTTATGTGAGGGAAATCATGTTGAACAAACTTGATTGAGTTTTTTTGAGAAAATAACCTAGAAGATTGATGAGGGCAAGACGGTAGACATTGTTTACTTGGACTTTAGTAAAGCCTTTTACAAAGGTTCCACATGGTAGACTAATTGGTGCAGTTAGATCATATGGGATTCAGGGTGAGCGTGCCATTTGGATGTGAAATTGGTTGAACAACAGGAAACAGAGTGGCAGTGAGAGTTGTGTTTTGGACGGAGGCATGTGGCCAGCGGTATTCCATGGTGTTCGGTGCTGGGTCCACTTCTGTTTGTCATTTATATCAATGATTGTAGAACAGAGAGGCTCCGGGGTTCAGGTATATAATTCTTTGCATCACATACAGATCAGGTGATTGGGGCAACATATAGCACGCTTGATTTCATCGCTCACACCTTTGGAGTATAGGAGTTGGGACATCATGTTGAGATTGTACGAAATGTTTACAAGGCCCCTTCTGGAGTACGGTGTCCAGTTCTGATTGCCCTGTCATAGGAAGGATATTATTAAGCTTGAGAGGGTTCAGAAAAGATTTATAGCAGGACATTGCCAGGAATGGAGGGTTTGAGTTATAAAGGAAGGGCTGGATAAGTTAGGACTTTTTCACTGGAGCATAGGAGGTTGAGGGATGATCTTACAGAGGTTTATAAAATCAGGAAATAAGGTGAAATGC
Organism: Stegostoma tigrinum; assembly: GCF_030684315.1. Taxonomy (NCBI): domain Eukaryota; kingdom Metazoa; phylum Chordata; class Chondrichthyes; order Orectolobiformes; family Stegostomatidae; genus Stegostoma; species Stegostoma tigrinum. The sequence continues at coordinate 14,293,214 of NC_081361.1, forward strand.
AGGTGTCTTTTCCCTAGGATGGAGGATTTCAAGATTGGGGGCGTATTTTTAAGGTGAGAGGAGAAAGATTTTAAAAAGAGGCAATTTTTTTCATAAAAATGCAGAGAACAGTTCGTGTGTGGAAATGAACATCCACAGAAAGTGGTGGATGGAGCTACAGTTACAAAGTTTAAAAGACATTTCGCTAAGTACATGAATAGGAAACGTTTGGAGGGATATGGGCCCCATCGCAGGTAGATTGGACTAATTTACCTCAGAGTCACGGTCAGTTCATGTTTAGCATCGTCTGGTTGGACCAAAGTGTCTGCTTCGATGCTCTATGACTCTATAAATTCCTCCTTGTCTCGATATTTAATTGGCACCCTGTTTTTATGAGATTGTGCTCTCTGGTCTGTGACTCTCCCATGAGGGGAAACATATTCTCAATATGTGACCTACCAAGCTCCTTAACAATCTTATATGTTTGATCACCTCTCATTCTTCTGAACTCCAATGAGTAGAGTTCCCAGCTGTTTAACCTTTGCGCACAAGACAATCCCTCAATACCAGGAATCATCCTAGTGAACCTTCTCTGAACTGCCTCCCATGAAATGATATCTCTTCTCAAATAATGGGACCAAATTCTGCAGAATACTCCAGTTGTGATCTCACCAGCACATTGTATAGTTGCAGGAAGACTTCCCTACTCTAATACTCTAATCCCCTTGATATAAGGGCCAACATTCCATTCACCTTCCTGACTACCTGCTGCAGCCATGCGTTAGCTTTCTGTTTTTTGTGCACAAGTGCCTCAGACTCCCTTTGTGTGGTAGGCTTCTGCTATTTTTCTCCATTTAAATAATTTTCTGTTCTCTTGTTCTCCCTTCTAAAATAAACAATTTCACAATTCCCAACGTTGTATTCCTTTTCCAACTCACTTGATCTATCAATATCTCTCTGTAAATTGTTTCTATCCCTCTTTCAACTTGCCTTTCTGCTTAATCTTTGTGTCAACTGCAAATTTGGCTGTAGTTCATTCGCTTCTTTCCTTCAAGTCACTTGCATACATTGTAAATAAAATGTGGCCCCTGATCACTCTGGAACCCCATTGACCACAGGTCACCAACTTGAAAAAGAAACCCCTTATCCCCACTCACTGTTTCCTGTGTATGTATGAGCCAATTCTCTGTCCAGGTCAATATATTATCTCCAACGTGGTGGGATATTATCTGATGACTAAGTCCTTGGTGAGGCACCTTGTTGAACACCTTCTGGTTCAAATACAACATTTCTCCCGATTCCCTCTATCCACGCTGGTTGAGGCTTCCTTAAAAATCTTTAATACATTAGTCAGATAGTTTCCGTTTCATGAAGCTATGCTGAATCTGCATCATTATGATTTTCCAAATGTGCTGCTATCACTTCCTTAATAATTGATTCCAATCCTTTTTCAACAACAGATATTTGGCTAGGAGATAGGAGGAACTGCAGATGCTGGAGAATCTCAGATAACAAGGTGTAGAGCTGGGGGAACACAGCAGGCCAGGCAGCATCAGAGGAGCAGGAAGGCTGACATTTTGGGTCTGGACCCTTCTTCAGAAACGGGGAAGGGGGGTCTGAAATAAATAGAGATGGGATGATGGAAGGTGGATAAAGAAGCAGATAGTTGGAGAGAAGACGGAGGCAGGATGGAGCCACTAAAGGGGAGTGTGGGTAGGGATTTGGCATGGGGATTGGTCAGTTGAGGAATGATGGACAGGTCAAGGAAGTGGGGATGAGGCTGGTGGGTAGGAGGTGGGGGTTGGTCAGTGACGTGGGAAGAGCGGATAGGTGTGAGAAAATACAGACAGATTAGGGACGCGCAGCAAACAGGGCTGGTTTTGGGATGCGGTAGGGGGAGGGGTGATTTTGAAGCTTGTGAAGTCCACATTGAGCTGCAGTGTTCCCAAGCAGAATATAAGTTGCTGTTCCTCCAGTCTTTGAGTGGCATCGCTGCGGCACTGGAGGGGGCCTAGGATGGACATGTTGTCCAAGGAGTGGGAGGGGGAAGCTGAAGTGGTTCATGATTGGGAGGTGCAGTCGTTTGTCACAAATCAAGCGTAGGTGCTCCGCAGAGCGGTCTCCAAACCTCCGCTTGGTTTCCCCGATCTACAGGAGGCCACATCGGGAACAGCGGATACAATATACCACATTAGCAAATGTGCAGGTGAGCATCTGTCTAGTGTGGAAGGTTTGCTTGGGGCCTGGGATGGGGGTGGATTGTAGGGGCAGGTGTAACACTTCCTGCGGTTACAGGGAAAAGTGCCAGGTGTGGTGGGGCTAGTGGGGGCAGTGGAGCGGATGAGGGAGTCACAGAGAGAGCGGTCCCTCCAGAAGGCAGATAGGGGTGGGGGAGGGAAAAATGTCCTTGGTAGTGGGGTCAGATTGCAGATGGTGGAATTGTCCGAGGATGATGTGTTGAATCCGGAGTTTTGTTCTATGGTGTTTGGCCAATCGGACTCGAGTCTCCCTCTTTCTTACCTCCCGACCCTCCCTTTCTGGGCAGGGATGTCACATTGGCAGTTTTTTTAATCCTCCGGTACCTCTCCAGAATCCAAGGATTTTTGGAAAGTTGTAACTGATCTATCCATTATCTCTGCTTCGACCTCTTTTCGAATTCTCAGAAGCAAGCTATCATGGACAGGGGACTTAGCTGTCTTTAACTTTTTCTGTTTGTCTAAGACTAATTTTCTCATCACAATGATGGTACTTAATTGCTCCTCTGTATTTTTTAGTATTAGTGGGATGTCCCAATTATCGTTCACTGTCAAGGCTGAAGCAAAATATTGATTTAAACCCACTGCCCTTTCCTTGTTCCCTAAAACCGTCTCCCCAAATTAATGAGCTAAAGGGTTTACATTCATTTTCACCTGTCATCTTTTATGTGAAGAAAATCTTATTGCAAATTTTATATTCTCATTATTTTGTCCTTATAGCTTATTTTCTCTCTCTCTCTCTCTCTCTCTCTCTGTTATCTTTCAAGTCCTCCTTTGCTGGATTCTGAATTCTACCTCTGTTTTTGCTTTATTTCCAACTTTGTATTCTCCTTAACAAGCCACGGTTGATTATCCCTGTCAAAATGTTTTCTCCTTACTGGGATATATTTTTGCTGAGAGTCACGACTTACCTCCTGAAATGTCTGCAACAAGGTACTTAGTATTATTCCTGCTAATCTATTTACCAGTCCAGTTTAGCTAACTCTACCCTCTTGTCATTATTTAAATTAAAAGACAACTTTTTCTGACATAAGTTTCTCACCCTCACAATGAATATTAAATTCTATCATATTATGATCATTACTTCCTTGGGGATGTTTTAGTCAGGGGTCATCTATTAAATCCACCTCACTATCCATTGCCAGACCCAGGACTGCCTGCTCTCTGGTTGGCTCTCGGAAATTATCCCCAATGCATTCTATGATTTTTTTTGTCATAGCTACCACTTCCAACTTGATTGGCCTAATCAACAAAACGATTAAAGTCATCCACAATTATTGCTCTATTCTTTCTATATTTTCCTATTATTTGTTGATTTATCCCTTTTCCTACAGCTTGGCTACTGTTTGGGGATCTGTACACAACTCCTACCCATGTTGTCTTTCCCTTGTTGTTACTTACCTCCACCCATATGAACTCTGCAACATCCAAGCCTCGATCATCTTTCACAACTGTTCCCACAGCATCTCTTACAGTGCTTCCTCACCAACTTTTTCATCCCTCCTGTGTTTCCACCAGGTCAAATATCCGCGAATGTTAAGTTCCCAGTTCTGATCCATGTCATTGTAATGGCCGGAAGATTATACTGATTTTGCTCAATATGATCCATCAGATTATCTACCTTATTCCAAGTGCTTTGCCCATTAAGATACAAAGCCTGTCAACTCATTTTTTTGACATTTTCAATCATCCTCACTTTTCTTTGTATTGTGCCCCAATTTGCCATTGCCCTTGGTCACCCTGTTTACCATGTTTGTATTTTACTGTTGGCCTAGATACTTTTTTGCTTGTTGTCGTGCTTGGTTCCTTCCCATTCCCCCAGCCCCCCATTCTAGTTTAAACCTGCCGCAAACACACCAGCAAATTCTTGCCTGAGGGTAGCAGTATCTGTCCTCCTCTGCTGTAATCGGGAGGTCCCACCTCCCCGAGAACCCATCCCAATATCCCAGGAATTCTAAACCCTGTTCTTGCACCATCTCTCCAGGCAATGCATTCAACTAGTAAACCCTGCTGTTTCTACTCACCAACATTGTCACTTTGTGTTTAAAAAAAACAACAGGCTATCTGGACCCATTCCTCATGTTACCAAGCTGTAACCTTATTCTGCCCTCAGCCATTCAACAGTTTGGTGAACATACACAAATGCTCCTGCACGGATATAGATTTTCAACACCGTTTACTGCTTGAAAATTATCACAGGCTTTCAACTTTTTCTGTCATCTAAGCAGATGAAAGCACCACGAATTTCTGAGGAACGGTCACTGGTCCAAAATGTCAACTCTGACTTTCTCTTCACAGATGTTGCCAGACTTGCCTAGCTTTTCCAGCAACTTCCGTTTTTGTTTGTGATTACATCTTCTCATGTCCTCTGATCTTCATTAAAACAGTTCCAAATATGACCAGCAGGCAGGCGCTGTAAAAATCTGGAGTGCTTCATTCATCTTGGTCATTGTGGTGTAATGGGCACTTGCATTTTGCTGCTATTTGATAATTAATTGCTGGAAACAGGCCATTTTGACATCAAGGTCAAAATATCTAAGTGAACTTTGTCTTGCGATAAAATTAGGCATTTTCACTCCATAAAGCCAAACAGATGTAGTTCTGAAATTTTTGCTGGACTCTGGGTTTGATTTGAGGTACGCACATGTTTCATTTCTTACGATGACGCATCCATTCTGAAGCACTCTGAGGGCTCAAAGCGTTACATTTTTCTCAAAGTTTAGCCCATTCCCTGTTTCCATGGCTGCCTCTGTTCTTGGTCATCTTCCTCAGAGCCACTTCCTTCCTCCATTGTTGCAACAGTTTTTCTCCTCCCCTCCCCAGCAACACGGAATTCCCTCACCGCAGCAGTTATTTGTCGAGTTTGCAAACATGACTTGTAGCCTGAAACCACCTCCATACTTCACTTGTTTTGTTGGCATGTCTTAAACTCCAGAGCATTCCTCGCAACATGGCCCAGGTCACTTGTTCAACCCCTCACCAGTTACAAGGTATGAATGAACAAAATCATATATTTGTTGCTAACTACTAGTGCAAATACAGTTGAAAATGGATGCTGTTTGTGTAAAGTATGAGTTATTGTGACTTATAAAATGCACAGATTACATGTTAATTAGATGCAAAAATATGCTTCACTTTTACATCTCAATTTACAATGCTACCTTTCTTGCAGGGTAACGTACACTACACAGGGTTTGATTCCGAGAGTTTTCCAGCTCCTATTTTAAATCAAAGAAACACATCATCCACCCACCAGTGCTCCATTACAACTGTGCATGTAATCACTTATTGCCTTTTGATTCAGGAGTGCTCAGGTGGGCAAAGCATGGGGAGTTCCAGCATCATGGTATATTGCACATAATGAAGCCACAGGGTTTGAGAATTCAGTCAGTTGTACTTCACCCTTAAACAAACTGATGTTTTCTTCAAAATGGCACCAAGAATTTCAACAAGTCAAGAATAACCTCATTTTCAAATGGTACATGCAGAAAGGGTGGCAATTTTGCTGATTAGGTTGATGCATGGTCTTTGACAGAGCTATCCTATTCATCTCATTTCCTCCTCTTTCTATAAAGTATGAGGGTTGCTTCTTTTTAAAATGTATTTACCCATTTCCCCTTCGAAGATTACCATTGAATCGGATTCCACTGCTCTAAACATAGATAAGATGGGAAATTCCTCAGATTTTGACATCCCACCATCAACTTTTCCTTTAGGTCTCAGGCTTGATGCATGATAGTGTTGTACTGTTTGGGGGGCCAAGCCTGTAGGTTTTAACAGTCATCCCACTTACTTTATTTTTCAAACGACCCTGCTGTGGTTCATTTACTTGGTGAACTAATACGAGGCTATTCAGCTCATGCTCCCAAACAAGTCAACTCTCCCTCTTGCCAGAGAAAGCTGATCAATTCTGATGCACCCATTCCCAAAATAAAAAGAAGTGTTCTCCCAACAACCTCTTGATCATAAAATCCCAAGACAAACTGCGTTAATAAAAAGCTCTTTAACAAGTCAGGGCCACTGGGCCTCAGCAAATGTTTTAAAAATGGATTGAAAGCTGTAAAATTTTAAAATTAAACATGTTATTCATCTTGGGAAGCCTGCGTTTGTGATGTCATTGTGCGATTACCAGAGTCTAACTGCAGTCTGCCGTAAAAGCAAGAGAATAAAATACACAGATGTGATGAAAGAACTTTATAATGAGCTTATAGGCCACAATCAAAATACAGTTCGGAATACCTTTTCATAGCAAAGGAATTCAAGCTTTGCACGTGTTCTTAGTCCCAAGGACTGGAACCTGAGCTGGGAAATTGGAACTAATTCTGTCACAGCAGGAAGGATTAAGTGAATATTCACCATACATTTTCGAACTTCAAAGTATTTTCACAATGGAACCAGGCAGAAGATTATTTCCTCCTTTATGAAATTAACCAAAGTGATCTTGTCAGATAGTCAGGTGGCTGGGGCAAATGTCATGGAAGAAGGTGGGCTGGGTATTGGGATTAGGTATTTGTGCATTGGGATGGTGCAAACCACTAGAGTGGGATAATTGGGTGGTAGGGGATAACTCTTGAGGTGGACAGGGAGAGGGGATATGGTGGGGGGTGGAGGTGTTGGGAGGAGGGCAGGGTCAGCTGTGGTGCTACCCAGACATTACACCAGATTTGTAAATCTGTCTACATTTTCCGGCGTCACTGTCCTGGACTGCGTTGATGTGGAGAGAACGTGTCATTTGTTGGCAGAATCTGGAACGAGGGATCATTGTTTAAAAATCACCTCTTTAAGAGGGAGAGTAGGCAAAGTTTTTGCTCTTAGAAGGTTAAGTGTCTTTGGAACTTTCTTCCTGAAAAAAAAATGTTGTAGAAGAAGAGTTCTTCAATATTTTCAAGGGCAGAGCTGGACAGCTTCTTGTAAAGCAACAGGTAAATCAGTGGTAATGGGAACTGCAGATGCTGGAGATTCCAAGATAATAAAATGTGAGGCTGGATGAACACAGCAGGCCAAGCAGCATCTCAGGAGCACAAAAGCTGACGTTTCGGGCCTAGACCCTTCATCAGAGAGGGGGATGGGGGGAGGGAACTGGAATAAATAGGGAGAGAGGGGGAGGCGGACTGAAGATGGAGAGTAAAGAAGATAGGTGGAGAGGGTGTAGGTGGGGAGGTAGGGAGGGGATAGGTCAGTCCAGGGAAGACGGACAGGTCAAGGAGGTGGGATGAGGTTAGTAGGTAGCTGGGGGTGCGGCTTGGGGTGGGAGGAAGGGATGGGTGAGAGGAAGAACCGGTTAGGGAGGCAGAGACAGGTTGGACTGGTTTTGGGATGCAGTGGGTGGGGGGGAAGAGCTGGGCTGGTTGTGTGGTGCAGTGGGGGGAGGGGATGAACTGGGCTGGTTTAGGGATGCAGTGGGGGAAGGGGAGATTTTGAAACTGGTGAAGTCCACATTGATACCATGTGGCTGCAGGGTTCCCAGGCGGAATATGAGTTGCTGTTCCTGCAACCTTCGGGTGGCATCATTGTGGCAGTGCAGGAGGCCCATGATGGACATGTCATCAAGAGAATGGGAGGGGGAGTGGAAATGGTTTGCGACTGGGAGGTGCAGTTGTTTGTTGCGAACTGAGCGGAGGTGTTCTGCAAAGCGGTCCCCAAGCCTCCGCTTGGTTTCCCCAATGTAGAGAAAGCCGCACCGGGTACAGTGGATGCAGTATACCACATTGGCAGATGTGCAGGTGAACCTCTGCTTAATGTGGAATGTCATCTTGGGGCCTGGGATGGGGGTGAGGGAGGAGGTGTGGGGACAAGTGTAGCATTTCCTGCGGTTGCAGGGGAAGGTGCCGGGTGTGGTGGGGTTGGAGGGCAGTGTGGAGCGAACAAGGGAGTCACGGAGAGAGTGGTCTCTCCGGAAAGCAGACAGGGGTGGGGATGGAAAAATGTCTTGGGTGGTGGGGTCGGATTGTAAATGGCGGAAGTGTCGGAGGATAATGCGTTGTATCCGGAGGTTGGTAGGGTGGTGTGTGAGAACGAGGGGGATCCTCTTGGGGCGGTTGTGGCGGGGGCGGGGTGTGAGGGATGTGTCGCGGGAAATGCGGGAGACGCGGTCAAGGGCGTTCTCAATCACCGTGTGGGGGAAGTTGCGGTCCTTAAAGAACTTGGACATCTGGGATGTGCGGGAGTGGAATGTCTTATCGTGGGAGCAGATGCGGCGGAGGCGGAGGAATTGGGAATAGGGGATGGAATTTTTGCAGGAGGGTGGGTGGGAGGAGGTGTATTCTAGGTAGCTGTGGGAGTCGGTGGGCTTGAAATGGACATCAGTTACAAGCTGGTTGCCTGAGATGGAGACTGAGAGGTCCAGGAAGGTGAGGGATGTGCTGGAGATGGCCCAGGTGAACTCAACCTTCAGTTCACCTGGGCCATCTCCAGCACATCCCTCACCTTCCTGGACCTCTCAGTCTCCATCTCAGGCAACCAGCTTGTAACTGATGTCCATTTCAAGCCCACCGACTCCCACAGCTACCTAGAATACACCTCCTCCCACCCACCCTCCTGCAAAAATTCCATCCCCTATTCCCAATTCCTCCGCCTCCGCCGCATCTGCTCCCACGATAAGACATTCCACTCCCGCACATCCCAGATGTCCAAGTTCTTTAAGGACCGCAACTTCCCCCACACGGTGATTGAGAACGCCCTTGACCGCGTCTCCCGCATTTCCCGCGACACATCCCTCACACCCCGCCCCCGCCACAACCGCCCCAAGAGGATCCCCCTCGTTCTCACACACCACCCTACCAACCTCCGGATACAACGCATTATCCTCCGACACTTCCGCCATTTACAATCCGACCCCACCACCCAAGACATTTTTCCATCCCCACCCCTGTCTGCTTTCCGGAGAGACCACTCTCTCCGTGACTCCCTTGTTCGCTCCACACTGCCCTCCAACCCCACCACACCCGGCACCTTCCCCTGCAACCGCAGGAAATGCTACACTTGTCCCCACACCTCCTCCCTCACCCCCATCCCAGGCCCCAAGATGACATTCCACATTAAGCAGAGGTTCACCTGCACATCTGCCAATGTGGTATACTGCATCCACTGTACCCGGTGCGGCTTTCTCTACATTGGGGAAACCAAGCGGAGGCTTGGGGACCGCTTTGCAGAACACCTCCGCTCAGTTCGCAACAAACAACTGCACCTCCCAGTCGCAAACCATTTCCACTCCCCCTCCCATTCTCTTGATGACATGTCCATCATGGGCCTCCTGCACTGCCACAATGATGCCACCCGAAGGTTGCAGGAACAGCAACTCATATTCCGCCTGGGAACCCTGCAGCCACATGGTATCAATGTGGACTTCACCAGTTTCAAAATCTCCCCTTCCCCCACTGCATCCCTAAACCAGCCCAGTTCATCCCCTCCCCCCACTGCACCACACAACCAGCCCAGCTCTTCCCCCCCACCCACTGCATCCCAAAACCAGTCCAACCTGTCTCTGCCTCCCTAACCGGTTCTTCCTCTCACCCATCCCTTCCTCCCACCCCAAGCCGCACCCCCAGCTACCTACTAACCTCATCCCACCTCCTTGACCTGTCCGTCTTCCCTGGACTGACCTATCCCCTCCCTACCTCCCCACCTACACCCTCTCCACCTATCTTCTTTACTCTCCATCTTCAGTCCGCCTCCCCCTCTCTCCCTATTTATTCCAGTTCCCTCCCCCCATCCCCCTCTCTGATGAAGGGTCTAGGCCCGAAACGTCAGCTTTTGTGCTCCTGAGATGCTGCTTGGCCTGCTGTGTTCATCCAGCCTCACATTTTATTATCAGGTAAATCAGTGGTAGTTAGTCTACATTCCTAACTGTTGCAATCAGATCAGCTGATGATCTTACTGAATGACAGCACAGGTGCTGAACAGCCTGCTCCTGTTCCTAATTGCTAAGGAATATGTGCTAGTCTCTGAAGTTTGGACCGTGGAGACATTTGGATAGTGTCGCAGGGTAAAGGTGAATTGTTGATCAGGAGTTTAAGCATTTTGCATGTTGGGGATAATGGACGGTCAACACTTGGATGATGCATTCTGCATCTGATTCCCAGTGGATCTGGAGATCAGACAATTTGCTCTAAATACAACTCAGTCCTCACCCTCATGGATGAATGTCTCCTTTGCCATTAGACATTTCCACACATAATGTCACCATTTCTCTGGGGCTTTGACTTCAAGTTATTATTCTGTTAGAGTGCCTTAACTTTCTGATAACCTTAACTGTCTGGACAGTCCCAATGATCTTAGCCAGCAGGTAAATTCATTGCTTTTGAGTCTTTAGGGTTCCAATTCCACACGTGCTTCTGCCTTTTCTTTTGATTTATAAAAGTTTAGACACCGTAAATTCTGTCCTGCAGGCTGCATTCACAAATCTCCTTGTAAAGAACAAAAATGCTCTCCTCCCCAGCTCTACCAATGACTTTTTGCATATAGTCATCAACCTGGTACCAACACAGTGCTGCAGCACAAATTCTACCAGTGTAAAGAACAGAGAACAGTACAGCACAGGAGATCAGGCCCCTCGGCCCACCGAGCCTGCGCCTTCCATACTAAAACTGCGTTCACTTACAGGATCCGTATCCCTCCATTCTCTTCCTATTCATGTATTTCTCCAGGTGCTTCTTGAATGCTGCTATTGTGTCTGCTTCGACCACCTCCTCTGGCAGCGTGATCCAGACACTCACCATCCTTTGTGTGAAAAGCTTGCCCCGCACATCTCTTAAACACCACACCCCTCCCTGCACCTTGAATTTGTGTCCCCGAGTAATTGACCTGCGAAAAAGCCTCATATCTTCCACTCTATTCATGCTATTCACAATCTTATAAATGTCTATCAGGTTGGCCCTCATCCTCATGCATTCCAGTGAAAACAAACCCAGTTTATCCAACATTTCTTCATCTCAAACTCCCCCATACCAAGCAACATCCTGGTAAACAGAGTGAAGCGGGAGGAACACAGCAGGCCAGGAGGCATCAGAGGAGCAGGCAAGTTGACATTACGGGTCGGGACCCTTCTTCAAAAATCCTGAATCCGATACGTCAACTTTTCTGATGCTGCCTGGCCTGCTGTGTTCCTCCAGCTCCACACTGTGTTATCTCTGACTCCAGTATCTGTTAGTTCTTACTATCTTTGAACATCCTGGTAAACCTTGTCTATACCCTTTCCAAATTATCCACATCCTTCTGGCAGTGTCATGACCAGAACTGTTCACAATATTCCAAGTGTGGCCCACCTAAAGCTCCATATTACATTTTCTTCTTAAACCTGGATGAACTAAAATGCACCTTTTTTAAAAAAAAAATGCATTGAACTGGAAGGATTGTTTGTCAGTGCAGAGAAATGAGAAATTGCTTAGATTCAGTCAGCCATCATTGTACTTCAAGTCCAACCCCAGGGAGTTCGGTACAATATCTAATCTTAAGTGCAGAACTGAGGAGTATCTTGCTCTGGCAGAACAAATGCTGAAATGAGATGTTATACTTTAGATACTATTGGCCATCTCAGGTGGATTGGAATCATTCTTCTACTTTGAAAGAGTTGGGGAGTTGGGAGTTGCATATTGATCAACAACTGCCCTTCAACAAATATCATTAAAACAGATAATCTAGCTATTATCACACTGCTCTTTGTGAGTGCTCCCTCACTTCTGACACTAATTGTGCTCTTCAAAAATATTCCACTGTGAATTCCAAAATGTCTTATAGCCAGAGGTTGTGCAAGGTGGATGCAAAAAAGCAGTTTTCAAAAATAAAAAAAGCGGCAATATTTATCCAGGTCTTTTCCTCTCATTCTCTAAAGGCGCTGATTCTTGCTGGCATGCTTTTACATTACTGTTTTCCACAGTCCAGCATCTTGCCTAAAGATTATTCTTTGCGTATCAGCCTAGACACATCATCAGCAGGTCATTCACCCACGCTGGAAGGTCACGATAGCTGAAACTGAGTCTGTGCTCCAACCAGAAGCAGAAGGAATCAGTGGAGCTGCTTTAGGTTCAGAACCCTTGAATGAAGCACCCGTACCCAACAGACTCTCATACTGTGGTGATGGAGCTGTCATTTAATTGGGAACGGTACAGATACAGTGAGTTTCTTGGAGAAGGAGTTAGCAAACATGGCTGACTACTTCGAAAGAAAATGCACAATCCTGCAAAAATTATTGGCAGGACTGAAGATTGGAGAGAATTTAAAAACCAAAGGATAACCAAATTTTTTTAAAAATAGGCTAAGGTAGTGCTGTTAAATTAAAATGAGAGAAAGCTACATATAAACATAAAAAACTGTTAGCCAGATCATAAAATGTTAGGATAGAAGTGGGCTATTCAGACTATCAAGTCTGTTCTGCTATCCAATATTCCTCAATTCCATTTTCCTGCCTTATCCCTGCAATCCTTGATTCCCTTACTGATTAAAATTCTGTCCACCTCTGTTTCACATCTATTTCATGACCCAACCTCGATAGCCCTCTGCAGTAAAAAATTCCACAAATTCATTGGCCTCCAAGAAGAAAAAAAAATTATGCTTCAATAAGCTTTTTATTCGTTCTTCTAAACTCTTATGGTTACCAGCTCAATCTCCTCAAGGTCTCTTCACAAAACAATCCCTCCATACCTGGGTTCAACCTGATGAAACTTCTCCGGACTGCTTCCAATGTCAGGACATCTTTCCTAGATTAGGAAACCAGAATGGTTTGCAGTATTCCAGGTGCGCTCTGACTTATGCTTTGTATGTTTTTAGTATGACCCTTTTTTAAAAAACATATTCCATTCTGCTGGAAATGAAAGCCAACATTCCATTTGCCTTCCCCACCACCTGCTGAGCTTCGATTCTAACATTTCGTAATTTGTGCATGCGGACTCTGGAATCCCCCTGTGCTGTGATGTTCTGTAGTCTTTGCCTATTTAAATAATATTCACCTCTTCTACTCTTTCTGTCAAAGTGCATAACCTAATAGTACTAACTGCAACGAGTATTTAAAATGAACAACAACAAGTCTGTCATTTCCGTGTGCTCCAATATTAATTCTCCAGACTCTGTCTCTCTCCAATGGAACTACACTCTCTCTGAATACTGTGGATAAATGGGAACTAGTACATGCGCTGCACTTGCATCTCAAAAGGTCGTTTCATAAGCTGCCACATCATATATTATGACACTATGGCAAAATAATAGCTCATGATCTAGAGGTAATACATCATCTTGAAAAGAAGAAGATTGGTTATTCAACAGGAAACAGCGAGTGGAAATAAATGGGTCATTTTCAGGTTGGTAATCTGGTAGTAATACCAATGCCATATATGAGTGGTGAACCTTAACTGTTTACAATCTATATCAATAACAATCTCAGGACTGAATGTAGGGTAGCTAAATTTGCAGATGATGCAAAGATAGGTTGGAGAATAAGATATGAATACTGTGTTCAATCCCGGTCTCACTGCTCAAGGAAAGATGTTGTGAAAGATGAAAAGGTTAGGAAAAGATTTACAAAGGATGTTGCTAGGGTTGGAGGGTCTGAGCTATACAGAGGCTGAAAAGGCTGGGGCTATTTTCCCCTGGAGTGTTGGAGGCTGAGGGGTAACGTTTAAGGGGTTTATAAAATCATGAGGGGCATGGATAGGGTGAATAGACAAGATCTTATCCCTGGGGTGGTGGGGGTGTCAAACTAGAGGGCATAGATTAAAGGTGAGAGGGGAGAGATTTAAAAGACCTAAGGGGCAACATTTTCATGCAGCGTTTGGGGCGTGTATGGAATGGGCTGCCAGAGGAAGTGGTGGAGGTTGGTATAATTACAACATTCAAAAGGCATCTGGAAGGGTACATGAATAGGAGGGGATCACAGGGATATGAGTCAAATGGTGGCAAATGGGACAAGACTAATTTAGGATATCTGATCAGCATGGACAAGTTAGAGTGAAGGGTCTGTTTCCATGCTCTATATTTCTATGACTCTATGAATAGGATGTAAGTTTATGTTGCGGTACCAAACACTGGCAGTGTTTGCTGGTTGGGTACAGTGCTATAATTAATTCTCTTTTCTGTAGCAGATCTAAGGACCTACCCAATTAGCAGTGGTCAAGGACAAACCACTGATGAGGCTTAACCAGGTGAGGTGCTTGTCTTACACAAGAGACAGTTTATTGCACGACTGCCATGGATATAAGTCACACTGCTTAATTGGGCCTTATTACATATCTATTAGAATAAAAGCAGGCACATCTGCCTCATTGGGACCTTGTGTTAGAGGTGTGCTTCTCCATCCAAAGCGTGTGTCACTTTGTTTGTTTGGGTAGAGCATGGTACAATCTTCAACATGAACACTTTGAGCCTTAGGTATCATTAAAGAATCTACAAAGGGATGCGGCTTAGCTCAACGATAAATAGGATAAATTTAGCACAAAGAAAGAGAGAGGCAGCACATTGTTGAAGTGGAGGAAGGCTATAGAACTCCTCAGTGCAGAAGAATTTGGGGAATTCTCGTACGGGAATCACAAAATATTAATATACTGTTGCAATAGGTAGAACAGTTACACCAAGGAAAGTTGAATCAAATTGAAAGAGGAATGGAGTACACAGCTCGGGACTTACACTGCAGTTTGCTGAGATCACATGCAAAGTACTGCTACAATTTTGGTCTCCCTACTCAAAAAGAACTTTATTGCATTTCAATCAGCTCAGAGAAGGCTCACTCAACTGATTCCTGGGATGGGTTAGAGGTTATCTTACAAGGCAAGATTGGACAAGTTGCATTTGTATCGATAGGAATTTAGAAAGATAAGAAGTGATCATGTTGTGTAGGTTTAGGAGGGGACTTTGTGACTGCTAAGGGAAATACATGGCCAAGGGTAAAGTCACAATGTGTATTATATCAATTGCCTTTGATCACAGAAAAAAAAAAAGACATCTAAAACACTGGCGTGTGCAGTCAGGAGAGCTAGAAGACTGCACGTGGGCAAATAAAGTTCCTGTTAAGGAAAAGGTAGCACATAGGTCCTTCTTTAGTCATTAGGTTTGGACTGAGTTGACATTGATAGCAGAGAACGGTTGCCTAAAGGTGAAATTTGGAAGCTGACATTGTTTTCCCCCCAAAGTGTTAAGTGTTAGCACATCATTTTCCATTAATGTTCTTTGAAGCTGAATCTTACACGAACAGCAGAAAATCAAGTGAATATGTAGACATGGGTTATGTCCTTACTAACAAAAATAAAACTGACATATGGCTTTGGGACTGTTACTTTCTACAGAAAGCAATATCTGGTAGAAAACATCAAGAGCTAAGGGCTCATTTGACTGAGGAAGATTTGGATATTCCATTAAATTTTACGCACGCAACAGTTCGGAAAGATAATTTATTAAATGAATGTGATGCTTGGTTAGTGTTTGTTAAAGTTAGAAATGTAGTTATTTCATGAAATAATAATTAAACAAATTTTACAAGATCACTAAAAGTCCTATTGAAAAATTCATAATTTAGTACTTGCTTTAAAGTTGTTTGAACACGCTCAGCTGTCTATCATGGGCAGGTTCTTGGTCTGAACTGGAGTTAGATTTTTGGAACGAGATATACTTTTGGAACCGATGCCCGAGGTTTTTGGGAAAACATACATTTCAAGAAGCCTTCATTGCACAAATTGGACATTTGGCGGTGTTGTAAAACGTGGAGGATTTGATGCTCAGAGCATTTAGTGATTTTTCAGATATGAGGGACAGACATCAAATGCAGCAGAATTATCACAGATCGAGGAAATAAGGACAGAGAACATCTTGACAGATCTGGTACGTGGTTAGAATTGAGTAATAATCAGAGAAGAATTAAACTCAGGAATACCTGGGGAAATAGCAATGGTGTTTCAGGTGTGACTCAAAATGTCATATTGACAAAATATTTGAAACAGAACAACAGAATTTGAGATGATGTCACAGGTAAGGACACAACCATCGCACGACGAGTACCCCTCAAGCCTCTTGCTACTGTAAATCACTCTTTCACAAGACACATCAAGTAGGAGCTGTAGATTTAAACTGGGTGGGACAAAGATAGAAATATTTGCATTTACATTTCATCGAAATAGCAACAAGGTTCAGCATGTCTACATCAAGACCATTAGACCACAAGATGTAGGCCATTCAGCCCATCAGGTCTGACCCACTATTGGACAAGACAATCCATGGTGAAGATGATTGCAGATAAGATCATGAAAACATGGACAGGGGCCAGACTAGGGGAATGGGCTAAATCCCAAATCAACAATGGGGTAGGATCTGCCAGAAACAAATGTATAGATGACTGCAAAAAATTAAAAGATTGCGGCAACGGACACAGTTGCTGCCAGTCCCTCCAGTTATAGGCTTACTGAAAGAACTCATGCAGTGATCTTCACAAGGTCTCTGCTTCCAAAGCCAAACTGCAAATTAACATCTGCCCTGGTATGGGCAGGCCACGTGAAGAATTCATTTCAAATATTTGGGGATCCAATCCACATTCAGATAGTCGGTGGGTCATATCTCCAAAAACAATACTTTTGATCATTTGTCATTACCTCCCAAACATGTAAAAGGTGATTAAAGGCACCTTTTCTGTACTCTTGAATGACCTGACCAGGACGGCAAAGGGCTTTCAGCAAGGCAGAAGTCACAGAGAACATTCAGTGAGCTGTACAGCATCATATATGGGAAAAGCATTCCTGCATGATTTTTCCTTTCCCTTGCCAAAGGTGTTAGGGACAACTCCAGTGAGTTAACCATGGTGCCAGTTGAGATCAGTGATAACTGAGTTGGAAATGAACCTTCATATCTCAGCATCGCATCAAACAGCACATTCACCATTGAATCAACATGGGTACACAGCTGGCTTAAGTAAAGCAGAGCATTTTCAGGTACTGCAGAATTCAATATGCAGTGAGAAATTACATTTTTTCCCGATGGCAGAAGGAAATTGGATTTTTACAATGCTTGTAAATAGCTTAATAAAAATGGGTTTAAACGATCTACAGTAAATTTTGAATTTCTTTCATGTTACATTCATCAAAAGGAGTGACAGACAATGTCAGAATCACCACTCCATTGCAGGTCATAAATATTCATCCTTTTCTCAAGTGGAGTGTCCCGACACGCAAATGCTCCACCTTTTCATAAGCCGGAAATAACTATGGGTCCTTTTTACATCCCTTTATGTACCTGTTCTGATGGATGAAGCAAACTGTTGAAACAGTGTCAACTGCAGTACGCAGAACAGATGGAGTCACAGTGCAGGAGGATACTTGCAGTTTTGACCACTCACCACAATGTTGGACTTGACTCAACAAACAATGCCTCCCGAATTATAATTGCAGATAAGCTTCAAAAGCTACTTAACATTGCACCTCTTGTATAGTTCTTAAAGTGTTTGTGTTTAGCCTCTTTCTGCAGGAGCCACTAAATTCGCATTTGATGTAAAGAATTGGAGTGTAATTAAATGAACAGAAATTATTTATTTCCCTTTGTGGTCTGAAATAAACCTTCATTCCTCTGAGCTATGAGTTTAGGCTATATAAAGGATTATCATTCATGGTTAATTTATAAACACCTAATTCAGTTCTTCAATAGCTGCTTTTTTTTAAAACCCCCATTATTGAACCGATTGAATGAAGCACAGCACATTAAAACTGTTGCAACAATTACAGACAAGAAAGAAGTGAATTCATATGTTCGAATGTGCAGCACAGTCAGTGACGCCCCGTCACAGCATAGTTTGTGTTCATGTTGGGCACAGCAAGACCCAACAAAACAAGGATAGATTTTGTGGCCGGGTAATCTCTTTCTTGGGAAGTTGCTTGAGGGATAGATGTTGGCTGAGGTGCCTGAACATTTCCTCCTCCATTTCTCTGAATATTCCCCAGATCTTGTACATTCACAGGAGCAGACCAGACATGGCTTTAGCTTAACATTTTCTCTGTAAGAGGACACCTCAGACAGTGCAGCATTCCAACTGCGTGGCGTTGACACATCAGCTGAAGTTAGATGCTTTGCTTTTTTGGGCTAAGGCCTGAGTCTGTAATTTTCCTAAATCTTTTGAAACAAGGCTGCTGGACTAGTGTCAATGAATGGAACATTAGTTCCGTGTGCGGCAAATGGTTGTGGTGGATGGGTGCATTTGGGACTCAATTATACCTTGCTGTGAGGTCTTGCAGGCTCAGTTTTTGGTCTCGTGCTATTAAGTAGTCCAAAATGGAAGTGGCATAATTTAGAAGTTTGCAGATAACACCGAAACTGGCCATGTCACTGACTGTTCAGATGGCCAGAGAAGTGGCAAATGGAACAAAATCCGGAGAAATGGGAAATAGTGTGTGTGAGAAAGGCAAATAGGGTGAGGGAACATACAATAAATTATAATGATTCAGAGAAGAGTAGAGGAACTGAGGAACCTTTGAGTTATAACCATAGGTTCCTGAAAGCAGTAGGACACACAGAAGAGTTGTTCAAGAAACCACACTTTCCATGCTTTCACGTCAGAGGCATAGCACCTAAGAGTAGGGAAGTGATGTTATAATTGTATGAAACATCAGTCAGACCACAGCTACAGTAGTGCACACAGTTCTGATATCCACATCACCTGAAGGACGTGATCACATTAGAGATGTTAGAAAAAGAGTAGAGTCTAGAATAGAGAACCTTAGCGATGGGGAGAACATGGAAAGGTTGGTGCTGCTTTCTTTGGGTTAGTGGAAGCTGAATGGAGACTCAATGGAGGCATATAATGGATCTAACTGAAGTGGACAAGGAGGATAAATTCCCTCAGTTGAGGGTCCCATAGCTCAGGGACATGATTTAAAATAATCAGTGAAAGGTTTAGAAGGGTATGGAGGAATAATGCTTTTACCCAGAGGTTGGTGGAGTCTGAAACCCAAATTGTGAAACAATGGTACTGGCTGAAACTCTCAACGAGTTAAAATAAGTTTTGCATAAACATTTGAAGCATCAGGATTACAAACCAGAAACTGCAAGGCGAGGTTTGACTGAATATAGTATGGACACAGCGATCTCCTACGTGTAATCTTCATAGTTTTTGGATTTCAGTGTCATGGAAACTGAGCAGCAACGCACAAGGTGATACACAAACAAGTGCAACAGGGAAGTTGCTCACCTGCAGAGAGGGTCTTCTGGTTAAGCTTTACGTGGTACTGGGTTGATCGCAGCTTCCAGTGCTGCACCATCGGATATCCTGTCACTTCACTGAAGTTAACCATTCCTGGAAAACAGAACAAGGAACAAGTGAGCCTGATGTCTCACCTGCACAATGCACATTCTACACATTGTGGATTTTCCTTCAGTAGTGTCAAATCAAACTCTAATTGGACTTAATTGGATCACAGCTGTTTTTGAGATGTACTGTCCATTCTTGGAGACACAGTTGACCATCTGATTTTGGATTACAGTTTAGTCAAATCCAGTAGTCGTGGCAGGCTTCCTTTCCCAGAGAAACATTTTGACTTTTACTCAACAATCCAGCGTCCTGTGCTGACTTGCCACAGTCATGTGACCTGTACCTCTGCTGCAAGTTCTTTAGTTTGTGACCGCCATTAAAATACATCACACGAAGCATGGTATCACAACAATCGACTGGAAATTGAGGTAACTTTCAGAACTGCAAGAGCCTGCTACTGTAAGGAAACAGCAAAGAGGAAGCAGAACGGAGGTCTGAAACTATGTAGGTCAGCTGTTCTTGGAAGCTTGTCTAAGGCAGATTAACTCTTTCTCCGCTACCCAGTCTCAACTTGAGCTTAGCCATGCCGACCATTCTGCTGCACTGTCCCCCATCTCCATGTGAAGCTGGATTGGCTATGGCCAAAGACCTAGCACCCCTGCAGTAACCCATATCCTCAAAAATCACACTTCTGACTGCCCTGTTTTGCAATTAATTGTGCCCTCCGCATCTCAGCAACATGCCTTACAATGCCCCAAATTAACTTCCCCAACAACGGCCCCAATGCTTCCTCCCCCACGCAAATTGGATTTTCACTGGGTCGGCCCCCAGGACTGACCATGGTCCATACCCGTGACTAATTCTGATGACAGCCCCAACTGATTTGCATTCAGCTGTCTGACTATCTTACTGCCAATCCCAGATTGGTTGCACTGGACCTGTGTAATTGTTAAGCATTCCCAGATTCTGTAAGTACAGACGCCTGACCCTGACCCCCACAAATCAGTTGACTGACTGTGTCCAAGCCAATGGACTGATATCAGCCAATGCCTTTGACTGAAGGTGGTCTCTCTTGGCCTGATAGAGGACTACTCCCTGGGCAGTTTGAAACATGGCCATTTGATTGATACGCATGCAGCGTGTTTACTGCATATGCTGGCACATGTGACATTACTGCTACCCAGCAGCATGTCCACCCCCATGACTAATCACAGCTGACCACTGTGACAATCTACCTGGCTGAGAGTTTGCATTAAACACCAAAGCAAGGTACAGTGCCACCTCTGAATTCTGGCTGAGAAGCTGATAAACAAAAGGCAAGGGAGGCCAGAGGAGGCATAAAGTGAGCAAGGTGCCGTCTGGTCTAATGCAGGATTTCAATGCCTGACTCTGCAGGCAAAAGTGTCTCAGCAGCAGTATTACAATGAAATATTATGGTGAACTCCACAGTGCACTGCAATGCATATCTGTACTGTAAGTGTGTGAGACATGTGGAATACAGTGCAATGAGGCTGGTCTGTGTCTGATGCCAATGTCTGTGGATATGTGGGGGCTGCCTGTGGAACGTGCCCTCACATGTTGTCCAAGAGGAGCTAGAGTTGTCAAGTACCGACTTCTGCCTTTCACGTAAAAGGACTGTTGCTGTTTAGTGTCTATTGGATGGGCAGGAGAATGTGAAACTGCATCTCAATGGAGGTGAGAGGGGATCATGACATGCTTACACATTCAAAAGGAGTTGCTCCCTAGCAAGATTCTCACCTTGCCTTTCAAAACTTGGCAGCAGAATCTGACTTCTCACTTTTGATAAGAGAATCTCATGTCAGCTATTCACACCACAGTATCCCAACTGACACACTGCTGCTCACATGGGCCATTGGCTGTTTATGATTGGTCAGTTTGTGGTCAAAGGACAAAAAAAAGTGTCTCACTTTGAGCAAACTCTCACCATGGGAGTAACATTTCCCTTAGAAGGAAAGTCACCCCAGTAATGAGCAGATGAATAGCCAACACCAACTGCGCGTGTCATTAAAAAAAATGCATGTTTTAATGGATTAAATGCTTCTGCAGGGACAGACTACATTTAAACAAACAGTTTTTGATTCAGCGTGACAACGTACCGAATAAAAGTGATCAAAAGTAGTGTTAACTCATAACTTCAGATTACTGTGTCTGCAGTTTTCTTTTTCAAAAAGGAGAATGTTTGGAGACATGTACTTCTCCAGTGTACTGGCTGGCTTCTTGTACTCATGTGGCCCCTACCTCTGCTATTCATTTTTACCTTGGCTTGGGGCCGTGAACAAAACGTGTCAAATGGAACATCTTTCATGTTTTTTTTTTTAAAATGGTCTTGCTCAAAAAAAAAATCGATTGAGTTCAATTTTGCAAAAGTCTCCATGACGGGAAGCAAGAGAATCTTTTTTTGGACCTAGGGTTTGAGAGTGGGACAGTGAAGACAGGTGACTGTACAATAGGGTGAAGAAAAGTAGAGAGTTGACAAATTAGAGTGGCTGCACACACACTGCAGCTGAAACTCTTGGATTTCAAGGAGGTCTCACATCCTCTGAAGAATGAGGCACTACCACTGCGTCACAAGATTCCCGACTTCCTCAGGGTAGTGTCCAAAGCCCAACCACCTTCAGCTGCTTATAGAGATGTAAACTCATACAGCATGGAAATAGACCCTTTGGCCCAACTAGTCCATGCTGACCATGTTCCCAAAGTAAATAGTCTCACTGCACTCCCTCCAAACCTTACCTTTTCATGCACTGTTTCAAATGTCTTTTAAACGTTGTATCTGTACACTCATCCACAACTTCCTCTGGAAGTTCATTCCACACATGAACCACTACCTGTGTAAAAATGTTGCCTTCATGTCCTTTTTAAAATCTTTCTCCTCTCACGATAAGAATATGGACCGTCCCTCCATAATAAAGGTCAGCAGTGGGATACTCACTAAAAATTGCAATGATCAGTCACATTTGCAGCTCTTCAGATAACACAACAGCCTCCGTCTACTCTTTTAAACTGAAAGTAAAGATCCTGCTACAGTGTTTCCATCGAGGAGAGCAGGGGTGAGGCTTGGCAATCAGTCATCACGTTTTACCAGAAACTGAGCCAGACAGCTGTGCATACACTGTAGCTGCAAGTGCAGGTCAGTTGCAAGGAGATCCACAATAAATACTCTTCCCTTGATTCCCAATCCCAAGGCCCAGCCTCCAAAGTGCTTTCCACCATCCACAAGGCACATGTCAAAAGTGTCAAAAAGACCCTATACAGACAACAAACAAAACGAAGGTCATCTACAAAATATCTTGCAAGAACTGTGACGAACAGAACATTGGACAAACTGGCAGAAAGCTAGCCACCAGGATATATGAACATCAACTAGCCACAAAACGACATGACCCACTATCACTTGTATCCTTACATACACATGAGGAAGGACACCACTTTGATTGGGACAACACATCCATCCTAGGACAAGCCAACAGAGACACGCACGAGAATTCCTAGAAGCATGGCATTCCAACTGGAACTCCATCAACAAACACATTGATTTGGAGCCAATCCACCATCCCCTGAGAAAAAGAACAGGAAATGACATCACCAACGCAGGAAATGACATCACCAACCCAAGGAAACCTAACCAGATAAATAGAAAGCGGGACATAACATCAGCGCTTCGTCAGAGGCTCACTGACGATGTTACCTAGAATGGTGACGAAAGGTCTGAAAACTAACCTTCAAGCTCAGTGAGCAAACGCACATCCAAAACCTCAACCTGAGCTACAAATCTTCTCAAGACTCGCTAACATGTCAGAAGTGTGATGGAATACACTCCATTTGCCTGGAGGAACACAAAGCCAATAAACACAAATGATGAGCAAATTCACCCAGGACAGACTATCCAGCCAATGCCGTAAACATTTGTACCATCTACAAGGGACAATGACAGCAACCTAAATGGCACTTCTGCCAATTTCCACCATCTGCCATGGCAGAATTTGAACACATGGGACATTACCTGGGATCTCTGGATTAACAGTCCCATTATAATACCACTAGGCCATCGCAAAGAGAAGGACGCAAATAGCAGGTATATGGGAACATCAAAACTTGAACACTCTGCCATGACTTGGAAACATAGCATGCTTAATCTCTCCTGAACACCGTACTAAACAGCACAGAGTACTACCACCATGGCAGCTCACTGCACCACCTCAAGGTCAGTTAGGCTTGAGCAGTCAGTAATGCCATCATCTCACAAATGAAGGGAGTCAATGATGTAGGGGGTTCTGTTAGCTCACAGGATGACTTTTGAAGATTAGGAGGACAAAAAAAAAGCCTGAGTTGAAAACTCCACTATGGCATCTCCATGACATCCCCAACAACTGTCACAATTCAGGAAAGAAACTATCAAGGAGTGGAGTTTCACTTAGATGGGCTTTGGCATTTACTCAGTGAGTGATTTCACGAGAGCTGGCTGCGTCTGAACTGAGAAGGTGCTAATGCTCTGACAAAACAGATAAAATGTGATGAGCTCTTTGAATCAGGAAGTGGCTGTGAATGCAAAAATCACCCTAGGTGAGGTGATAATGAAGGATGAAATTGATGCAAATAACATTCATGCTGAAAACAGTTTGGCACCAGGAATACAGAGCAAGAGTACAGAGATGAAATGACCCAGTTCTAAACAGACAGGGAAATAACTGAGGTGAGGGTTTGGGTTGGAAGGCAGCAGGAGCAGTGGACAGATATGGATAAAATTGGAAAAGTAGCTGCATTAAAGAAAAATAACACGTTGAAACACAAAAAAAAAAATCAGATTGTAGGAATTTGGGAAATATGCATCCTGGAAGCAAATTGTTTTAAAGGATGGTTGAGACTTTTCATGTGAAAAGAAGCTTAACTGAATATCAGACAAGACTGGACGACTGTCAAACAATATCGTTTTTTATTAAAAGCTCTCCTGATTAAAAGAAATGAGGTGGAGCAGCAATATTGGTAGAAGAGGGAACTCAGGATGTGGGCAGTATTGTTGTTGAGGAACAGTGTAGACAGAATCAATATGGTTGGAGCTATTGACAATCTGGTTTACATTATGGAAAACAGTTAATTGTAATGAAGAAAGGACAACTGTGATTGACAAATCTCAGAATTGGTTGGGGAACATCACAGGCGAGGATCGATGAAATGAGTATTGTATCGATGGATCTTAGGAAAAAGTTACCATAGACTAGACTATGAGAAAATTAAAGAACTGGGGAAAGAGTAAAGCAAACCAGATTTAAACTGGCTGGTATGGAGACAGTAATGACAAAAATTTGAACAATGGTGCTCCTAAAAATTCAGTCTCACAGCTTACCTTATTCACTGGACGTGAACGATTTGGGTACAGGCCGAGAGGGAGTAGTGTTGCAATTCTCAGCTGAGGTCAAATGTTACGTACCTTCCTTCCACTGCGCCAGGCTTTCCTGAACAAGATTATTCCCCCACCCGACAGCCAACTTCCACTCTCACCACATCCCATCAATGAAGGCCATTTTCTCTTCCCTCAAACCTATTCCCACAAAACCAAGACAGTGCCAGAGCATGTGGTTTGGTGTAGTAGCAGGGAGAGAGCGAGAGGCATTGGAGGGATGACTGCGGCATTAGCTTGGCAGAGTGAGGACTGTCACTAGTCGTCTTCCTACACTGTTGGGTGCTCCTCTGGACGTTGCAAGACTGCAGCAATCTGGGTGGTAATCTCAAACCAGGCTGGCCGAGTCTAGTTTCATGGTCCCTCTGCCCTACTCTGCACCACCCTGCTCACCAAGACCTCCAGCTCGCCTTCCCAATATTGGAACGTCGATTTCCCCTTTCCTTTTAAGGATCGAATAGAACAGTACAGGCCCTTCGGCACATGATGTTGTGCCGAACTTTTACTCTAATCCTGAGGTCTATGACCTCCACCCCTACCTTGTACTATCATCCATGTGCCTATCTAATAGCTGCTTAAATGCCCCTAGTGAGGCCGACACCACTACCCTCTCTGGCAATGCATTCCACGACCCGACCACTCTGACGTCTCCTCTATGTCTACATCCACTCACTTTAAAACTATACCCCTTCATAATACCTACCTCCACCCTAGGAAAAAGTCTCTGGCTGTCTATTCTATCTATACTTCTGATCATTTTGTACAGCTCTATCAAGGTCACTTCTCTTTAGAATGATGAAGGCTGAGAGGAGCCCTAGCTCTCTCAACCTTTCTACCTAAGACCTTCCCTCCATTCCAGGTAACATCCTCTTACTATCCATTTTTGTGTTTCTCTCATGCTCTCATTTTTCCCCCCTTATTTAGGTTTTTGGTCATCCTTGAATTTTTTTTATTAATCTGGCCAACCATTTACCTTTGCACAATTATACACATTTTTGGTTGTTTCATGTTATCTTTAACATTTCTCATTAACCATGGACAGTGGGTACATCTCTTGGATTTTGTTGTCTTACTCAGTGAAACGTCTCTATTCTACATCCCGAAATGTTCACCCTTTAGTTTCTATTGATATTTCTTGAACTTACTTTGCCAGTTCACTTTAGCTCACTCTGCCTTCATGTCCATATAATTGCTTTCAGTTAAAACTTAATGATGTCATCTTGGGCCCACGACTTCAAATTCAAAAAATATTATGGTCGCTTCTACCATGGGATTTCTTCTATACGAAATTAATTTATCCAATCTGATTGCACAATATCAGATCTAGCAAAGCTTGACCTCCATTGGCTCTAGAATTTGCTGTTCTCAGGAACTATTCAGAAGCCATTGTGAACTTATCCAGGCTACTTTTGCCCATCTGCCTTTTCTAGTCAATACATTTTTAAAAATCTCCCATGATTATCACCGTGCTATCCTGGCAGTCTCTCGGATTCCAGGATATCCAACAGTGGCAAATCCTTGTGCCTCAGGCAACCAGGAGATTTGGGCTAGCATTGGACAAATGTGACATTATGGACCCGTGGTTAAACAGGCATGTTTGGGATGATAGCAAGGTAAATTTGACTAGGCCTTGTAAAGAGAAATCTCTTCAATAAAAACACGATAAAAATGACACTAAGCCGGTTTCTGGTCTGATTCAGTCCAAATGTTTTGGGCCCAATGTGGAATCAGCTTTGGAATGAAAAAAAAAAGCAGGTTAATTCAGTTTCTCTCTTCAGAGTTGCTGCCAGACCTGCTGAGTTTCTCCAGCATTCTCCTGATTTTATTTTGGATTTCCAGCATCTGCAGTATTTCGCGTACGAGAAGTTGAGACAACTGTGGAACTAATATTGCTGCCTGGCCAATGTCGGTGAACTCAACACAGAGTAGGGATTGAACTTCACTTTTCGCATGGCTCAATTTCACTCAGTGCAGTGCAATTACAAACTGAGCCATCAAACAAATCAGGTACAATTTCCTTTCCATCTATTTGATAAATGGGCTTCTCATGACTTTCTCCCTGGTTGCCCATGTGATTGAAACCAGACCAGGGAAAGGACAGAAACAAGTAATCTGTTCCGCTACTTTGCTAAGTAGTAAAATAACAGTCGTTCCGCCTGGTTAAGACTGGTGCACTTCATTAACCCTGGAGTGCCATTTTAACAACTAACCTCTTTGAAACTGCTCAGTGATGCCTGGCAGCTTCCCAATGGAGGATGCATACACTGCCCGCTCTGTTTCCCGGACCTTGTAAAGTCCTAGTTTTTAAAAATCATTACAATGTTAATGGGCAATTAATGGCACAGCAGGATACAGTCTCACATGTACACAATAACCCAGTCTCTCACTTCTCTGCAAGTGCTTCACATTTCAATGTTTTCCTGAAGGCAGCTGCGACTTCCTCTGCGAACGCTGCAGAAATTGTACAAGAGGCACACAAACATCTCACTAACACCGCACTCCCTGGGGTTTAAATGAGTTGACAATGTTCGCTTCCTGAGCACTGCTGCTCCTGGTTGCCTGGGAGAGGGTGGTCCAACACGGCAGAATCCACTCAAGCTGAACTGCAAACTCAGTTCATCATTCCTAATGTCACTTCTTTTCTTCTGCAGTCTCAAGTCACTCAGAGCGGAGCACAGCCCCAGAACCAGTTGCACTGTCTCTCTAAAGAGCTCCACTGAAAATGTCCCATCCAACTAATTTTATATGCAGAACAAATGGATACATTGGCGTAAACTGCACGACAGCCCTGTTGCCTCTGACCCTGTTGCCGATACAAATGGCATAGAAAAGTCAGGAGCCCCTCAATGAGATCACAGTTGATCTGTACGTCAACTTCTCCTCCACACATCCGTACCACAGCCATTATCCAAAGTAAAGTCCATCCACCTCAAAGACAGTTCAGTTGATGCAGGATTCACAGCCCCACCAGAACAGCGAACTTTCTAAACAAATAAAAAAGGCAAGATAAACTCATCCTGAAATTTTAACATGGTTGTTCTCTCCACAGATGCTTCCTCATCCGAGTACTTTTAGTCTTGCTTTTTAAGTTCAGAATTCTCAGCCTCTGGGGCAGGGATGGTGGTAGATAATTCCATAATCCATCAGCAATCGCATGAAAACTTACTCCTAAGTGGACGTGCTACTTTTGAGATTGTGCCTTCTTGCGCTGGTTTCCCCTCGATGGGTTAGAGGCTTCAGCTTATCCCTTCAAAACTCTTTGAAGTGAGCCATTTCAAACCAATTAATCAGCCTCAGACTTTGTGCTCCACAGAGAAGGGAGAGGATTTCACACTTGGTGTCAAGATGAGCCTGGTTCATAGTCGGTACAGAGAGTGTACTTCAAAGAGGCACATTCCTGACATCATCACCATATCAAAGCATCTGACCCAAGGGCATAAAGGACTCAGTCTCCATCTGAACTGCGGCCACCAGAAACATGATTTGCTTATGGCAGCGTGCTACTTTTCTAGTGGAATCAAGTCGCATTAGCCCAGATTTGGAAGTGTTTCTTCCTGACATGTGTGCATCAGTTGCTGTGATAAAATGTTTGTTGAATCCGTTAATTCTACGTCACCCCTATCTATTTTTATTTTGTTACCGGAGCTTAAAATAGTACTGTCTCATCGGGTACAAACCTGCTGGAGGCAAAATCTCACAAACTCAGTGGTAGACAACATCCAGGTCTCCAAAGCTGGAAATCCTCCAGCAGCGAAGAAACGGGAGCTTGCGTTTCCGGGTGACAGCAGTCAATATTTTTAGACTTAAAATAAAACCTCAGTGGGGTATTTTGAGGTCACTGAGCCTAACGTGCCACGGTCAGGAACACGGAGATTCAGGCATGTCTTGATGTACTTCACACCACGACATATTGATACCAGTCTTGAATTAAATGGACACCAGAGTCTCTTCTTAAAAAAAAAGATCAGGCAGGTGGAACAGGCCTCAAAGCCTGCCCAGAGTATCAGCCCTCAGTCTGCCGCCAGGAGGTGATCAGTTGGGCTGTTCCCAAGCATCTTGTGGGGGCTGCCCTGGACGAAAATTCCAGTCAGCCTCGGATGATGGGCCTTCATTAGCCTCTTGCTATTGTTCTGTTTTTTTTAAAATGCACAGTTGACAGAGCTGTCTTCAAACAGACCTCTGGGAAAATAGTCCTGGGAGTAGGGTGGAGTCTGCACAGTAGATTCCTGTGCTCGCCCACCTCTCCTCCGCTAGGGTGTTAAAAATCTCATCCTTGTTTCCACTCACCAGCAGACGTGCAATCCAACTGATCAGGGAGCCCACTGAAGAAATTAACCGCACTGACAACTAACCACAATGAGCTGAATACCGACAGACCTTCTGCAAGTTCCTTCTTGGCGAAAGCACAACAGCAGACCAGGGAACCAGTTGGAAAAAAAAATTATTAGGACTGTGCCTCATGGCCTCAATGAGCCTCATGTACAATTACCTTTTATGACAAATGAAAGTGACACTTGCTCCAAATGAACCCGGTGTTGAGAGCCGCAAACCCTGTGAAATGAGTAAGACTTTGGTGATTGGTACTTTATCATCATCCTGCCAAGAAGATGCTAATTTATAAGAGCCTCAACTCTTACATGTATTGGTCCTCCCCATGGACCCCCGCCCCCCCCACCAACGCCTGCAGTAGACCAAGCAGCTGACATGAGTATTAATGTAGCACAGGTTACAGAGTTAAATCTCCTGACACAACATGGCGGTGTTTCAGATGAGGTGATTGGGCTTTTGGGGCATTTTGGCCTCTTTGCACTTAACTCATCATAAAAAAACAAATGTGCAATCTGTTCTACACTCCATTGTATCACACTTGTTAAATCTCACTCCATTCAGATTGCTGTTAGTCACGAACACCCTGTATCACCATGTCACTGTGTTTTGCTTCCTCTTCAAATCAGATTGAATGCATTGGATTTTATTGTTTCACTTGGTGCCTCAATTCTCAAATATTTCAGCAGAAATTAATATGCAATGGTCAAGAACAGGGAGATTCAGTTATGGTTTCATGTACTTGGTGAGACAACAAATTGATGCAGGCACTGAATTAAATGGTCACAAGCGTTTGTCAACAGAAACCATCTTCCTACTTTTGCAGAGTGGGATTCATCACCTCTCTGTTGCAATGATCAATATTTACAAGAAGCATATTTAAAATCCCAATCAGACAGAAACAGTATTACGGGCAACTCTCAGCATTTCTGTTCAACAGTTTGGCTATTCATCTATCCATAAAGGAAGATATTGTGGGAACCTGTTCAAAACTAGGCAAACAGGATGAAAGAGTCTCTGTTCTGTAGGCTTTGATAGTTCTTCTTAGTAATTCTAGTCATGGGATTCCTGCACAAAACTAACTACACCAATTGGCAGTTCCACTGGGATGAAGGTCAGGCAAAGTAAGAAGGATGCACAGGGGCACAGCCGCTGCTGATGATGTCTTAGCAGCACAGAATCGAAAAGGCCTTTACTATGTATAGGAGAAACAAGAACCCTGTAGGGGTTTCCTGGAAGTGCCTTTTGGGATAATGAAAGCTTTTGATGGTGTCAGTCAGAGAAGATGTTTGATGGCAAGATCAGAGCTAGATGCCACAGAAATTTTGCCAGTCACTAATAAATCCAACAGGGCATACAAAGTAAACATTTTTACCCTTGGGTATTAGAATACGGAACTTGATACCATTGGGAGCAGCTGAGGCAATGCATGAGGGAGACAAGAATAATGTAAAGTCTGCGGATGGAATCTTACAGGGGCCTGAAAAGAGATATATGGTAGAATCACGTGAGATAGGCCTTCCTGCACATCTCATTAGTGGGAGCAACTGAGTGCATCGAAGTTCCAGGGGTCCAGGTGAGGTTCTTGTAAGCAGTATTTAGTTGTCCAGTAACTGTGATTATTGGTTGTGAATGACCTTCATAAACTGCACATCTCACCTCATTAATATGCAGTTTTTCCTCATGCCATCCTCCATGGGGGCAATCTAGGTACCGAAAATTCTTCACACAGAGGTATCCAGCAGCACCAGATCACCACTTGCTATGGAGGCCTTCGTTTGTCTCAGTCTACCTTAACTCATCCCCTTGCAGGATATTTAGCAACAAGTGCTGACCTGCAGCACAACGAGCTAATACAAGACTCCTAATAGCAGTGAAGACCTGAAACAGATCTGTGCGGGAGAGCACAGATCTGAAGCTGCTGAACCGAGACTGTCCCAACCATCATCTGGTTGCATTCTGCTTCTAGAGATTGGCCAGTGATCGCAGGGACTACAGTTCATGGTGAGCACCATCAGCAGAGGAAACACTTGGTCTTCAGGTGGGCACCATTATTTTCCCCCCCCCCACCTATAATTCCTTCCTTCATGTTCCCTTTCCATCTCGTTCCACTCAAAATAGCCTTTTTACCACCCATTCCCCTCATGTGGGAGACCCACACTTAGAACTTGACCTCCACTTGGAAAATGCATAACATGTGCAGGGAGTTGCTTCTGATGCTGAAGGGGACGTCACGTGACTTTTCAATGGACTCTGTTACAAATCCCACCAAAGCCCATGTTGCTGAGGTAAATTGAACAGATTCTCTCCGATGAGTCAAAGAAATAGAATCTTTGCATCCTGGTGTCTGTGTAACGTACAAAAGATGGACACTGTAACTTTTGAACGAATAGAATGATAAGATAATTTACCTTGAGTCAAGATGGAGTAAAGGAGGTCAGGCGATGGTTTTGTTTCACATGGATGTGTGAACAGACATATCTGGGTATGTCTCTGGGAAGCTACTTAACCAGTCGGGTGTTGATAACTGACACTCTCCATTTCAAATGAAGATACAGAAAGCTTCATGCAGATGAATTTCCAAGTCAATCATCATGATTTATATTCATAACTGGAATACTGCCAAGATAACTTACAGCATCTTTTGTGCGAGAGACTGCTTAATCTTTAACTCATTGTGTGCACAGTGGAAGCATCGATATGAGAGGAGCCAGACAGAAATTGTCCTGTGGTAAGTATTATCTTCTCCACATGGGCAGTCCTTTGGGTTAGCCTGGGATACAAAAGATCAGAGAGGAGCCATCTCCCTCAGTAAATGGAAGGTCACTGCTTTAAAAAAAAAAATCAAAAACATAGGCCATGAAATGGGGCAACATGTCTTACTTGCAAAATTGCAATTTTCACAACGGTTGCTCTTTCAATGTCAACTGGAAGAAATAAGCCAGAAGCTTGCTGTTGATTACAGTGAACCTTGTGAAATTAGCACGAGGGACCTTAGCACTCCATTTCTCTATTAGTCAACCTTTTAGGTGCCCAAAGCTTCCAGCAGCCCCCTGACCTGAAGGAATGTGTGTGCGCGCGCACGCTTGTGTACCTACGTATGCATTGGGTGAGTGAAGTACAGCACTTGTTTGGTACATATTTGGGTGCTTTGAAAAATAAGCATTTTAATCTTTTTGATTTAAACTTACAAGAAAGCATGGTTTGTATTTCATCTTCGCATTTAAGAAGTGAATTTTTTTGAAATTCCTCTTGTTGTGATCAGTCGAGGGGTGGAAAAAAAAAGAGAAAAGTCATCCTATACCTTTCACTTGTACATAATTTGCCCTGGTCAATGTAGAGCGTTCACGGTGTCTGGAATTCAGTTCACATGTTGAAATATCATTCAGCAGGAGAATCGTCATGTCTGAAGGGATTGCCTTGGTCTTTTAGCAAAGATCTGAAACTACTCCCATTCCTTGAAATGGACCTGCTTTGGCTAAATGCTTTAAGTGGAAGGCAGCATGGGTATTCCAAAGATATCACACATTTGCAAGCACAGTAAGTTTCCAATGGCCTGATACAACCTAACACGATTAAACGGAAAACCATTTGCTTTAGGGGCATCTGATGTCTTCAAACAAGGATCAGATATAGGCTTCAAAACTAATTACTTCGATTGCATATCAGTGTACAGAGACACAAAACAGGAAGATGATTCATTCAGATGTAAAATTCATATGGGTAGCTATAGTGTGCATAAAAGTGAAAATCCACCCATAGGAAATAAAGAAAGCTCCCACAAACAAATGATTTAAAAAAAAAGGGCCATGTGGATGTAGTACAACTGAACTCGGTACCATCTGTAATGGAGGAGCTGAAAAAACAGATAAAGATCCAACTCGTGATTGCTGCTTATCAATATCTCCTTAGAGCACCTCCGTCGAGCCGTGGCAACTAAGTGAAGATAAGCTCGGTGACATATCTCATGGATGGACAACCTGTTACCTGTTGAAGCACAGGAATGAGGAATAAATCTCCTGGTTGGGGAAATCAATGAGCTGCAATACTGGAACTCTGTCTTCAGAACGGGAAGCAAAGTTGCTGAATCCACAATTTCCCCTGTGACAGGTGAGGCAATGACCTAGTAGTATCATTTGCTAGAAAATTAATCCAGAAACTCAGGTAATTTTCTGCAGACCCAGCTCGAACCCTACCACAGCAGATGGCAGAATTGGAATTCAGGAAGCATCTTGAATTGAGTTTAATGATGACCATGAATCCATTGCCAATTTTTGGGGAAAAACCCACCTGGTTCACTAATGTCCTTTAAGGAAGGAAATTGCTGTCCTTAACTCGTCTGGCCTACATGCCACTCCAGACCCACAGCAAAGTGGTTGGCTCAATTAGGGATGGATAATAAATGCAAGCCGAGCCAGTGATGCCCTCATCCCATGAATGAATAGTTTAAAAAAAACACTTCCATTTCCTAGCAAACTGATTCATAACCCAGAGATATGAACAGTTAATGATTCAAGATTTGTCATCTAACAATAGACAGCAAAATGCACTCAGAAACAATAGCAGACACATCTTCTGGCAAAGCTTATTCCAGACAAACCGCACTTGCCTGATGGTGGGAGACTAATTGAAGGGTAAATTTTGTATTTATTGCATTTCTGGTTTGCGGTGCAATTCACCTTCGATTGGCTTAACAAGATTACTTTGCACAACAAATTACCTAATTTATTTTCAGTTCCATGCCTGTGCCCCAAATATAAAATGCTGCTAAAATCCCTGAAAAAAGAGAAGATATTATTTGCGAAATTTTGCAGGAATACACAGAGAAACACAATATCCTATGGCCATGTTATCACTGATTGCCAAAGTTCATAAGGTACATATCTGAACATCATGAGCAGTCAGATTTCTCTCTTGTTTTAAAACCAGTATCTCTCATACTGCGAGTCCAGCCTCGGTTTGTTATTGAGTGGGAAATACAGTTTTCTTTCCAAAATGACACTGTTCTGTAACGTCAGCATAATTTATTGTTAAGACCCTTTAATGTTTCCTATCTATGTCTGAGTTGCCTTGAATTGCCTTCTTAGCTTGTTCATAACCTGAAATTCAGTGCAGTTTGCACATGATTTGTTGTTCAATCTCCAATGCACTCTCTCAACTAACTGTATCCTGATCATAGTCTAAATGGGCTCAGTTCACAAACTTTACGTGACGTGATTGGCGCCAAAAAGCAGACCTCCACTGCAGTGGCTACCCATACCACCGTCTACCGTTGGTTCTTCAAGGTTATTTACAAATGTGTTGTGTCTGTTTCAGCATAGCCAGCTGGCCTGCAATGCTACAGCTTCTTTTTCCATCTGATAATCAGTCACTGTGCTCAGCTGCTGATTGCTTTTAGAAAGAAAAAGAAACCCTAGTTTTCACAAACTGAGCCACCAGCCCACTGGCATTTCAGACAGAACAATGCCATTCTTTCTCCCCTTCGGAACTGCACCCACAGACCCAAGATTTTTAAAAAAATTAAAACAATTACTCTGGATATTAAAATACTCCTTTGGTGATTGACTTAAAATGATTTACATATATGGACTTAAATAGTTCAAAACCTCTCATTATCAAAGGAGTGAAGTCTGAGTTAGTCATTGTTGAGGAGTTACTGCAACCCACGTTGACAATCCAGATCCAATCCACACTGATTCCTCTGATGGCAGGGCTGACAATATGAAGAGAAATTGGGTTGATTAGGACAATATTCACTGGAGTTTAGAAGAATTTGAGAGGTGGGGGAAATGGATGGAATCTTATGGAATTCTGCAAAATTCTAACAGCACGACTCAGGATAAATGCAGGGTGTTCCTGATGACCAAAGAGTCTACAATCAGGGGTCACAGTTTAACAATATGGGGCAGGCCATTTAGGACTGAGATGAGGAGAAAAGTCTTTGCCCAGATACAAATGATTTTTTTAAAAAAAGGTTCCTTAATCATGTGGATACAGTGACAGACAAAACACAAATGTTTTTAAGGAGCCAGATATAGGTCTTTGGCTGAAAGGATCAAACAGGGGTAGGGAGAATGCAGAAACAGGTTGAGTTGGATGAGCAACAATGATCATATCGATGGTGGAACAGGCTCAACGGGCTGAATGGCCGACTCCTGCTCCTATTTTCTGTATTTCTATCCTCAGATGCCATATAAAATCAGACAAGCTGGCCCCTGTTAACCCACACTGTATTTGGGAAAGAATTCAACTACCTATTCCACTGAAACATTGCATTGGTATAGAACTTTATTTTCAGCAACAATTACTTCAGAGACGGGGCGGGGTGGGGGGGGGGAATCACAAAAAGCCATGTGATTCAAAAATAAAAAGTTCTTCGATCAACTGATCCATGCCGCATGCCGCTCACGAGGGTGTTCAAACTAGAAAGAGATTGTGTTAATCAAAGTTGTTCAGCTTACCAATATATCAACACGCTCACACAGAGTAGTGCATGTTTCAAAAGGGATTCACTCATTTAACCACTGTAAAGACTGAGTTGCTTTTAATTTCAATCAGCATCTACTATTTGCAAATGTTATTGCATTTATGTTAGGTCAATGGCCATGCCAATTAGATTGAGCCCTGAACAGTGAGCCATATTTAGTTAATAGCCTTGCGGTGCATGTGCATTTACTTAATAGCGGTCAGAACTTGACTGAGTCCAGTGTAGTCTTCAAAGAGAAAAACAGTCAAAAGCGAAAATTCTGGATTTAGGTAAGGTTTATTTCAACGTGCTGATGTAGAGACTGTCCAGAGTTAACTGGGGGAAAAAAAATCTCTCTTAATGGACTATGTGTTCCCAACTGTTTTGTGGGAAACAGTTCCTGTTTCCAGCATTCCCCGATGGGAAACACTCTACTTCAACTTCAGTCAAAGCCGAGTGCTCTTCACTGAATTGATCGAGTCCCTAAAACTGTTCTTATGCCACTCTGTAATCATCACACTGGAACACAGGGAACTATTGTTCATAAAATCGTGAATCAGATAATATTTCAGGAATCAAATAATTGCTCACCGCTAAAATGAGACATGATATCAAAGTTGCTCATCTTGCATTCAACATGCAGTCTTGAAAAGAAAACAGCAATTTACACAGCAAGAAGAGAGTGCGCTGATTGGGCCATTGTTGCCATGGAGCTACATCAACAAGATCTACCTGCCGATCTTGGTTCTGTGTTTTGGCAGATAGAGTCTGATTGGTCAGGGTATTTCCATAAAAATTTAGCAGAGTTTGGCAGAATCGGCAACCCCCACCTTCCGTCGAGAAAGGTGCAATGTGTGTACAAACAAAAATCAAAAGCTTAATTTCCTTACTTCCTTTTAGCAATCTTGAATTTTAGGAACAGGAAAGCAACTTCTAATGGGGCGCTTAGCAACAGATTTGCGCACCAAACGAAAACAAATGAAAACATTATAGCTCTGTTTAGTATGCAGGTCAAGACACACACACACACACACAAAACGGTGAGAGAGATTATTAGAGGCAACTCTCACCTACCGGAGGATGAGTTACCTCAGTGGACAGCTGGTTTGCTCAGTGACCCCAATAGCATGGGTTCAATTTCCACAGCAACTGAAGTCACTGTGAAGGTCATACCTTCTCACCCTCACCCCTTCCCCGAGGTGACTCTCAGCTTTAACCACCACCAGTAGTCCTATGGTCTTCGGAGACTGTAGCAACTTCATCTTCTCACCTATTTCACTCTGACTGTAATGTGCCAACCAGCAACAGCATTGCTCATAAACACAGCCATCTCTTAAGGAGTACAATGACCGAAGATCAATGGCAGGACTTCAAAAAGAAAGCTTAATGTGGTACAGATATGACAGAGTGTGGAGCTGGAGGAGCACAAGAAAGCTGACGTTTTGGGTCAGGACCCTTCCTCAGAAAATCTACACTTTGTTATCTCTGACTCCAGCATCTGCGGTTCTTACTATCTTACTGTGATACAGAACTAGATTAAACCCTAAAGGAGCCAAGAGCTCTACTTGTTAAAAAAAAATAGCCATGGACAACTAAAAAAAAGGAGGGAATTTACAACATAAAACTCAAAAAATTACACACAAATGGGGGGAAAAAGAAAGAAAGAAAGAAGATCACATCCTTGCAATTGGAAAAGATGCAAAAACAGAATAAATAGGTCAGAAAACCAAAACAACTACAGATGCTGAAAATAAGGAACAAAAACGGAAGTTGCTGGAAAAGCTCAGCAGGTCTGGTAACATCTGAGGAAGGGTCACCAGACCTGAAACGTTAACTTGTGATTTTATCTTCACAGATGCTGCCAGATTTGCTGAGCTTTTCCAGCAACATCTGTTTTTGAGAAAACAGATGACGTAATGTACATAGAGATTAGGGAAAGAAATCAGAATCCCTACAATGCAGAAGCAGGTCATGTGGCCCAGAAAGTCCATACTGAGCTTGTGAAGAGCATCCCACTCAGAACCATCCCAACCTCCATAATCCTGCTTTTCCCATGACCAATCCGCCTAATCGCCACATCACTGAACACTTTGGGCAATTTAGCATGGCCAATCCACCTAATCTGTGCATCTTTGGACTGTGGGAGGAAATCCATGCAGTCACAGCAAGATTGTGCAAACTCCACACAGTTAGTCGCCCAAGGGTGGAATCAAACCCGGGTCCCTGGAGCTGTGAGGCAGCAGTGCTAACCACTCAGCCACCGTGCTGCCCCCAAATCAAAATCAACATAATTTGTTTGCAAATTAGGAAACAAGAGGTCGGTCAGGAGCAATGTAATGACAGAAATGCTCTAATATTGCATGGAAAAACAAAAAACAGAAGACAACAGCCACAGTGAAGAATCATTTTCCAACGACAAGAGAAGACAGCATGACAAGAAAATTAACGAGTCCTGGCTTGACTCAAATAACCATAAGCAATATAACAAATGAAGAAAATAATGGTACTCAACAATGAAAAAATACCAGGTACAAATCGTTCCCTTTGCAAGATTTTAAAGGAGTGATAATGGGAACTGCAGATGCTGGAGAATCCAAGATAATAAAACGTGAGGCTGGATGAACACAGCAGGTCCAGCAGCATCTCAGGAGCACAAAAGCTGACGTTTCGGGCCTAGACCCTTTATCAGAGCCCGAAACGTCAGCTTTTGTGCTCCTGAGATGCTGCTGGGCCTGCTGTGTTCATCCAGCCTCACATTTTATTATCCAAGATTTTAAAGGAAGCAGGTTAGAACATTTTGTCTATGCAAAACTTGTCCTTCAAAGCTCCCTCAATTCAAGAAATCACTCCTTTACATTGAAAAGTTGCACATTACAGTCTGTCACATAGGAACAGTGATGGAGGGAAATGAGAGAACTGTAGGCCAGTTAGTCCAATATGGGCCAGAAATTTCTGGAATCTACAATTAAAGATAGCTTTTACTAGACACGTCAAATGTACAACTGATCAGAGAGAGAGCCAAAATGGGTCACAACAGGTAAACCTGGTTGAATTTTTTGAAGGGGTGATCAGGAGACTATGGAACTGAAGGCAAATAACTGATCTGATTTGGAAAATGGCTTAGAGAGGAGTAGGGAGAAGGCATTCTAGTATTCTAACTAGTAGGATGTGCCTCGTAGAATCAACAGTGATCCATGCTGGTTCTCAAGTGTTCAGCATATTTATTCATGATGTGGATGATTACACAGGCCCTCTTGTAGTGCAGTGGTCATGTCTCTACACCTGGACTGGGAGGCCCAGGTTCAAGTCCCACCTGCTCCATAGATGTGTAACAACATCTCTAAAACAGGTTGATTAAAAAAAGGGTTAAACAATAATAATATTACAAAAAAAATGACACATTGGATGGTTGGATAAGAGCATTTGTGGTGCAATGGTAGTGTCCCTATCCTTGGACCAAGAAGTCTGGATTCAAGCCCCACCAGCTCCAGATGTGGGTCAGCACATCTGAATAGAAAATATCTCAATGATGGAATAGAATGTTACAATATTACAAACATTTAATAGTGTAAAGCTGTGACATAATCTCATTGAATTAAAAAATTGGATCAGGATCTAAACAGTCTCCTCATCTTTCATTGTCTCACTATAATTAGGATTAAAAATAAAATTACATCTTTTGTTGTTTTGCAGATTACAGAAAAAAATTTCAATAGCATTAACTACAATACGATTTATTATGCAAAAGAATGCAACAGAATAGAACAACTTGGTTAAATACCATTGAGGGAACTCTGGCTCAGGCTTAGTCTCTGCCAATCTTTTTAGATCAAAGTCATTGGATCAATATCATGAGCAAACCTATTCAGGTTTTGCCACACAAGGATATTCCTGCAATATCTTTGTGAAAAATTCATACTGCTTCCAGTGCAAGTTTAAATAAACTGGACAATAATGTATATCTCAGATATCTCACATCAACAGCTATCGACTATAACTGCATTCAGAAGCCTGTTCCAAATGCTTTCCATCAGACTGCTTAGTTTCTTTGGAGGAATAATACTGATCTACAAAACACATACTCTTCCTTCTTACCATGCTCTACAGTCTGTTAGCAAGTTTTTCGACAATGTAGTTGCAACAATGAATAATAGCATATATTCTGCCAATTCTCCAAAACCTGCCTTAATACAAACAGCTGATATAATCATTAATTGATTCCGTGCATACGTAGAAAAGAACATTTCAAATACATTAACCCAAAGTCGACAAAAGGTCAAGCTACTTGGGGAACATCAAGAAGATCTGAAAATTAAAAGTTAGAAGGAATGCGGGTACATAGGTTAAATTGCTGCATACCTTCACAGTTTAAGACCAGGGAGTTTTCAAGAGAAGGATTAGGTTTGGTTTTGTTTCTTTTGTATAATTAATAAAGATATGGAAGGCTAAAAGCTGAGCTAGGTATTATGAAACAATGCCTATCTGCATGTTACTATACTGAAATAAGTTTTGGAAATCAAGAAATTTGATGCACACAAAATACTAAGAGGGAACGTATTGGTCAAGAGATTACTGTGAAGATCCTAGGGTACAAACAATGAAAAACTATATTAGTGCACTGAGGGACATTAGCTATGTTTTCTTTTTTAAATGTAATAATCTTTTTTTTAAAAAAAGAAACTATCAAATATTTATAGCTATTAAACATTAGTTGAACTATTACATTAATTATGTTTTCTTTCTTAAATGTAATAACTAATAGATTTTTCTTTAAAACTATTAAATATGTATGAGCTATTAAACATTATTATTGCAAAATTAATAGTTTAAAAAACATAACTAGAGTAAATTATCCCACAGCCCTATGGATTATTCTAAGCTCTGCAGACCAGTCACATCTGTTTGAACAGTGGTGGCAAATTAAATGACTAACTAGAGGTGGGGACTCCATAAATATTCCCATCCTCACACACTTCAGTGCAAATGACAGGCTCAAGCTTTTGCAACAATCTTTAGCCAGAAATCCAAATTAATGACTCTTGTTGAAATATCCAGTGTCACAGATGCCACTCTTCAGCCAATTCAATGCATCTCACCTGAATCAAAAACTGACTGAAGGCATGTCACACTGCAAGGCTAACAACATTCTAATGGTAGCACCAGGAAATACTTACGATGCAGTAGCCGCTCCCTAGCCAATCTCTTCCAGTATAGCTGCAGTACTGGCAACTGCCTGCCAAGACAGAAAATTGCCCAGATGTGCCCTGTGGAAGAAAAAAGGAAGGGGAAATTCAATCTGGTCAATTGCTGTCCCAGTTCTGCACTCCAGATCTTCATAAAGTGGAGGAAAGTGTTGCTGAAAATGCTCTCAAGCTGCACTTGCACAACAATAACCTACCAATCAATGGTAGGTTTGGGTTCTGCTAGCACACTCAAGTCCAGATATTACTGTAGTCTTGGTTCAAGCAGGAAAGTGTAAATTCCAGACAAAAGACGGGAGTGACTGTCCTGGACATCAAGGCAAAGTTAGTCAATAGAAATCAGAGGAAAACCTTTAACTGATTGAACTAATATCTAGAACAGAAAAGAGCATTATAATGGTTGCTGGAGATCTATTACCTCAGCCCCAGAACATCACTGCGAGTTCCTCAGGGTAGTGTACTAGGCCAAAATCTTCAGCTGTTTCATCAGTAACAGTCCCTCCATCAGAAGGTCAGAAGTGGACATGTTCACTGATGAATGCACGATGGGCAATACAACTTGCAACTTTTTAAGATACCGCAGCAGACCATAGACAAATACGGCCAGACTTGAACAACATCCAGGCCTGGGTGGATAAAGTACAAATGACATTTGTGCCACACAAGTGCCGTGCAATGACCATCTTCAGCAAGAAAAAAGTAACCATCGTCACTTGACATTTGATGGCATTTACCATTGTTGTAGTCCCTTGAATCAATCACCAAGGTGGGAATTACCATTGGCCA
Organism: Stegostoma tigrinum; assembly: GCF_030684315.1. Taxonomy (NCBI): domain Eukaryota; kingdom Metazoa; phylum Chordata; class Chondrichthyes; order Orectolobiformes; family Stegostomatidae; genus Stegostoma; species Stegostoma tigrinum. Next base: position 14,334,852 of record NC_081361.1, read on the forward strand.
GAAGATTAGCTGGATCACCTGTATAAATACTGTAGCTACAAGAGCAAATGAGAGAGGGAGGATTCTGAGCAGAGTAACCTGCCTCTTGACTCACCAAAACCTATCCACTATCTACTCGGGGTGCAATGAAATACTGTACATTTGCCTGAATGAACACAGTTCCAACAACATCCAAGAAACGCAATGCCATCCAAGGCAAAGCAGCCGGTTCTATATCAACACCATCCAGTAGCATGGACATTTGTCCCACCCACTAAAGGCATATAGCAGCTATGAGTCGGGACCAGTTGCGAGGAATGCTGCCAAAGGTCTTTGGGCAGCAATGCCCCCACTGAATCCTGAACTGTAGGAACCATAAACATCTGCCTCAGGAGGTAACATTGTACAGCTTTGAATCTGCACCCATTGGAATAGAAAGCACGAGTGACAAATTGATGCAGGAGTCCAAAGAACGTTGGTTGCTGTGTCATTAGTGATATTGACAGATTTCTGTGTTAACATGCTAGAAATATTTTTAAGTCAACAAAGCCTCACTCAACTCTCAAACCTCAATAATCTTGAGGCTTGGGGCATTTCTGTAGGGCGCTGGGTTTACTATCCAGGGTGGTTGCTTTCTTCGTGGGCAGTTCCCATAGACTGAGGGTGACTTGATTCCACTCTGGTTGGATGTGTCCAGGCAGCTGCGATATATAGGCTCTGCCACCTGATGGGCAGTGGTGCTCAAAACATCAAATAGGCAGGTTGTTTGAAGCATAGTGACCTCTCTTTGATAGCTCACTCCTGACAAACGCTCTTGAAGTGCTCGTGCTTCCCCAAAGCAATTTTACCTCAGTGGTTTGGCAGGGATGTTTGAACTCCTTCATGTGGTTTTGAGGGTATTGAGCTTCTGGATAGATCCTGCCACAACAGAAAATCAGGCACACCAACAATGGAGCTGCCCTCAAGTGATCAACACCACAATACAGTCATGTTGGAATGGGAGAAACAAGGTGTGATCAGTACAGCTCTCCGGCTTGCACATTGCACTCTAGCCTTCTTTCTGACACTGCCAAGACAGACAGAGTGAAATCAGCAGATCTTGTCTCACATCCTCAAGGGAAAAGTAAAAATTTTGTTTGCATGCTTGAACTTTGCGAGTGATCAACTGCGATTTTTCAAAATAAAATCCTGGGCCATCAGGGAAATAATGCAGGCTGAGGGAACTTTCATTTTGATCGCTGCTTTGAATTTCTGCAGGAGTTTAGAGAGGCAATTGTAACTGGTTTAGAAAAAAAACTTTCAGCATCCCTCTGCTAATGTTTCCCTCTGTTCTGCCAGTAATCCTGAAGGGAAACAATCGAAAAATTTCAGCTCAACGAGCAAACCCTCATAACAAGCTGACCGGTGAACAAATAAAATGAAGTGCTGATTTGAATGGTACATTTTACCTGAGCGCAAGCGAGAAAACCATTCTGGAGAGCCATCTGAAGCATTTCTGCATGTCTGAAGATTTTTATTCCTTTTTGAGCTTTAGAATCCCTAAGTTGTGGAGGCAGGCCATTCAGCCCATCAGGTCCACTTTGGCCCTCTGAAGTGTGTCACACCTAGACCCAGCCTTCTGTCCCTTCCCTGTTACCTTGCAATTCCCATGGCTAACCCACCCAGCCTGCACATCACCGGACACCATGAGGAATTTACCTTGGTCAATTCCCCCTAACCGGCACATCTTTGGGCAATGGGCGGAAACCAGAGCACCTGGAGGAAACCCACGCAGACACGGGGAGAAAGTACAAACTCCCTGCAGATGGATGTCCGAGGGTAGAATTGAACCCGGGTCCCTGGTGCTGTGAAGCAACAGTGCTAACCATTGAGCTGCCACTACCCCATATGTGGACAGATATCACACCAGTTAGCACCATTAGTTCTGGATTCGCTTGTTCACAGGCCCACACATCGCGCAGTAAACCTCTGTGAGCAGGAAGGCTCCCAGTGCAAGAAAATGTCGTCTCACAACTGCTGAGAAAAAAAAACACCACAGGGTACATTTTCTCTCGGTCAATTCAACAACTGCCCAGAATCATTTGTGCTAGATTAGGATGCAATTCGACCAAATATAGTGGGAAATCTTCCTGCTGGGTATGTGTATAAAAAGGTAGGGGAAGTAGGAAGAAACAAGCTGCAATCATCTGGATCTACCAGGGTCTGGGATTTGGTGCTTGGTTTGCCGGCTGAGGCAGGAACCCTCTATCAATTTGGAAGTTCCTTTGACCCCCACATGAAAAGTTATAACATGTAAGGTTCCAGAGGGCTCAGGTGCTGGAACGTGGCCTCGCAATGGGTGATCAGTCTGTCCAGCTGACACAGACATCATGGGTGGAATTGTATCTGGCTGGGCGTGATCCAAGCTTTGGTGAAAATTAGGTGACAGGCACCTTGACGTTGACATCATCTTGCTCCATCTTTTAGCCCCTTTCCACATGTGGCATGGCGAGATTCTTGCCAGTCTGCAGCATGTTGCCAGTTAGCGCAGCTATGGTTCATGAAGGGCCATGTTAAAGGCCCAACTGGCCTCCATAATACCCTGGTTCCGATCTTCAGCGAACAAAATAGACAGCGGGAAAACCCAACATGGAAACCAAAGCACATACTTGGCAGATTCAGCTTGCTCCAAATGACCACTGTGTTGGAAACAAAGTACCAATATTTCCGGGCATGGCACACAGGCAGCAGCTGTGCGCATCCTGCGTGTTGACATTCAACAGGAGTCAGCATGTAAGAGATCTCCTGCCCATATCTGTGAACAATTTACCAGATGCTTCGACTCTGATCATTGTAATGCTGCAGTAAAGACACTGTGTGCTTAGGGGTACATGCGCAGCTCAGGGGCTGGACCAACATCACAGTATTCACTCACTCATTATCTACCTGGATGCTCACAGCATGCCTGCCTTGATGTGTCTTGCCTTTTCACACACTGCCCTGTTAGCCAGAGATACCCGACTGGTAACACGACCATGGTGGGGCCTGCAGGCACAAAGATGGGAAGCTTGTCATAGTTGATAGCGGTCCTCACCCAAATAGAGGGTGTGCGCTATCACTCAGGAGTTAGTCAAGGTGTGACTCTGATCTCAATCCAGGACCAGCACAGGCATTCAGAATCAGGGTGCTCTCCACGTTAGGAAATGGGCAGCGGAACAACGGGTACCACTGCAGGCACCTTCACTCTTTCTGCCCTATTCGCCTAGAACGACAGAGAGGGGCAAGTTTTATGGAAGGGTGATTATGAGTGGCACAACACCCATGAATGCGCTGACTCCATGATCAGGGGGAGTAGGTGACTGCCAATTAATTCCTTACATGGTGCAGTCAGCACAAACCGGCAACCTTTCTGCTTCTAGCCTTCTGCAAAGGAGCCACCCTGCAGCCTTAAAAAAAAGGCACTCCCAGTAGCCAGAGGGGACAGACACAGGGTTTGTAAACCCAGAACCAGCTGCTATCCACCATTTTTAAAGGGTTCTCGCGTCATCACGACTTGGCGAGCACTAGGCAATTAATGTTTGAATTCTCAATAAGTATTTGGAGGATTATTTGGACATGAGCAAAACTAAATATTGGAAGGGAAATCAGAGTTTAGAGGCAAGGGAGGTGTCCAGGGAGGTGGCACTGAAGTAGAGCCACGCGTCGACAGCTGAGGTGTACAACCGGACATTGTTCTTACAGACGTTGGCATGGAAAGGGGTGTGAGAGGGGAGGGGTCTAATTTTGAATCATTATGGGGCATTTGAAGTCATGGTATAAGAGCAGCAAGAAAAGAATTTCAGGAGATTCTCTTCCCATGACTGGATAGATTGGAGTGGCCCCTGGTCACTACAGCCCCATCCTCCAGTGTGAGGGAAGCAACGCAGTGGAGGACGATGCTGGGGTCAGTGATTGCTCAAACATGCTTCCAATAGTATTCCCCTTCCCTGTCCATGGGACCCAGCACTGTAGGAAGGACCTAGCACTGTAGGAAGGTGATCAATGTCCTCCTCCACTCTGTCAAGGTGAGTGCCACAATTGTCCCTCTGATACTTCAAACTCTCTGCTACGTGACCCACTTCCCAACAAGGCTCATCTACTTCCACTTGTGTTGCATGCGCGAGTCACTTTCCCCACTCAGTGTCACCCACCCCAATCTCCAATACTAGGAATCCTGCATTGCACTCTGCAGGGCCTAACTCTATCGCTTGGGGAAACTTTTCCACTCAGGCCACCGACTCTCATCTCCAAGGAATACTGACTCTCTCAGGTTAGGTGCAAAAAAAAAGTCCACAATTGAGCAGCAAGGTGCGTTGCTGCCCTCAACTTACAGTGCTAGGATCTCTGTGGACGTTATCCATCTTAACAGGAGGGAAGGCCACTCAGAGCTATGACACGCTTCCTGGGTGTGCATGTGCGCCGATTGGCAAAATGAGACAGCAATAATCCGAACCTTATATCTCTGGCTGAGAGGGCACTGGGAAAAAACAAAAGGCAAGGCAAAGCAGGAATGCTGCAAACATCCCGGCAGGCTCAGAGTGAGGTTATCACTACAGAGAGTAAAGAGCCTGGATCTTGTCCAGTCTGTGAGCCAAGTGTGTGCCCTTGAGCCTAGTATCCTTGCTAAAATATTACACTATATAGAGCTGGGTGAGCACAGCAGGTCAGGCAGCATCAGAACAGCAGGAAAGCTGATGTTTCGGGTCCTGACCTTTCATTTTCTGAAGAAGGGTCTCAACCCGAAACTTCACCTTTCCTGCTCCTCTGATGCTGCATGGCCCGCTGTGTTCATCCAACTCCACACCTTGTTATCTCAGATTCTCCAGCAACAGCAGTTCTACTAGCTCGCTAAAATATTACAATGATAGCCGTTGGTGTAGCCCAAAGTCCAGCACTGAAGTTCGGAAAAGAAGCTGATTGGAAGTGAATCCGAGATATGCCGTGATGGATCTTACAGGCTGGTGCTGTCAGACGCCAATGTTCACGGACATGGGTTGTGTGTGGTTTGTGAGCAAGGAGCGTGCCTAAGATGTTAATGTATGGTGTCCAACATGGGGGTCTTCTGGTGCAAGTGGCAAGTTGAACCACCACGAGGCTGCTCACACTTTCTTGTGAGGCCCAAGCAAACAATAATGCTTTTTGAAGCCTCTCCTTCTACATTGACTGTTGCTGCTGAGTGGAGCTTTTATCTAGACCCTTCGTTCACATAGCCTTTAAAACGACTCAAGTGGCTGGACTGCGTAGTTCAGAGGCGATCACCTCAATTCTGCTGAACAACAGCAATAAGCGCTGCCGGAATGGGATCAGATAATTCCAGCTTTCCACTTGCCAGGTGGAGGCGAGATTCCCATCTTTGCAGCTGTGGTTTAACGTTGACCCCATAAAACAACAATGATGTCGCAAAACCGAAAACACAAAATTTCCAAAATAACGCTAACATACAAACAAATGATGCTCAACTCCGGAACGGGGCCTCTCCAGCATCCAAAAGTGGCCACGAATGCCAGAAATCTCCGATAATGCAGAAAAAGTCCACTTGACCCAACAAGGCCAAATGTTTTGACTGAAAAACACCAGATCTACCCATTATCTGAACACTTCCCCTCAATATCTTTATGTCTCACACTATTTATCTTTTAAAAAAAGTGTATAATAAATAGTTTTTATAATCTAAATAACCTAATATATAACATACATGATTTATATTTTGAGTATATTATTTTATGAATAAATGAAAAATACAATTCCAAGAGAGCATTTAGTTCACAGAAACCACAGATTTATTCTGAGTTTATGTCATGTGTAATAGGAATAGATGTGGCTGCGAGCCTAGTTGCGACATGCAGGGAAGGGATCAGTGCAAGAGATTGTGTGAATTTGCTACGCCCCGGTTAAGTGGATGGTTAATATCTGTAATGGGTAAAGTATATCTATTGGGGCTCAGTATCTGCACTATTTGGGAGATCAGTGTGCTTTCCCACAGCCCTGGTCTCTGTTGGCATTGCTACTTTGTTGGAAGGCTTCTGAAATTACTCCAGAGTCGTGCTCAGAATCTGAACCGCCTCTTCCACTCTTGCTTCCTATTCTGTACTCCAGTCTTGCAGCTGCTTGATTACATACAGCAATAAAAGGGCAGCCACACTGGGTTCCTCAATGGATTAATCACCAACTTAATGAATTTTACTTATTAATTCTCATTCGGAGAGAGAAAGCTCAATTTGCTTGTAACACAATTAAGTATGTCCAAATGAATACAATTAAAATGCCAGTGTTTAAATATGTCAGAAGAGGAGAAATACCAGTCTCGGTTTTCTGCGTTACCCTGCATTATTTATGCTCAATGTACATTCAACCTAAATTAATAGCAGCGCACATGTGCAGTGACTCCATTTTGCCAGTGACAAACTGCCTTTTGAAACACTTTTACAGAGCGAACGTCAGTTGTAAGCTTTTCTCATTTTTTTATTTCCAATTATGCAGTCCCTTGACTGTACTCCACTTTATTCCATCCTTCCAGCCATCAGCACTAAACTAAGACAGTGACTAGCAGAGCTCGTACAGAATCCACAGGTCTGAAGGCCATGATTTATAGATAAATCTAATGCAAATGCTAAGCAGGCAGTTCTCTATTCCAGGGAAAAGCACGTCGTGCACAGTTATTCCGTTTCTATTTTCATCTTCTCTGCCTCAGGCTAGACAAACTGTGTTTTACATGTTTTGCTTAAAGGGCAGTGAACCAATTGGAATCAGAACTCAACCAGAAGGGTTTAGGGATTTGAGATAATGGGAACTGCAGATGCTGGAGATTCCAAGATAATAAAATGTGAGGCTGGATGAACTCAGCAGGCCAAGCAGCATCTCAGGAGCACAAAAGCTGACGTTTCGGGCCTAGACCCTTCATCAGAGAGGGGGATGGGGGAAGGGAACTGGAATAAATAGGGAGAGAGGGGGAGGCGGACCGAAGATGGAGAGTAAAGAAGATAGGTGGAGAGGGTGTAGGTGGGGAGGTAGGGAGGGGATAGGTCAGTCCAGGGAAGACGGACAGGTCAAGGAGGTGGGATGAGGTTAGTAGGTAGATGGGGGTGCGGCTTGGGGTGGGAGGAAGGGATGGGTGAGAGGAAGAACCGGTTAGGGAGGCAGAGACAGGTTGGACTGGTTTTGGGATGCAGTGGGTGGGGGGGAAGAGCTGGGCTGGTTGTGTGGTGCAGTGGGGGGAGGGGATGAACTGGGCTGGTTGAGGGATGCAGTGGGGGAAGGGGAGATTTTGAAACTGGTGAAGTCCACATTGATACCATATGGCTGCAGGGTTCCCAGGCGGAATATGAGTTGCTGTTCCTGCAACCTTCGGGTGGCATCATTGTGGCAGTGCAGGAGGCCCATGATGGACATGTCATCAAGAGAATGGGAGGGGGAGTGGAAATGGTTTGCGACTGGGAGGTGCAGTTGTTTGTTGCGAACTGAGCGGAGGTGTTCTGCAAAGCGGTCCCCAAGCCTCCGCTTGGTTTCCCCAATGTAGAGAAAGCCGCACCGGGTACAGTGGATGCAGTATACCACATTGGCAGATGTGCAGGTGAACCTGCACATCTGCCAATGTGGTATACTGCATCCACTGTACCCGGTGCGGCTTTCTCTACATTGGGGAAACCAAGCGGAGGCTTGGGGACCGCTTTGCAGAACACCTCCGCTCAGTTCGCAACAAACAACTGCACCTCCCAGTCGCAAACCATTTCCACTCCCCCTCCCATTCTCTTGATGACATGTCCATCATGGGCCTCCTGCACTGCCACAATGATGCCACCCGAAGGTTGCAGGAACAGCAACTCATATTCCGCCTGGGAACCCTGCAGCCATATGGTATCAATGTGGACTTCACCAGTTTCAAAATCTCCCCTTCCCCCACTGCATCCCTCAACCAGCCCAGTTCATCCCCTCCCCCCACTGCACCACACAACCAGCCCAGCTCTTCCCCCCCACCCACTGCATCCCAAAACCAGTCCAACCTGTCTCTGCCTCCCTAACCGGTTCTTCCTCTCACCCATCCCTTCCTCCCACCCCAAGCCGCACCCCCATCTACCTACTAACCTCATCCCACCTCCTTGACCTGTCCGTCTTCCCTGGACTGACCTATCCCCTCCCTACCTCCCCACCTACACCCTCTCCACCTATCTTCTTTACTCTCCATCTTCGGTCCGCCTCCCCCTCTCTCCCTATTTATTCCAGTTCCCTCCCCCCATCCCCCTCTCTGATGAAGGGTCTAGGCCCGAAACGTCAGCTTTTGTGCTCCTGAGATGCTGCTTGGCCTGCTGTGTTCATCCAGCCTCACATTTTATTATCTTGGTTTAGGGATTTAGCTTGTTAGAAAAGGATACCTCAAGGCCAAGTGTACGAACTATCATCTTAAAATCTACAACGACAGTCAGCACCAAGAACAAAAAACGTTGGAACTCACAACGGGTCAGGTAGGGTCAGTGGAGAGGCTGCAAGCTCATGTTGAGTTCAGATGACTCTTCCTCAGAGCTAATGTGAAGAGAGTCAGCTCTAAAAAGTCATCTCGACTTGTAACATTAGCTTGCACTCTCGACATGGATGCCAGTTGGTCCGCTGTGATTTCCACACTTTTTGTTCTCTGCACAGATTCCAGTGTGTGTAGTAATTTGCTCCTACATAATGATAACCAGTCATTTCCTCAGTATTGTCCTCACTGGAGAGATGACTCAGAGTCCCTACCAGTCGTTAATTAATCCTCAAAGCAAAAATCAGAATATACAAGGAATGGTAGGGGTGGATCGTCAATCTTTGAAAGGGGAAGATAAGTTAATGTTTGCATATTGAAATTCCACACTCAAACAACAGACCTGTCTACTTTAGATCCCAACAAACCTGCCAAACGCTCCTACCATATTTTTTTCTTTTCATTTCGGATTTAGTGTGGTTTACAACATCCACAGGCTTGCAACCTGCCTGCAGTGAGGGGCAAATGGACTGGTGATGGGACCATGCTTGTCACCAGCCTCCAACCTCAATGCCTTGCAGGAGTCTGCCAGGCCAATGGAAGGTTGGATGAACAAGAAGCTGTTATTGGTTGCCGAGGCCAATCCTTACCCCCAGAGCAGCCGACCCCAAACACACAGGTTGCTCCAAGATGACTACCGCTGAACACATTCCGACAATATTGCACACATTTATCCTTGGGGAGGTTGGCAGATCTTAACATTTCTGCTGTGAAAGATTTGGCTCCCCATCCAAGGCCAAATCCACAAACTGCAGACCCAGTCTGTGCTGGCCAATCATTTGACTGGAAAAGGTCACAAATTGGAAACTAGGAGGTCCAGAGACTCGTGTAACCGAATATAACCTTAAGGTTTAATGGACTCTCCTAAAATATATAAACAAGAGAATAGTAGGCGCCCAAAGGAATTTTCAGAGTTTTGTTGGCCTACAAACACCAGAAAATTTGTTTTGGAAAATGCAATATTTCATTAAGATTGGCTTACTTGAGGGGGCTCTGAAATCTTGGGATGTTTCAATTGGTCTCACTCCATTCCCAGGTCAATTGTTCGATCACAAGGACTGCCTTCCTGTTCAGTGTGGAAAATGAAACCTACGGTGGCTCACCTGCTGATGCCTCCAAAGGGTGAGTCACATGCTTCTGGTAGGTTGATTGTCTTCCCCAGAAAACTTGCTCTTACACTTTCACGATGAGAAGGGACAAAAATAATTGCATCTGGTTTTCCCCAAGCTTTATGACGCTGCAAAATTTCACACCAAGCTGAAATCTGCCTTCCATGTTCCATCTTAAAAGGAGTCAAAAGGCCTGAGCACAGTCACATGAGCAACCAAGAGTTGAGGGACAGTGCCTGGATTCAGTGCCGCGTAAGCTGTTGTCCTTAGAACAGAGGTGGCTAAGGAACGATTGAATTGAGGTGTAGGCAATGATGAGGGGCCTCAATACAGCAGGCAGGAAACACTGTTTTCTTCTAGGGGAGAAAGCGATTACTGATTTAAAGGAGGTTGGCAGTGACATGAGAAAAGCTTTTTCTCGGCCAGTGGTAAGTGGGTGTCTGGAATACACAGTCCAGTTTCAGGGTTGAGACAGAAACCCTCACACTTGTTAAAAAGCTGGATCTGCAGCCGTTGTGCTGGAAGTGGCATGGCTACAGACCCGGTGATGGAAGGTGGGTTTATAAAATGGACGGCTAGTGCTTTTTCCTGTGTCTTGGTCAGTGCTAAATGCCTTGTTTCTGCGCCGTAGCCTTTCTAATTTTAAACAACAACTGAGACAACACACCTTACCTAGTTAATAAGCCCACATCTTTGTTTCTGCCTGGTCTTGGACCAGAAAATGTGAGCATGAGACAACCACACAACTAATGACAGAACCACACTGTCTGTAGCCTTTCTATGCCTGATAGATCTCCCTTTAAGTAGAATCAGAATTGCAGCTTTCTCTACATCTGTATCTCCAAATTTGACTGTAAAAGAGATTGAACAATCAATATCCATACCAGGGTCAATTTCAAGAAGCTAAAAAAGGAAAGCATCTCAAATATTTTGAAAAGCGAAGTTGACAAATAAGTGTGTGCAGAAATCATGGGACATCTTTTGAACAACAGACGATTACGGAACAAAACGTCTCACGACCGTTTTGAAACGGATGGAGATGCAATGACCAAAAGCACGCAGTTAAATACGGTGAGGAACAGCACAGGTAAGATCCAATATTTATGAAGTAACAATGAAATATACCTACATGCGCTTACAAGTAATAAAGCAAACACAAGTAAATCAATAACCTGCACATAATTGTGCATAAAAATGAAAATTTACAGCACAAATTAAATGTGAGCATAAACGTGATTCAATCTAACTGGCAGATTAATGCATATAAAAACATTAAGATGACATTGATCCTTCTTGTCTCGCTGCCAGGCACCCAGCAGCTTTAAGGGCCTCAAGTAGCTTTAGCTCCAGCCTTAATTGCCTCCATGAGCAGATTATAGACTTGGATACCTCTTGTCTTCGGCATCACTATGTTATTTGGGTATGATCAATCACGATATTTAAAAGTCTTTTTGTAAAGTATTCTCAGCAGTATTAATATAATTTTTGTAAAGATCCCTGATCTATTAGAAACATAAAAAGGTACTAGTGAGATTAACACACTAGTATTAAACATTATTAATCAATTTTTGAAGAGACTCACAATTTGTATATCAAATCTCTTGATTTTTGAGACATTGCCTTATGATTTATGAGTTGGTCAGCTTGACTTTACTTTCTGTGTGTAAGAGCCCCTACTGTATGAAAGCAGGCCATTCAGTCCATTGAATCCACAACCAGCCTCTAAAGAGCATCCCACCAAGACTCAACACCATCCTCACCCCACTGCCTGTAATCCTGCATTTAGCATAGCCAATCCACCTAAGCTGCACATCTTTGGATTGTGGGTGGAAGCAGGGGCACCCCAGAGGAGACCCATGCAGACACAGGGAGAATGTGCAAACTGCACACAGACAGTCACCTGAGGGCAGAATCGAACCTGGATCCCTGGTACTGTGAGGCAGCAGTGCTAACTACTGAGCCGATGTGCCAGCATGCTGTGTACCTATTTAAAACTTAACAGTGCTCCATATGGCAGAACAGGCAATTGGCTGTGTGGCTGTTCCTCTGTGACGTGAACGTTGCCAAGAGTCTATTCCTGCGAATAACAGGTTATCTCAACTATTCTCTTTCCCAGCTTTCTTCTTAAGACAATCAATACATGCCACATATTCTGGCAATTTATTCCAGTCTTTGTTAACTCCCAGTGCTTTTCTGGTATCAAATATTATTCAGAGGGCAACTGAGAGAAATGTTTGATAAAACAATATCTGGTTATGAGTGGCTTGCAGAAATAAATGAAATTCAGAGAGATCTCCAACCTTTCAATAGATGCACTGAGGAAGAGGAGACAAATCTCTTATTTAGCAAATTAAAACAGCTATCTCAACAGTAGGGATAAAATGGAGAGGCAAGCAATTACAGATTGAAAAGTTATTGCCTGCTTGCACTCAAGGATCATGGGTCTGGGAGATAAATGCTGCAGAAGGAAAGATGAATACTCATGACCTGCGGGCATAAAGGGAAACATGACAGACGGAAGAATTTTACAAATGGAAGGACTGGTACGCAGAGATAAAGGGGGGAAGATATTGGTTCACTTTCCTCCTGTTTTAAGGAAGCAAACATCAAATTTACAAACCAACATTCTGCATCCAAAACGATATCTAGACTGCTGAATTGGACAATAGACAATTTGAGGCCCTCTTTCACATGTAAATAAAGAGGCATAATGTCCCCTTGGTAAGATTGCTTGCTTAGCAACAGACCTCTTCGGATTCTTTAGTAGGTTTGTGTGGCATCAGCACAGCCACAGCCACAAACTAATAAGGACCTGACAGTCAGTTTCATGACATGCTCAGGCCTTTTACGTGGTCTCATGCACTGTTAGCATGGAAAAATGGGAATAGATTTTGCTTTCCCAAAATGACAAGAGTGAGAGAAAAGCATGCTGATAGAACATAGAGGCAAAAACATTGCAAATAGTGGTAAGAATGCAAAGACGGAAAAAGGCGTGTGTGTGTGAAGGCTATGAAGCCAAGTTGAAACTGGCTATTTTAAGTCCGATGTTGTCACTATTGAAGATGGTTGAGAGGTGAGCCATGAGAATGACATGCATGAGGCCAAGCATGCAATATGACATTTGAAAACACTGTTACTGACCTTTACCACTTATGCAGGGTGACTACATCGGTTTTGGCATGACTTCCAGATTCTCACAGGACTGGCAACGATCTCTTAAGTTCTCTGCGAGCTGTAACTCCTCAGTCTTTGTCAAATGGGAGTAACTCTTGCTAACTTCCTCTTCCTCTGCACCCTGCACTAAGGCTGCAATGACAGAGGGGAAAGCAGTGGAAACTGCTCTCTGAAATCAGCTAGTAGGGTCTAATGAGGCTGCATGGGACCTAATGGAATAAGGGAGCAGGGGATTGCAATCTGTTAATGAGGAGAGAATTAAGGAAGATGTATACATAATTACTGAAGTATTGCCTCTTGTGGTGCAATTGTAGTGTCCCAGCCTCTGAACCAGAAGGTCCAGGTTTGAGCCCCATCTGTTCCAGGATTGTCTGAACAGGAAAATGCTAATTTGTATTTATAGAAACACAAGGAAAAAATAATCAGTATTCTTAGAGTTTTGTTGCATGAAAGTTAACATTCAGCTGGAGAAGTGCCTGCCTGGATTCTGTCAACCCTAACATTTTAAACCCTGGTGTTTCACGAGAGCTTTTTCTTGTCCCTGGGGTGGGGGAATTCAAAGCTGGGGGGCATACTTTTCGGGTGAGAGGAGAAAGGTTTAAAAAAGACATGAGGGGCTGTGTGATGTCATTCCTTTGTCTCTCTTGCGTCAAAGTAATTTTTAGACTGATTTCCAGTGCTTGATCTAATCGAAAAGCAGACTCCCTGGAGGTGTGACTCACTCAGAGATAACAGAACTGCCACTGCTGAAGTCAGAGATAACACAGTGTGGAAGTGGAGGAACACAGCAGGCCAGGCAGCATCAGAGGAGCAGGAAAGCTAATGTTTCGGTTCGGGACCCTTCTTCAGAAATTTCAGAAACGTCAGCATTCCTGCTCCTCTGATGCTGCCTGGCCTGCTGTGTTCGTCCAGCTCCACACTGTGTTATGTCCCAAGAGGTGTGACCTGGTTTGTATTAGTAATGCAGATCTGCTTCTTAGTATTCAGGATTGTAGCCACTTAACTATACTCTTGGTGCTGGCTGCAAGTCACAATAATTTAAATGGTCTGGTATAAAGTTTGCAACCTGCCTACAATGGGTGTGGATGGGGAAGTGCAGTTTTATTGCGCATTGTCATCCTGAGTATATTTTTGGCACCTATTTACAGAATCATCGAAAATAGGAACAGGAGTAGGCAATTCGGCCTTTCGAACCTGCTCCATCACGAAATGTGATTGGGGCTGATCGTCTAACTCAGTGCCGTGTTCCCCCTTTCTTGCCTGATCCCTTTACATTTTGCTGCCTTTTTTAAATACAATCTTAATACAATTTTAATACAATCAACAATCTCGCCACAACATTCTCTTGTCACAGTTTAAAATGACAGTACTGTGTAGGGGTTGCAAAAATACAAGTTGTTTTTATTAACTTCAAAGCATTACCCTGCTTGGAGTTTCGCTGGCTGCTCGTGTCTCGTGAGGGCAGGATTTGATGAACACTCGCTCTTCTGCAGGGAAACAACTTCTATCGAGTAAGCTCCTTTTGAACCTAATACAAGACTCCCAGGTGCTGAGAAACACAAACCATTGTACTGGACTCAGGTGAGTTACTGGCCATCAGAGAAAACTAATTTTTTTCTTAAACCATAATTTTCAAAAGCCACCTCTTTCGGAAGAACAGTAGAGGTGCTCCAACAAATCCCAGTAGGTGGGCCTTCTGTCCCTCACTCCCTCTTTCATAATTCTGTTTCAAAGAAAGAACAGAAGGGCTTTGCGGACTGCAAGCAAGCTTGAAGCAACATCGAAGCCCGTGGGGCTCCTCACTTGAGACTTACCAATATCATACTCTCACAGTAATGAGAAACTGCAAGTTCTATTGCTGTGCACTTGACAGACTAAAACAATAGTTGCTGTCAAACCCCCAGCACAAGATTGAGGGGCTAGTGCATAGGCTATGTACATTCAATAAATAAAGAGCCTCCAAAAAGCATGACTTTATGTTGTGCAGTTAATTACTGTATGACCCATAGAAGCAAGTTTAAACAAATATATCCCTTGAAACTATTATGTGTAATTGATGGTGGCATCAAAACCTGACCGAACCAGAGAAGGAAGTCTTTAAAATTCGAAAGATGAATAGGTAAATGGGTTCCTCAACCTCAGAGGGTTTCATCGTCCTGCAGAAGTGCTGACACGATGACAAATAGACTGACCAAAGCAATCATAATTAATCTAGTCGAGCTGCTAAGGGCAAATGCATTCATGATAGGCCTCATTCTGTCACATATCTCCACCAAGTTCAACTCCCTTGCTTCTCCGGCAATCCCTGTAAGAGTGGATCCACTTGTCAAATGGACTGTTTTATATAATTTAATTGACAGAAAATTTGAAAAATCGACTAATTATCTCATCGTCCAGCTGCCTGGCTTGGGCGTTGTGCTGTACTGCATGCTTACCTGATCCATTCTTTCAGAACCTGACCTCTGTTACACAAATATTTCTAAGTCCATTGTGCTAACCAAACCCTGATGCATCAAAAGACTTTTGCAAGTGAAGAAAAAAAACTGGCAAACTTCAGTTTGTGTGTCCGCCAGAATGCTTGAAAAGAGGCCAAGAGTTGGGCCACTGTTATTTGAACACCAGCTGAAAGCAACGGTGTTCACATTTGACCTCCAGCATTATGGTAGACAACCTGAAATGAATGATATGTTGCAGTCCCCCACTACACCACATCACATCTACCAAGAATTCCCGAATTTCAGTCCTCTGCTCTCCACTGACTGTATCTAATCTCAAACATGGAAATATGACAAGCCTGCTAGAAATGCCCTTATCATTGGTGGACAAAAGTTCTGTGTCTCCTGGTTTCTATGCAATGATTATCTTCTGTTGGAATATGTTATGTGACTGAAATTGGTATGATAATAACAAATCATTTTTATTTTCAGGCCCTGTAGGACATTCTATAACTGTACAAAAATTTGGTGTATAGTTTCTGTAATGTGTTTTCTTCCATCAGTGGTGTATGAAATGGTGACCACAGAATTAGCCAGCATGACATTGTGAACTCTTAGCAAATGATCACGTCTTCTTTTATTTTCTCCCTTTTTCAGTTAAAAACAACATTCTTTGAAACAGTTTTGTGGATCATATGCCACTGACAGTATAATATGGTGTGAATGCTGTCCTATATATTGGCTCATAAAACATGCAGCTCAATGATCAGGTTCTTGTTCAGTCAGAGTTCTTTAAGTTTATTAGTAACACTAACTATCAGCACTTATAATGATACTATCTAATATGTAGTCTGGATTCTTGCTTATTGATGTTACTGTACATTACATACGCAAAACTGACTGAACACACTACACTGATTTTGCAACACAGAGTTATGGAGGCAAGGCAGGTATCTTTATAGCAGAACATCACATCCCATGATAACATGTACCTGTCTTAAAGGCCTGTGTGGTGTAGAATCTATGCAATAATACAACATTCTTAGCAGCTACGGACTGAGGTAAAACAAAGACGTCCATATCTCTGACCTGAGTCAAAAGTCTGGGTGTCCTCTGCGGCCTTGTGTGTACGTTGGTCGAGACATGTCATTGGAAAGCACGCCCCAGCTTGAATAAAACCACAATCTCATTTTAAAATAGGTGGACAAGAGCAGAGGTGACACTGTCCTGTATTCATTAGCTCAAAGGTTTCAGACAAGCGATTGGCATAGGACAGCCCTACCAGCCTTGTAGAAATGAAAAATGTTAACAAGTGCTTGGAAAGTGGGGGATGGGGGTGCGGTTCTCATCAGGCAGCTGCTAATCCTCAGATGGAAGATGGATCAGGGAAGATAGGGAAAGCCCAGAGGAAACACCCCCTAACACTCCAGCGAGACAGCAGAATGCCAACTATTCATTCATTCTCTGGAATTAGTTATTTGCTCTCCACCAGCATGGGTCTTATAATTTCCACTCTATTTACTATGAAACCTAAAACATTGCTTCTTCCTGATGTTAATTTAAAATTAATACTACCTTAAAGTTATTTATGAAAACTCGAATGCCTCCTTTGGCTGTTTGTGACTCTCAAACTCAAGTCCTGTAATGGGACATAAAGTGAGCTGTTTGCAACGATCATATTTATGATAAAATAAAACCTATGAACGTCAATACGAATGGAATTGGACTTGATAGTTAAAGTTGCTCTGCATTAAACTGCCTAGACTGATGCATGAAAAATGATCAGTTGGATTGGATATTGAAGTTTGCTGGCAACCATAGAATTATGCAGCACTGTTAAATGAGGGGGAGGAGGAATTGAAAAGGAGCATGTTAGAATGGTGTACTGTGAATATTGCTTGTCATTTGAGAGGGAAGCATAGTTTCAGTGTCAGATTTACTTTGTAGAATGGCACCATGTGGCATCTTAGGTACTACAAGCAGATTGTTCTGTTCTAGATTCACAGAGTTATAGAGATGTACAGCACAGACCCTGACTTGCCGTTCCAAAATGCCGCACCTCACATTTATCTCAATTAGGCTCCATCTGCAACTCCCCAGCCTTCAGGCCCATCTGATCAAGATCCCATTGTACTCTGAGGTGCTGTCCACTGCACCTTCAATTTTGGTGACATCTGCAAACTTACTAACCATACCTCCCATGTTCACATCCAAATCATTTATATGAATGACAAAAAGCTGCACACCCAGCACTGACCCTTGCGGCAGATGCAATAATTTTCTAACTAAATGGATTGAAGAACTGTCAGTGCACCCACAATATGTTCACACCAGGTAATCTTGACTTGTATGTTACTGCATCTGCAACTGTGAGATCTACCTGTAAAGTTCCTGAGCTACCTTTTGTAACCTGTTTATACACTGATACATCATAGTGCCTCTAAGAGTGAAGCACCAGATGTCTTATTATTGAGCAGTCTTCATGTTTTTGCATATTGGAGCTGGTAAGAGAGACACATCCTCAGCTATGATTGGCAGTTTCAAGCTCTGGCCTGAAAGCCATCAAAATCAAATTTACAGTATCAAGTTGCGGGATTAGCATTTCTACATCACTTTTTCTCCCCCCTCATCTTCAGTATTCTTCACATCATAACCTGGAGGGTGTGGGTGATGAGCAGATAAAATAACACTAAAACCATAACGTTTTGAAAACTGTTTTCCTCACCACCTTTGTAACAGGGAACCTGAATGAGCCCCATCATCCGCTTGTGACTCTAGTCCTGCAATGCAGGCTGACTCCTAATCCATCAGAGATTGGCAATTAAGGCTTTCTTTTCAACGTTCCTTGCATTTGAGGGGAATAATAAATCTTTCATCAAGTATTTTGTCTTCTGGTTAAAAATAATCTCCACCTACCTGGATGGGTGCAGTACTGTTGACACTCAGATAGCTTGATACTGTCAAGGATGAAGCAGGTTGCTTGACTGGCATCCCATCCACCAACTTCCACATTAACACCCTCCACTACCGATGCACAATGGCAGCAACGTGTACCATGCACACACTGCATTGCCAGCAACTCATTCAGGCTCAGCTGACAGTCTCTCTTGCTCTGCTGCTCTATAAAACGGTCTCCAAGTCTCTGTTTAGTCTCACTGATGTGCAGGAGGCCACACCGGGAGCAGAGGATACAGTACACCAAGTTGAGGAGCAGGTGGGTGGGACTAGTTTTGTTTGGGATTATGTTCGGCATGGACTGATTGGCCCGAAGAGCCTGTTTCCATGCTGTATGACTCCAGACAATTGTACTTACGTCATAAAAAGGGAGTCTGCCCAGTCTTGCCACCCCCAACAAAACAGTGCAACAATTGAGTTATTCGATGGTTGGTGCATTTCTGACGAGTTTGGAAGACCCAGTGAGAAATGCAGAGCTGTGTTTCAGCAGGCTAAATTTTGAGCAGAGCACCAGTCCAAAGGTTATTGATTTCAGATTTTCAGAGACTGCAGAATTTTACTTTTGTTTTTGCACACAGGCTAATTACTCGTTATTTCATTGCTGTGGGTAGGAACATGCTAGATGGAAAGTGGCTGTCTCATTCCTGACATTTCAAAAATTGCAATGTTTCCGATGTAAAATTCCTGCCTGGGTGCTCATTTGAGTATCGTAAGATTATGCAACACAGTATATTACCTTCCGAACTTTAACAACTTGTGGCTTTTTAAAAAAACGATTTGTTGAAATAGGTTCCATTTATAAACTAAAATATTAACAATCAGGCTTAATGCTTGCTGGATTTGAGATCAGTCTAGATGTACATTACTAAGCTTGAGTTTTAACAATGACAGCCTCAACAAGTTTTACTCATTTGTCTTTTCACTGTAATGGTGAAGGATGAAAAGAAGCAATATAGAGCAGCTTGTGTTTCCCTATTTGTTCCCAGATTATAGTCCAACAGGTTTATTTGAAAACGAAAGCTTTTGGAGCTCAGCTCCTTCCTCAGGAATAGACACTGAATTTACGAACATACCCTCTCTCTCACACTATGCCTGAGGAAGGAGCTGAGCTCAGAAAGCTAGCGTTTTCAAATAAACCTGTTGGACTATAACTTGGTGTCGTGTGATTTCTGACCTTATCCAGCTCAGTCCAACAACGGCATCTCCACATCATACCTATTTGTTGCTTTAGGTTTCTGCTGATTGCCTGATTCACAAGCTGCAGAAACAGTCATAGAATAAAAGAGGTTTAAACAATAATACCCTGAAACTTGCAACCTTCTCTGTGTTAGGGTTTCATTATGTATGGTGCTGCACTGTGTCTCTTTATTACCATTGACAGTTATTTTCCCATACACAAAGTAGAATGGTTCATGCTATCAGTGACTGGAATGTTGTTATGACGATGAGTTTGAAAGTGTAATGACTCTTGCTGAGATTATTTCAATGGGCTTGAATCTGTTTCAGTTTAAGGAAAGAAACAAGAAGTTCTATTTATGGAGCGCCTCTGATGGCCTCCTAGTGCCAGGGGACATTTTGAAGTAATGAATTCACTTGCATGTTGGTCACCGAATCAGTGCAGGTGCAGAGACCTGCCCTCTCTTTCAAACAGTGCCAAGGGATCTTTCAAACGTACTTGAGTGAGCTCTCCCTCAGCACTGCACTGAAGTTTCTTTTCATTTACAGCATTGTTCAGTTTGAAATAAAACACTCCAAAATTCTCAGAGACAAACCTTGGCAAGACTATGCTACAGTTGTTTCTTTAATGTTACTTTGTGAAGGAAATTATAACAGCAAGATATGTAAAGGGGGCTAATAACTGAAAGCCATATGAAGATATGGTTCACACTGCAGGAATCTGAGCAGGACAAAGCTTTCTGATGATTGATTGCATATACTATTATAAGTCAAACGTGACACTAACTTCAGAGAAAAATACAAATCGGAAAGATAGAAACAAAAATTGCTGGAGAAGCTCAGCAGAACTGGCAACATCTATGGAGAGAAATCAGAATTAATGTTTTGGGTCACAAAGATATCAGCACGAAAACAGACTCTTCAGTCCAACTCATCCATGCTGACCAGATATCCGAAATAAATCTCGTCCCATTTGCCAGCATTTGGCCCATATCCCTCCAAACCCTTCCTATTCATATGACCATCCAGAAGCCTTTTAAATGTTGTGATTGTACCAGCCTCCACCACCTCCTCTGGCAGCTCATTCCATACACTCACCATCCTCTGTGTGAAAAAGTTGCCCCTTAGGTCCCTTTTAAATCTTTCCCCTCTTACCTTAAACCTATGCTTTCTAGCTTTGGATTCCCCAACCCCGGGGAAGACACCTTGTTTATTTACTCTATCTATGCTGCTTGTGTTTTTTAAAACTTCTATAAGGTCACCCCTCAGCCTCCGACACTCCAGGGAAAATAGCCCCAGCCTATTCAGCCTCTCCCTATAGCTCAAACCCTCCAACCCTGGTAACATCCTTGTAAGTCTTTTCTAAACCCTTTCAACTTTCACAACATCCTTCCTATGGCAGATAGGCCAGAACTGAACACAATATTCCAATAGTAGACTCCTCCTCAGAAAGCTGGTCCTTACTGTGAGTTAGCTATATGTTTGCACTCTGACAAATTTAAAAGGTGTTATTCATTGACAAGGTAAATAAAGTAATAACTGATGTGCTTACCATCTGCCTCTGATGAAGGGTCTAGGCCCGAAATGTCAGCTTTTGTGGCTCTGATGAAGGGTCTAGGCCTGAAACGTCAGCTTTTGTGGCTCTGATGAAGGGTCTAGGCCCGAAACGTCAGCTTTTGTGCTCCTGAGATGCTGCTGGGCCTGCTGTGTTCATCCAGCCTCACATTTTATTATCTTGCTTACCAGTGTATCCATTTTTTGTTCCGCTAATATTGAACTTGGGCTCTTGATTTAGACAGGAATTCTGTGCAACTTTACAAAACCTCAGCTACACCTGGATTTGTACAATTTGCTTATTAGAGTATATCTGACCCATTCATCACAAACTGATGTTGGTTCAAATCATAGGCAGAAACCTTACAGAATATTGGTATTGATAGGTGATCCCATAAGTAGAAAGCTGTGTACTACATTGATCTTCTTATTTTAGGAGGGTTGTGTTTCCATTTGAAATAGTTCACTTGGTTGAATCCTGGGATGAAAGGCGGAGGGCGGGGGGGGGGTGATTTTCCTTTTGAGGGATGGTTAAGCAAGTTGTCCTGTTCTGATTGGAGTTTATAGGGGTGAGGAGTGATCGGGGGAGGGGGGATTGTGTTGAAAGAACGGATGCTGAAAGAATGTTTCTTCTCACAGTAGGATCTAGGGGTAGGGGACAGAGCTTCAAAATGAGAGGTTTGCCATTGAAGGAGATGAGGAGGAATATTTTCTGTCAGAAGGCCATTAGTGTTTGGAATTCTCTGCCACAGAAAGACGTGGAGGCTGGGACATTGCATATATTTCAGGCTGGATTGGGCTGATTTTTGGACAACATAGGTGTTAAAGGTTATGGTAGTCAGGCTGGAAGGTGGAATTAGAGCCATAATCAGATCAACCACGATCCTACTGTATATCAAAACAGGCCTGATGGATCCTCTGCCTGCTCTTAATTCTTATGTTCAGTCATAACCATAGGTCACAGCCAAGGATCACTTCAGGATGTGCTGTCCTTTCAATTGCAATGTTCTCTTTTAACAGAAGGCATACAGATGATTATGAACGTAAATTCAGTGGCTATCCAGAAAAACCCTGAGGGAAACAATAGAATGTCACATTTAAAAAGGTGCCGAGGGAAATTTCAAGTAGCAACCCTTCAGAAGGAAGGAATGCTATTCAAAACAAACTGGACCATGATCTCCTATGATTACACAGTTGCTATGGGGCTAAATACTCATCTTAGCAGAAATCCATCTCCCGTGGGTTATGGCAAAACTGTAGACACCTTTGTCTTCCACTGTTTCCAGGGTTATAACAAAGTGGGTTCTAAAGCAACTGCAACCCCTGATCTGTATGTGTTAATGGACTGATGAGCCAGTGTGGAATAGCATGCTATGGAGGTCACAGCCTGAGGACAGCCACTGAACACCTTGTGCTGTGGCTAATGAATGGCTTTCTCTTGCTCTGAGTGCTGGAATCCAATTAAGTCAATGAATTCACCATCAGGAAGGGAATGGGCCAAGAGCCAACCAGCTAACTTGTAGAGCCAAGAATCAGCAGCTTTACCAATAATGTCACAGAACCCAGAAATAACTTATATACTTGTTTCAATTTTATCTTTTTACTCAATTCGCATTGCTAACAGTTGTGTATGTTACTGTGTTTTAATTATCTTTTACCATATTTAGTAACTAATAAGCTCACCCTTTATTTAATTCAACAAAGCCTGGTTAATTTGTGTCCTTTTAAAGCATATATATATTTGGATATGAAAATATATCCATGAGGGAAGTGTTCCTTTTTACAAATTAACCCTTTTGCTGTGACCAACCAAAAGAAAGGTTGAATTAAGATGGGATTCTGGTTCACTGACCCACCCGACTTGATAATCCCATGCAGAATCCAGGGACCAGTTGTAACAGTTTTTATGTCTCAGCTTGGATTTTCTGAATGAGAAATTAGCCAGGATGCTGACGATGAAGACAGAATGTGTGATGTTGAACTTACTATCAGGTCTCAAAGTGAGTTTCTCTTTTTGATCCATATGGTTGATTAGTGATGACAGAAACATCTTCACATTAGTTTGGTATTCAAGAGAGAGAGAAGAAGGAAGGGGAGAGAGGGGAGAATGAGAGAAAGGAGAAAGCGAGCCAGAAAAAGCAGCAGCCTGTGCTGTGGCTTGAGAACATTAATGATTCTACCAGCAAATGAGTTTGGTAGTTGTATGAGAGCTTTAGTAAACTCAATGTTGGTGAAATGCTTGGTGAGGCTAAGGAAGGGACTTTATCGGAGTAATCCTAAATGACATGGATTTCACCACAACGTCATGTCCGCAGTCGCATCAGTGCTCCTTCATTCACCAGTTTACATACACATCCTCCAAATTACGGAGATCTTTTTGTGTTGTAATTTACACTAATATTTTTGAGGCTCCTCCAAAGGAAGACCACATTGATACAAATAAATAGCTTCAGGTGTAAGCAGAATCCGTGCTGTTTAATTTTAAACCTGTAGTCATTAAACATTCCAAACACTTTTCGACATTAGCCAGAGCTGTTTTTGTCAATTCTAATCTAGGTTTTCATATCAAATGTCTTTCCCTTTTGATATTTCAGTGCATTCAAGGGGAACAGTGACAGCACTTGGGAATGGTGCACATTCCGTCTTAATTCCACATGACAGAATCATGCTCTCCTCCGTCAGGAATATCAGGTGTCAAGGTCACTATCAAGATTCTGCTAGGCTGCCTCGTAAAGGCTCCCTAAGGTGATCCCACAGAAAATGTGCTATGGTGGTATTTCCACAATATCTATTTATGTAGAATGGTCTGGAAGCATCCAACACTTAGATGTACAAAAGCAGAAGAAATCAGACCTGTAAATTATGAACCAGTTTTCAGAAAGCTCCCACAAAATGTGATGGCAGCAACATCACACCCTTTAAAGTGCATGTCTGCAATCTGGCATCAAACCAATCACACTTCGTTGTGCCTGAGCTGTCCCCAGAGTGCAAGCAAACTTATTACAAAATAGCTCTTGTCAGTAAATTGTCTTGTATGATCTACTGTTTGCAATGTGTGAATGAGATTGTTGGCGAGCTGAAAATAACTATTTTGATGGATGTCTCATAATTCCACCTCTGGGTTCTTTGTAATTGCTTGCAGACTCTTATGTCTGCGATGCACAGCATTGATTTTATTTATTTTTTTACATCAGTTTCTACATTGTACCGATTAGATCCAAATAATAAAGGCTTCTGATTATGGTAAATTAAGACCAACTGAAACAGGAGCAGAATTAGGTGATTCAGCCCACTGGATTAACTCTGCGATTAGTTCGATTACGGTTGATTTGTAAATCTGCAAATCCACTTTCCTGCCTTTTCCCCACAATTCTTGATTCCCTTACTGATTACAAATCCATCTGTCTCAGTCCTGAATGTACCTATTCAGGGGCAGATGATGGCCTAGTGATATTATCATCGGACAGAGACACAGGTAATGTTCTGGGGACCTGGGTTTAAATCCTACCATGGCAGATAGTGGAGTTTAGATTCAATTAAAAAAAAACTGAAATTAGAGTCGAATGATGATCATGAGGCCACTGCTGATAATCAGGAAAAAAAAATCTGGTTCACTAATGCACTTTTGGGAAGGAAAATGCCATCCTTACCTGGTCTGGCCTTCATGTGCCTCCAGGCCCACAGGAGTATGATTGACTGTTATCTCTCTTCTGAGTAATTAGGGATGGGCAAAAAAAAACACTAACCTCATCCTGTGAATGAGTTTTTACGAAGTCTCAACAGCCCTTTGTTGTAAAGAATTCCATATATTCCTCTGAGAGAAGAAACCTTAGAATCCCGACATTGTGGAAGCAGGCCATTTGGCCCAATGAGTCCACACTGACCCTCTGAAGAGCATCCTATCCAGACCCATTCTCTATAATCCTGCATTTCCCACAACTATTGCATCTTATCTACACATCCCTAAACTCGATGGGAAATTTAGCACAGCCAATCCACCCAAGCTGCACACCTTTGGACTGTTTTAGGAAACAAGAGCACCTTAAGAAGACCCACGCAGACATGTGGAAAATGTGCAAACTCCAGTCAGACAAATACCTGAGGGTAGAATTGAATCTGGGTCCCTTCTGCTGTGAGACAGCAGTGCTTCCCACTCAGCCATCGTGTTGACTCCTCATTTCTGTTTGAAATAGGCAATCCCGTATTCTGTGATTATACCTTTTGATCTGAGATTCTTTCACAAGAAGGAACAGCCTCTTCTCTTGTACCCTGTCAAGCCCTCTGAGAATCTTGTACATTTCAGTAAGTTCTCCCCTCATTCTTCTATATTCTCATGAGTAGAGGACAATTTGGTGAAATGGAAAGTGCCTAGTGTGTCACATTTACTAATACTATATTCATTTGGGTGGAGTTATGCACTCTGCTTGCAAAATTATCTCAAAAACCTGAAAACATTATGCTGATTTTCAAGGTGCTTCTGCATCACTGCAAGTACCGACATATATTCCATAAACTCCTTCTAACTTTGCTCATCATTATACGAATTACTCTGAATGTCATACCGAAGAACATAGAATGGAGACCATTTGAAACAAGTGCTTGCAAAGACTAGGCCCTGTCAAGTCTTCAAACCCCCCGCCCCCAATTTAATACCCAGAGGAGATATTCAGCTCGTGTATTCTACAAGGGGTAAAGGTAATCAAACAACTTTCCTAAATATTCTTTCAGTCTTATCCTGCTGCTGGTCTCCACAGTACAATTCAGCTCGTTTCGATAAAACTCAACCATTTTGATACCTTTGTTTTGAAGTCATGTTGGGCATTCAAGAATTAGAAGGCAGGAAGTTAGAATTTGTTGTAAAAATGACAGCAGGGAAAAACAGTGTGTGGTCCCTTTAAAAGATGCTGTTTTTTTCTTCTGTGCTTAGAAATTTTTAAAATGTATGTCTGTGAGCAGCAGCTGGAGGGTGTCAGGACAGGAAGTGCCCAAAATGAAACATTTACTTTGAAAGGCCAAGCTGTGTTTCTTTTAATCGAGACAACAAGTCTTTTCAAATTTCGCCAATCAATTTAAACCGAGTGCCTAGATACTAAAAACCTATCAAATTTAATTCTGATGGTGTTGGCAACATTGAAGCAATCCTTCATAAGAAATACTATTGTGTCATTATGGGTTTAAAGGTGAGGGCATTTGGAAAATTGAGAGAGAGCCGGCTGCCATCTGAAGGGAGAATCACCAGAAAGAAAATTGGAGATAAAGCAGAGAAGATATAGACTACGCGAACTTGGAGACATTAAGTTTTAATTTATTGTTTTTTTATTAACTGGGTTTGTACAAGTGGGACTTGTGTTCAGTTGAACAGCATACCAGCAGAATTTAGACCAGTTAGGAAGTAGTTAGTGGTCTTGGGGGAAATGTTCAGTTTGTGACTAATTCTGTCAATTTGTTCATTGTTATAGTTAAACAAATAAATTGTTTCTCATTATTTGTAAAGTGGAGATCAGGGATTTTCTTTCTTTTAACCACTCTTGTAGCAGATTATGAGGGGAAAGGTGAGGTTCTCTGGGTGTTTTGAGGGTAATGATTAAAAGGGAATCTCTACTCCCATCATAACAGCTTGGGGCTTGAGTTTTAGTTTAACGATCAGAGAGGTTCATCCATTCCTCCCTGTTACACCATATAAATAACTATTAATGGCAGGTGAGTATGTTCAATCAGCATTCATATCCACAGACAGAAAGCAGTGTGATCCTTAATATGGATCCTCACTACAGCCTTCACCCCCACCCCCACCCCCATCCCTCTCAGCCCAGGCACAAGCACTGCAATCCACTGGGTCCAGGCCCTTCCACCTCCCCACCTCATCCCAAGCTGTTGCTGCAGTAACAACGCTCCTGGCCCTCACTACAGCCCCCAAAGCCCAAACCCGAAACCTAGACCAGGCCCAGGATCTGACTGCGATCGCCAGACTCTCACTGCAGTGCTCCATCCTTGACTCGGGTCTTCACTGCTAACTCATCTCCCCAGTCTGGGCTGGTGCAGCGCTGATTCCTTCAGCCCAGGTCCTCTAAGCTGCTCCCGAATCCCACCTCCCGTGGCTGGGCCAAAGATCTCTGACAGTTCTCTGTACACAGTTGGTAGATTTTACACATCACCCCTAGTGGGATGGCAGGCAGGAGGTATAATGTTGGGTGCCAATGAATTGGCACGACTGATCCTCCCTGTTGCCTGCTGTGACTTCATAAGAAACGGTTACTCTGACACTAAGTGTCCAGGCAATTGGTCAAAGGTCATGGTGCCCTCTCTTCGGGCTCCTCATGTCCATTGGAGGCCCCACTGTTAATTCTCCTTTCAGTCAGAAATGGCAGCTCTCTTATTCTGAGGCTTGCTACCCTGTGTTCTGGACTTCCAGCCTCTCTCCCAGCATCAAGCCTACTGAGAAAAGTTAATAATTCAAGGTTTGTGACCTATCATTAGATAGCTGAGATATTGCCTGCACTTCACTCTGTGGAGAAGTTGCCAGATCTGCCTGGTAGTTCCTATGGTTCCTGTCCTTACATCAGCAACAGGGAGAACTGACCACAAGCTTGCAGTTTGTCAAATAGTTTCAGGTACACCTCCAGAAATCTTGCCATGAATTTCGAAATTCAAAACGATGGTATATTGAATGCACTGCAGCTTGAAGTTTGACAAATTATTGGCCCATTGTGGGCTTACTTTCTAGTATATGCTCCGGTCATGTATCCCCAGAGATGCCTTAAGCAGATTCACTGCTGTCAATCCTTTTGATTGGCATTACTCTAAGTTACTGATGCCAAGTGGAGAAGGATACACACATGAACAGACTTGAAGAATAGCTAAGGATGTTACATTTTGAGTTACATGGTAGTCTCTGGTGAAACCTCAGCCTAGACTCCAAAGTAATGCAGCCATTATTGCTCACCTCCAGGGAGTCGGGATCTCAGAACAACAATTGGAAGACTGGAACCCCAGTCTGGTCTGCTCCTCCTGATTTCTGTGATTTATATCCTGACCCGGAGGAGTTTACCTCATGTTGTCTGTTAACTCTTTCAGGTCCTAACTGCCTGATACAGATTATTTTTTGAATTGTAAGCCTTTATCCTGGAAGTGGTTGGACGTTTTTACGTGGAGTTCAGGATGAAATGTGATCAGCCATTATCATATAAAATGGTGGGGCAGGTTTGAGGGGCTGAATGGCCTACTCCTGCTCCTAGCTTTTAAGTTCCATAAAATTGAAGCTGGTGAAAGGTATGTTTTCTGGGCCATCACGGATCTGGACTGACTTCCGTGGGGCACATCTCTTGCACTTTAACTTTACAAAGACAGGGTTCACAGATGGAGGTGCTCACAAGGTCTCCTGACATGCAAGGCTAACAGCGCAAGACAAGTGAAGCTGCCTCACTCCACAGAGCAGGGATAATTCATGCTTACGTTTAGCCTGGATAAGTTCGGCTACTTGGCCTTTAAGGGGGGGAAAGAGGGAGAACTCTTGAAGCAGAGCCCTGAGCTGCTGGAATTAAGGGAACTGCTCACAAGAAAGCTTCCTGCTTTTAGGTTACACAAGATCTCATTCTTGGTAATAATACTGCCATGGTCGTAACAACAATTGATTTTATTTACATCTACGTCTGGGAGGACAGCAGCTTAGTTTCTTCAAATGGATGCAATTTACTGTCTTTGCATGTCCGCTAACAAGAAAGGTAAACACAATTCCCTTGCAAATCCACAGTAATAGCCTGCATTCGATATCAAGGCAGGGCACTTCAATTGCCTTGAGTCGGGAGATGTAATCTCCAGCATCTCCGATCCTCGAAGGTGCATTTTCCGTCTTAAAATTGGAAGGAGTGAATTCTGCCCCATGTAGTCGCAAGATTACAAGATAGATCCGAGTGAAGTCACGGCGAAAGGGAAAAGCTCGCCTAATTTGTGTTCTGACTGTGAAGTCAGAGCATTCGGCAAAACATTTTCCTCCAAGGTACTGATCCCTTTTCAGGTCAGACAAATTATTTCTTGGTTCGTTCGCTGTGAGCTCATTCCATAAATTGAACATATGTATTTTTGAATGAGGCTGTTTGAAGAAGTTCGACAGGAAATGGGCAACATTAATTTCCCTCCATGGCTTTTCGCTGCAAACAGCAGGTAATAAAAAGCCGCTAATATAAATGTGTTCAGCATCAAATTAATAGCTTGCCTTTTCTACCCAGACAAGGCACATGTATCCATGCATAACACGCAACAGCTGCAAAGGACACATAGGGGCAAGTTTAAAAAAAACCATTGGGAGACTTGGGGACAGATAAGGACAGGTTAGGCTTTCTTTTCCTACCTGAATAAATTACAGGTAGATTAATACAGTTGAGATTGAGGCAGTAAAATGTCCCAAATGGAGAAAAAGACGGAAGGCACTCACATGCATTATTTGAAAAGAGGCTTGCATTATTCACGATAACAGTGTGTGGAGCTGGATGAACACACCAGACCAAGCAGCATCTCAGGAGCACAAAAGCTGACGTTTCGGGTCTAGACCCTTCTCTGATCCAATTATTCACCACAGTTTCAGCCTCAATGCGGGCGCGTTATGTTAAAACAAAAGAGAACCTGTGAGAGTTGCTCACCATAAATTAATCATCAGTGGCTTGAGCTTCGACAACACCTGTGTCGCATTGGGATGCGCTGAGATTGGGAAAGGTGCTACATAAATGCAAGTTATTTCTTTCCTGCTTAAAGTGAAAGCGGAGCGAAAGTTTGCTGTGGCCCTACGCCGGGGAACAAACGCAGCCTCCACGAGTGGGTGGATACAAAGCCGTAGTGTCATTTCAGATTGAGCGCTCACGGCTCCAGCGATTCAGTGATAAACCATTCACGCACATTAAGCAGTGAGGCTGCTCAGGGGATTCACTAAGGCTCCTGTGAGCCAAGTACTGCATGAAAGTTCAAGATTACCATGTCTTCACAGTGTCTCTCCTACATTCAACCAATTGTGGAAAATTCGATGTTAGTTCACTCGTGAATGGCTTGTGTCAGGTTCAGGTGACTCAAAACACTCGAGAGGCCGGATTTCGATAGCTGTTCATGTGCAGGTATGTGATAACATCACATTGTCAATGAGATCGGGGCCATTTCAGCCGAACGCCGCTGGAACCTGCGAGATAAAACTCTCAGGTACTGGCAATAGATCAATGAACCAAAACAAACCACCCCATTAACATTTGCTCTTTCAGTCAAAAATCAATTCCCAGTCACAGTGAGTAATCCTGATTCCTCTGAATAAACAAGAAAACTACTGCATAGCTGGAAACTTATTAACTGTAGAACAAACACTGCAGAAGGAGTGTGTCATGTTTGAAAGAGCATTGCAAGGAGCGGGGGATTAACTCGGTTCAGAAAGGGAGCCCCGAAGACTGAGACAAATAAATGCTGCACCTTTGCTGTCCACTCTATGCCTCAGCAAATGCAGCAGAGACTGATTTGAGACAGTTAGGCATCTGAAACGATGCTTTTCTTCTGGGCTTGATGACGTCACAAATTATCATCAGGCGGTGCAGAAGGCTGTCAACAAAATGTTGGCCAAACCCAACAGCCTCACATTTAAAATGATGGATTGATCCAATAGCTACGATTTTTTGCTACAGGGAATACGACACTTGGATCATTCTCTGTCTGAAGGCACATTGCCCAATGTCTCACCTTTATCCAGATCCTTTTTTTAAAGATTGTTCCTAGGCTGCCCCAACAACAGGAAATAATTCTGTCAAACAACCCTCTCAATTTCTTACAAGATGCTAAAGGCCTCAATAAGATCAGCCATCTGCCTTTGTTTCAGGTATTAATTGAGTAACCTCTCCTCAAAGTCCACCCCATGGGGCCCTGGTAACATTCCGGTCAATCTGCACTGCGCCCTGCCTAAGTAATCTTCCTAAAGTACAAATACTCAGAACTGTACACAGTATGCGGATGCGGTGTACAGCCCTTTGCAGTAAAAAAACTTCCCCTTTATGTGCCAGCCCTTGCATTATAATGGCTAACATTCCATTATTCTTTTACATTATGTTTTCGACCTGACTACTACATTTTATTAACTCCGTAGATTAACGCCCAAAATGCTTTGGACTTCTATTGTTCACTGGTTAAAAAGTGCTCTGGTTTTTGCGATCAATGACTTCACATCTGATGAAATTCATCTGCCTTACTTTTGTCTCACACTTAATCTATCATTATTTCTGTAATGCTGTGCTTTCATTACACTGTTTGTTATGCCAAAAATCACCCTACCATCAACAAAATGGATCTCTTTGTGATCTCCAAGTCCATTTACCCTTCTTAATAAACAGAAATGTAGTGCACTGATGGAGTCAGTGGCCCCTGATCTGCAGAATGAATAAAAGCACGAGCTTATCACCTTTAAAACACTGCAGAAAACTAAATTAATGCAGATAAACTAAAACTTTATTTGTATTTCAAATAAGAACAGATATGAATGGAAACAGATAAATTATAGAACAGATAGTTGTATGTACTTCTTGCTAAAGAGTGGTAAGTATTTTGAATAATATATGAAGCAAGGTAATAGAAATGGAAACTGGTGTTTTTCAAAATAAAATTACATGCCTTGACTGGACAAGCAATGCTGTACAATAATGCCCATTTGTCACCTATGAAATTTCTTTCATCTGCTGAAGAATTCAATCACAAATTTCACAAATAACATCTGCTCCACTGAATAAATCTCCATCAGTAACACAGCAACTGACCATCAGTCTCCTGAATGAAAACATACTCAGCTGGTGCACAAACCCATCTCCTCTAGTGCATACACTATCCACACCCTGCTTAGTCAACACACATTCTACTGGTACACAGATTCATCCTCTGAGATATCTATGCTCCAAAGCTTCTGGCCTCAGGAGCCGCTCTAATTTTGCCATTGACAACTGTGCCTTCAGCTTTCCAGGTCTTAAGTTATTGATTTCTCCCCTCAAACCTCTGTTTGCCTATCCTTCCTCTCCTTTAAAATGTTCCTTTCTTGCTTTCTTAAAATCTATCTCTGATTACCATCTTTGTGAGAGGCCTGGGGTCAATAATGTTTGATAACATTGTCCCGTAATGTGCCCTGGAATATTTTACCACATTACATGAAAGATATATAAACATGAATTTTGACTGTTAACATTGTTAAAATCTGCCTCTTTAATCAAGCTTGGAATGTCTTCGTATCAACAAGTGAAAGGCTATTCTTGAACTATAAAACTCTGTCTATGTTTGTCTGAATGATTTAGAGGCCTCACAAATAATGAGGTTGAGGAGTTAAGGAAGAACAGCCAAAAAGCAAATAGAGGACCACCCAGGATTCAATGTTCAATTTTTGAACCAAGCCATTCTGAAGGCATTTATTAAGGTAGTTTTTGTTTGGCTTTAATAGGACAGTTCACTGCAGTATGGGAGTGAGCACAACAAAAATTCCTCAGAGTGATGCTTTTTTAAAGGAATAAATTATGAAGACAGGTCATATTGATGATGAGACACCACAGTGTGGAGCTGGAGGAACAGAGCAGACCAGGCAGCATCAGAGGAGCAGGAATGTTGACATTTCAGGTCGGGACCCTTCTTCAGAAATGGGGAGGGGGAAGGGAGCTCAGAAATAAATAGAGAGGAGGGGGTGAGGCTACAGAAGGACCAGAGGGTTGTGGTGGGAGAGAGATCCACTGAGGTCTTTCTGGAGGGAGGAGGATAACTTCTTCAAAGTGGGCATCCTTGGAAGAGGCTTCGCAGTGGAGTCATA
The DNA here is from genome assembly GCF_030684315.1 of Stegostoma tigrinum. NCBI lineage: Eukaryota > Metazoa > Chordata > Chondrichthyes > Orectolobiformes > Stegostomatidae > Stegostoma > Stegostoma tigrinum. Next base: position 14,367,564 of record NC_081361.1, read on the forward strand.
CATCAGAGAAAGCAAGAACTGCCAATGCTGGAGTCAGAGATAACATAGTGTGGAGCTGGTGGAACACAGCAGGCCGGGCAGCATCAGAGACTCTTCCAACTACATTCCCACAGGGGGAATGTTATCCCAACACTCTTAAAGAATGTTCTAATTGAGATGTTTATGAGGATCATAAGATTTGACACAAAGTAGGTAGAAACTTTTTTTTTGGTGTGACTGCCCAGCACAAATGGATGTACCTTATTATTAAAGTTGGATGAGTGGCACTGTGGTATTGTCCCTGCCTCTGAGCCAAGAGACCTGGGTTTAAGTTCTGCTGCTCCAGAGGTGTGTTATACCACATCTGCACAGTTTGGTTAGAAATATCGAGAACTGAAGTCAAGCTTTTCAGGAGTAATGACAAGTAGACTTGCTCGTACAAAAAATACTGAAAATCTGGAAGTTTCTCCCTCATAAACAGATTATGGGTCAATTGATAATTTCTTAAACTGGAACAGATAGATCTTTCTTTGGCAGGGTGATCCACATGGTTAGATAAATTCTCAGATCAGCCATCATTTTAATGAATGGCTAAATAGGTTTGACAGGCCGAATTGTCAATTCTCGCTCGACATTCCTCGCAGACAGGTCCCCAATTTTTGGGAAAATTTTCAGATTTTGTGGATTTGTTCTGCCAGTGCTACAATGGCAACAACTTATCTTCAGAATGGCCAACACTAAATAAACCTAGTTCCTGGTCGCAATTGTGGATTTGAAAGAAATACTCAGGTAACTAAACAACACATTGATATTTATACTGCAGTCACATTAGAGTTTTGTCTATTGTACTCATTTGTTAATTCTGTGGCTGAATTTGTACAGGCCCGACAAACAAATCGAGGATGCTACATGATTCCATAAGCAAATGTGTATTGCAGTACCGTTAAAAATGCTAAAAGTGTGAACGCTGTCGTTGAGTGATTTATCTTTTGAGGAAGAGATGATCATTAGTCATCTGGACAGTTTGCTGGCTTGGAACCTCCTCTCTATAAGGTTAAAATTACCTGCCTAGGCCATTTGTATTTAATGTTGCCATTAGGATGTCAATTTGTGCAATTGGCCTTTCGATCCACATTCCTTTTCTGACTATTTCTAACCATCCTGTTCAGTCATATTAATGATATACTTCTGGAGCTGGTGGGACTTGAGACCCAGGTCTCCTGGCCTGGAGGTAGGGCCAATACCACTCCACCACAAAAACCTTCATTTTTTTTATCAGACATATCCCTGCTCGGTTAAGTGACAAAACCATTTAAGTGATTAGCACCTCCAATGACAAGATAATAAAATGTGAGGCTGGATTAACACAGCAGGCCAAGCAGCATCTCAGGAGCACAAAAGCTGACGTTTCGGGCCTAGACCCTTCAACAGAGAGGGGGATGGGGAGAGGGAACTGGAATAAATAGGGAGAGAGGGGGAGGCGGACCGAAGATGGAGAGTAAAGAAGATAGGTGGAGAGAGTATAGGTGGGGAGGTAGGGAGGGGATAGGTCAGTCCAGGGAAGACGGACAGGTCAAGGAGGTGGGATGAGGTTAGTAGGTAGATGGGGGTGCGGCTTGGGGTGGGAGGAAGGGATGGGTGAGAGGAAGAACCGGTTAGGGAGGCAGAGACAGGTTGGACTGTTTTTGGGATGCAGTGGGTGGGGGGGAAGAGCTGGGCTGGTTGTGTGGTGCAGTGGGGGGAGGGGACGAACTGGGCTGGTTTAGGGATGCAGTAGGGGAAGGGGAGATTTTGAAACTGGTGAAGTCCACATTGATACCATTAGGCTGCAGGGTTCCCAGGCGGAATATGAGTTGCTGTTCCTGCAACCTTCGGGTGGCATCATTGTGGCAGTGCAGGAGGCCCATGATAGACATGTCATCCCTAAACCAGCCCAGTTTGTCCCCTCCCCCCACTGCACCACACAACCAGCCCAGCTCTTCCCCCCGACCCACTGCATCCCAAAACCAGTCCAACCTGTCTCTGCCTCCCTAACCGGTTCTTCCTCTCACCCATCCCTTCCTCCCACCCCAAGCCGCACCCCCATCTACCTACTAACCTCATCCCACCTCCTTGACCTGTCCGTCTTCCCTGGACTGACCTATCCCCTCCCTACCTCCCCACCTATACTCTCTCCACCTATCTTCTTTACTCTCCATCTTCGGTCCGCCTCCCCCTCTCTCCCTATTTATTCCAGTTCCCTCTCCCCATCCCCCTCTCTGATGAAGGGTCTAGGCCCGAAACGTCAGCTTTTGTGCTCCTGAGATGCTGCTTGGCCTGCTGTGTTCATCCAGCCTCACATTTTATTATCTTGGAATTCTCCAGCATCTGCAGTTCCCATTATCTCTGAATATAGCACCTCCAATGACCATGTTTTTCCCCATTAAACATATGTAATTGCAGCCATTTATCTCCAGTTTGCGAAATTATCTCACATTTGAACATGCCATTTTGTGCAAGAAATGCTTAAAGCCCTGTTTAATGAGGAAGAGCCACCAATTATGCTTCAAAGAGGTCAAAGATTGATTGATTGATCCAGGGTCTGACTGTCTTCCCGTTAAGCACATAAAACACATAAAGTCTAAAGTGCATGTTCAGCCTGACCTGTGAGGTAATCTGGATCCGGAATGGGTTCAGACAGCAATTCCTGACAATGGCTTTCACTGGGCAGAGCTGATACAATCACTCCATCTGGCAGCTGCTGTGGTATACCAATCATCACATTCTTCTGTCTAAAGGAGAAAGAGAGAGAGACAAGAAAACAGTCCATGATGGAAAAAGTTTGTGGGATATTATCTCTGCACAATCTGTAGACATCGACCAATTCATTTATTAAGACAGAAACCACACCCTCATTTTTTTTTTGTTTGAACAGCACAATTAATAATATTATGCATTTTTCAAAATTTAAAGCCAAACATATTTTCTGGAACTGGAGACAGTAAGTGGAATTTGGCCATATAGGAGAGATGTTTGGTTCCTATGGATCAGCAAGGCCCCTTGCTCCATTCTCACTCACCCACTTTGTTGCCCCAGTCATAATTTCAACCTTCCCCTGAAGGTCCTTTGCATTATTTCAAAACTGCTAAGTCTGAATGGGCAAGTCACACACAGTTAAATGTAATATTATAATTAAGCACATATTTTGCCGAATGGCTATAGCTGCTGCCTGTACTCTGAGCATGCACAAAGACTTTCTAAAACATACGTTGAGTTGGTCTATCAGTGTTCTCGCTCGGTAGCATAACGTTGCACCTCAGCAGATTCTCAAATCTTAATGATTTGCTTCTCTGAACTGCAGGGTTTTTTTTCAAAAAAGAGTTTGAATGTTGCACCATCTTGAGGAGAAGCTGATTTGGGCATTCCGGACACCACAGTCCCCAAATGGGATCTTCCATGAAGTTCAAAGGAGCAACAAAATGCAGAGGTAAATATGCCAAAAGCTCTCTCTCTTAATTCAGGATAAGCGCATCTGTAAGTAAAAATGACTTTAAAGTTTACCAGAATATTTTCTGGCTCTCCTTGACACAACAGTTGAATTGACACACTTGTCATTTTATGCACAGGCTGCTTCCTGTTGTCAGTTGTACATTTCTCATTCATCAAGTTAAAGCCTGGATTGTATTATGACATTTCATCAGAATACATGAACAGTGGTATACCATTCAGCCCCATGATTCAATTTCATTCTGGCTTATCATTGAAATGCCATTTACCCACTTCGTCCTCATCATCTTGTATGCCATTGGTAATCAGAAGTCTATCACTCCATGACCTAAATCATATTCAAAGGCTGAACTTGCATAGCCCTCAGTGGTAGAGAGTTTCGGAGGTTAACAACACTCTAAGTTAAATATTTTTTCATAATCTCGGGCATGAGTGACACCCCTCTTATTTTAAAATTGTGCCCCCCAGTTTCTGCACTCCTTAAGCAGGGGAAATACATTATCTTAATTTACCCTGTCTATTGCTCTCAGCTTTTTGTAAATTTCAATGAAATCGCATTCTTCATAAACTGTTGGGACAAGAAGCTTAGATTGCCCAATCTCTCTTCATTGGATCGCCCTGCTCGCCCGAGGACACTTCTAGTGAACCTTCTCTGCATTCCCTTAATAGCAATAAGATCTTTCCTAAGATAAAGACTCTAGAACTGCACACAGTACTCCAGGTGTGGTCTAACCAAGCTTCCATACAATTGAAACAAGACTTCACTAATCCGTACTCAAATCCTCTTGTAATAAAAGTTAACATTCCATTGACATTCCTAATAGCTTACTGCACTGCATGTTATCCTTCAGTGACTTAGTGACAGGGACACCTAGGTCTGTTTAGATATCTAGACTTTCCATCCTCTTGTCATGTAAGAAATATTACACATGTCTGTTTTTCCTACGAATGTGCATAACCTCACATTTTCCCACATTATATTTATCTGTCATGTTCTTATTCATTCAATAAAACCTGCTAATATCCTCCTGGACCCACTTAATATCTTCCTCACAACACATATTCCCACTTAGCTTTGTATCATGTACAAACATTAATTAACTTAGAACAGTAAATATGACAGAAAATTAATCTAAGTAATTACATAAAGGTTTCTCTTCAGTTTCTACTATCATAACACAGTCCTGTGATACCAGAAATGTCCCTGCAGCTTCCTTTGTAAAGTCTTTTAGACTTGGGTGTTTCCACAGCATCTCACAGTATCGAAATTATCCATGAATTTTGTATCCCCAAATTCATTGGTTCTGAACTTTTCTTGACCAGTCTCCTATCCTCCACCTCCTGAAGAGGTAGAGCTTCTCCAAAACACTGCTACCTGTATCCTACTCCATAATAAAATCCATTCACCCACCTAATCTAACAGGTAGGCAATAGAATGTTTGGTCTGTGCCATCCACTTCACACTGGAAGGCAGATTTATGGGAAAAGGGGAAGAGTGGAGCCAGTGGCTCCAGTTAGCACAGATCTAATCCAACGTCTCTGGCACAGTGGAATCAGCTTCGAATTAGATGGGTTTCTTCACTAAATCCACTCCCAGAAGAACCCTCCCTAATCAAATTGGTACACAACGTTGGGATTATATAATTAGAACAAAACAGTGAAATTCCAGCTTGGTATGGATCCTCACAGGATGCTGAAGGAATACCTTTCATTGGTTAAGGGACCCGAACAGCAACTTTTTCACACAGCGGGTGGTCAGTGTATGGAATGAGCTGCCAGTGGAAGTGGTAGAAGTGGGTACAATTACAACTTTTAAAAGACATTTGGACAGCTACATGAATAGAAGGCATTTAGAGGAGTATTGGCCAAAGGCTGGCAAATAAGACTAGTTCAGTTTAGGATACCCAGTTGGCGAGGACAGGTTTGGGCTGAAGGTTCTGTTCCATGCTATAAGCCTGTATGACTAAGTGGTAAGACATCTAAAGCTTTAGGAAATAGCTGTATGAAGACATTCTCTGACATGTAGGCATAAGATGTGTTCGTTTCTGAGGATGAGGGTGCAGTGGCAGCCAGCTACTGCTGAGCTGTGTTATCATCAGCTGGTGGAATAAGCATTCAGTGAAACACATTTATTTATATTAAGCTCAGTTGGATCATAGCATGAACTTTGAACAAAATGGAGCTCCTTCACTAGGCTGTTAGCAAGACATTCTGACAGCTATTATCCACTGAAAAAAGATTCAGTGTTCAAATGGTGAAATGACAAGACAATGATTAGCCTCCTTGGGATGATGACTCTTGTGCTGTTTGTGCAGCATTCGTATCTTTAGATTTAAAGAGTGGGATAAAATCCCACCTACTCCATAGATATTTCATTAATACAGGTCCAAAATACTTTACCTGCTTGGCGTGAACCTCCTGAGGGCTAACTTATTTCAGATGATAATGGGTTGGATCTCCAGCCTGTGTGAGATGTTTAGTGACTCAGCACGTTTTCAGCATCAAGCATTTATTCAACATTGAAGGGTGCTGTTCATGATGACTTACTCAGCCTGGAACCCCAAAATACTAACCTGTCACTGCAAGTGTTCACACGTAGTTGCACAGTATCCTGAAAACCAACATATTTCGCAGTTGGCCAACCACAGAGCAAGACAATAATTAATATTTGGCACTGTGGACAGCTGCCCAGTTTTGGCTGGACAAAAATGCAACAGCATCTGATGACTACCTCTGGCAATCCAGGCTCAATTCTTTGGATTTTGGGCAAATGGGATAAGTTGGATAGATAGCATTGACTTCATCCTTGGACAACCAGCAACACAAACAAATTTCTCATTAGATTCATTTGGAAACTCTGAAATTATAGCAATGTGCATCAGATTTCCAATTGCCCAAAACCAAAATGCAGACCAATGATCATATCTCTGGTGACGATGATACTCTCTCCACATATTGCTTGACCTCTTTATAACATGGTAAAATATTTAAGGTATTCTCCATATTTGCAATTATTCTAGTTGTGCAGAATATTCAAGCATTGAAAAATACCTGAAGAACATGAATAAATACAAAAGAGACAGTGTATATCATTTTCATCTCGTAAGCTTTCACTGTCACAGCTCGGCAGTTCTGTATTCACTGTCGCTTAAAATGCACTGCTTGTTCCTATTTTCTGATCCATTTTCATAAGATGGTACTGCAAATAAACTGTGTGAATGAGTCCGGCAGCTGGGGATTAAGTGTACCAATTCTGAATATAAATGTTTTATCTTCTCTGAACTGGTCATTCATACTTAAACATCCGTGCAGCTGGAGGTTCCTGCTCTGTTGAGATGGAAATCCAAAAATACTTTGCCAGGACATTGATATTTTATCAATAGAGGTTTTCACACCCCGAAGTAAAAAAAGGCCTGTTAAAAGAAGAGATTTGGAAGTAGAAAAATTAGGCAAGTCATGCAAAATAAATTGTGCTGGAAGCCAACACATTTGAATAACCTGAAGGAGTCTTGATGATTTTTAATCATTCCTGGGATTTGAATTTCATTGGTTGGACCAGCATTTGCTACCCACCCCAAATTTATCGAGAGATGGTGAAGGTAAGTTGCTTCCTTGATCTCCTGCAGTCTTGGTTTTGCAGTTTTGGTTTACGAAGGTCATGAGATGGTGAGGATTTCTCTTGCTGGAGATGGTCATTGCCTGACACTTGTGTTGTGTATATGTAACATTCCAACTATCAGCTGTTGCCCGGATGTTGCCCAGGTCCTGCAGTAAAATGATATGAACTGTGGCAACAAGGAATGCTTCACGAAGATTGTTCAATATTATACAATTATCATTGTGCATCCTGACCTTTGACGTTAAGGTATTGTGAATATCATCAATGAAGTAGCTGAAGCCTAATGGTTTAAGGACACTGCCCTGAGGAACTCCTGCACTGATGTCCCGGGACTGAGTCGATTGACCTCCAACAAACCATAACCATCTTCCTTTGCATGAGGTATGACTGCAATCAACAAAGAGTTTTGCCCCTGATTCCTACTAATTCTGGTTTTGCTTAGGCACTTAGAGGCCATATTTGTTCAAATGCTGCCTTGATGTCAGCATTTTTGGACTTCTGGTTTTATGACTCATTTTATACAATAATCATAGAATCCCAACAGTGTGGGAACAGGCCATTCAGCCGAACAAGTCCACACTGCCCCTCCGAAGAGCATCCCACTCAGATTCATTCCTCTATCCCTGCATTTCCATGTCTAACTCACCCAGACACTATCAGCTACTTAGCATGGCCAATCCACCTACCCTGCTCAAACCAGAGCACCCCGAGGAAACCCACGCAGACACAGGGAGAATGCATAAACTACACAAAGATAGTTTCCTGAGGGTGGAATTGAACCCAGGTCCCTGGCATTGTGAGGAAGCAGTGCTAACCACTGAACCACCGTGCCAGTCTGTTTCTGCTGGGACCAGGTCTGACTTGAGATCAGGAGATGAATGGTCTAGGTAGAACCAACACTGAGCATCAGTGAGAGGGTTACTGCTGAGCAGGTGCTGCTTGATAGCCCTACTAATTGCATCTTATATTTCGTACTTTCTAATCAACCTGTTCAGAGATGTTATTGCATATCTCTGGAGCAGGTTGGACTTGAACACAAGCCTCCTGGCTCAGAGGTACGGAAATAATGAATGTGCCACAAGACCTTCAAAATATACCTTCCATCACTTTGCTGAGAATTGAGAACAGATTAATCAGGTAGTAGATGGCTGGGTTGAATTTATCCTGCTTTATGTGAACAGACTATAATTTTCCACACGTCAGGTAGATGCCAGTGTTGTCACTGTACTAGAACAGCTCAGCAAGGGATGTGGCAAGTGCTGTAGCAAAGACTTGAGTACTATTGGCAGAATATTGTCAGGGCCCTGATGCTGCAGAATGGTTTTACTTGGGTGCCACTGCTGTGGTTCGTAGTAGTATATACTGCTGGATAGAGCTGTGTAGTCATCAAATAATAATTCTGACATGTATATATAGTTATTGAGAAGTTTTTACATTCGGTTTCACATTATCAAACTTCCCCGATGTAGTTTGGTGAGAGTTAAGGGAGAGTTTTAGATTGGGCAGTATTTATAATTCAAGCAAGTGAGATAATATTCAGTGTGGTTGCCGACATTCATTGATATTTATTGTCAAATTGATGGCAATGTGGAATAAACTGTGTGCTGCTCCTGGAGTGGCTTGTCTTGACTTCCTCACTCATACTGTCATCTTGTCATTTGGTCTTTCTGATTGCAGTGCTGTGAAGTAAATGCAAGAGTGAAGGACAGCTCCTCTCATTAACTTTGTGTCACAATGACCATGCAGAGAACATTGCCCTTTACAAATCCATAAGGGGAAATTTGCATGAAGAGCATAAGTTAATGGTTATAAAGCTTGGTTATAAATAATGGTTATAATGGTTCATCACATTACATCACCTACAAAGCAGCTTCCTGTTGTCTCTAACTAAAACGTTCCCCAAAAACTGTGTATAAAAGAAGACATTACCATATTGTGAAGATCAACAGTGATTGTGTTGCCCTCGAATCATTCGCCTTCCCATTTGTCTGTTAATTAAATCTCAGTTCGTTAGTAGTTTGACAGTTAGCTCATTCATCTACAATGTACCTATCAACTGGATCTCCACATCCACTTCTTTACACCACCATTTTATACCTGCTCCAACCAGATGTTGAAACATTTCCTCAGATTTCCATGTAATGATGTTCCCCAACAATGCTGAACATACCATTTTCCTATCTGTTTGATGCACCACTCTTTATTAGCCACCTTCATGTTGAGCTTTAAAAAAACTGCCTGCAAGATGCTGCCAGACCCGCTGATTTTCTCAAACAATTTCTATTTTTGCAAGCAATTCCATCATGAAGAATTTTGTTTTGCTTAATTATCTCTTCCAGTTACTGAATTTTTTTTTGGAAAGAAGTTTGAGTATCATTCCAGGGCAAGCACCATCTTCGGAGCACAAAAGCTGACGTTTCGGGCCTAGACCCTTCATCAGAAAAGGGGGAGGGGGAGAGGGTTCTGAAATAAATAGGGAGAGAGGGGGAGGCGGACTGAAGATGGATAGAGGAGAAGACAGGTGGAGAGGAGAGTATGGGTGGGGAGGTAGGGAGGGGATAGGTCAGTCCGGGGAGGACGGACAGGTCAAGGGGGCGGGATGAGGTTAGTAGGTAGGGAATGGAGGTGTGGCTTGAGGTGGGAGGAGGGGATAGATGAGAGGAAGAACAGGGTAGGTAGGCGGGGATGAGCTGGGCTGGTTTTGGGATGCAGTGGGAGGAGGGGAGATTTTGAGCAGCTTGCTCTCCTCTCCACCTGTCTTCTCCTCTATCCATCTTCAGTCCGCCTCCTCCTCTCTCCCTATTTATTTCAGAATCCTCTCCCCATCCCCCTTTTCTGATGAAGGGTCCAGGTCCGAAATGTCAGCTTTTGTGCTCCTGAGATGCTGTTTGGCCTGCTGTGTTCATCCAGCTCCACACATTGTTATCTTACACACTTTGTTATCTTGGATTCTCCAGCATCTGCAGTTCCCATCATCTCTGATCACAATTCCTGCCCTATGCTGCTCAATGGTTGATCTTCCACAACCATACAAGCACAGAAGCATGGACTGTATGTTATCATAAATACAGTGCAACATCTATTAGCCCCACTTTCCTGCACGAGGCCCGGAGCCAACCTCTAGATTTTCACATTTTCACGATATAAATGCAGTCACTATATACTATTCACGCTCAAGAGTGACTTCAAAATCCATATCATTCAGCTTTTAGCAGATTTGTGTTGTGAATAAGCCTATATCGGTGTTTGGATTAAAGCATTGAGGCTGGTCTTGGTGGATTTAAAGGGAGTGAAATTGTATGGATAAATTATCATGGAAAACCACAGAATCACAGAGAAAAAACATTTTGGAAGAAAAAGGATGTTCGAAAAATTGATACAAAGGTATCAAAAATGATCCTAACTGATGGTAATTCTACATTAGTCCAATCACAGAGTAAGACTGTTCTTGATCGGCCACAAGTATTACTTTTGCAATTTGAATACTGTGGTCATCAATCACTGAACACAAAGGATGACAATGTACTTTTAACATAAGGCAGCAAAAATTGACGGCATATAATGAATAAAAGCTATAAAAGATAATTTGGAAAGATATAATCCTAAATAGGAAAGAAAAGGTTTTTTTCCCAACTGCATCCTTTACAGACATTCAACCCCAGTGAAATATCACTGGTTTCTTCACTTTCAAATTTCTTCTCAACTGACAAGGTTATGAGCATTTTCTTTCAGCAACTTTCTTCTACATTCACCAGATGGGATGATTTGCTGTTATTATCTTTCCCTGAGACAATCAGCCATCCCGGCTATCTCACTGATGTTTCCTCACTGAACTGTAAGAAATGAACCTGAGGCTTTGCCTGCCTTAAAGCTAGGAAACAGTCAATCTGCTGGTATGGACCTTTTCTTCTGAGGTGCCACCTGCTTCAGGCTCCTAGCCTCTTCTCTGTAGGTCATAAAAGCTCAAGTCAACAAAGGCAACAATTATCTGGTAGCCTGTTGAGTCACCTTGCTGGAGACACACAATTGTTAGGAAAGGCTGCCTTTAGCTCGTTGCTCCAAATGGCTTTAGAGACCTTTCTCAACAAAACGGTCACTTTCACAGAAGCGAAAATCAAGAAACCTTCTATCTTCACATTAGGATGTACAAGTTCTGAAGTTATAATATATTACAAGCCTTCATCGCCATCGAAATGTGGGTATTGTTGGCCTTAGTATTTGTTCTGTCTTCTAATGCAGAATACGGAACTGAGTTCTAGAATTATGGAATTATTACAGCATGTAAAAAAATTATTTGGCCCATAAATGTCCATGTCAGCTCACTGCAAGAGAAACTCAGCTAGTTTCATGCCTCTGCCATTTCACTGGAGCTCTGCAACCTTTTTTCTCTTCAGATTATTAGTCCAACTTTCTTTCAAAAGACAAGACTGAGTCTCTTTTACTGTGTGGTTTAATGCAACACTATGAGTTGCAGTTTACAATAGACTGGTCATGTGCAAGGCAAAGTCAAGAACTGTCTTCAGATTTGGACTTCAAAGTTACATTATCTATTATACAGTACATTGTACTCTGTTATTTATTGCTAAATACCAAGTACTGCTACACATGTAGTCAAAGATATACCAAGCTTTGATCTTAAAAGAGTACTCTACCTTCTTTGTATGTTCATGTCCTAATACACAGATGAGTCCTCTGGAGAGAGTAGTGAAGTCTAGTCTAGTTTGGTATACTGAGTTATGACTCACCCACACTATGCTATTTATGCTCAGTAATCTACATTATTGTGAAATCAGCATAAGGTTGTTCCAGGTTCCCGAAGCCCATACATAACACAGTCTGCCTCTACCACACTCTCAAGCAGCTTGGTCCAGGACCTGACCACATCCTGAGCGAAGGCGTTTCGCATGTCATCCTTAGCTGTTTCATCGTTCACTTTAACACTTGCCATTAGTTGCTGTAAATCAGTGACAGCTCCAGAGAGAGCGAGTCATTGGTTAAATCTGCACAGCTTCAAAAATATTAAATATGCACCCATAATACATTGCACTGAAATTGAAGATGCTCAGCCTAGAACACAATTAAAAGGTGTTAAATATTCCTGAGAATTGAATCACTCCCCAAAATTACTTTTGTTTCATCTGCAGGGAAGGCACTGTGCTCTGGAGAGTTGATAGATGAAAGAAAGTACAATTATTCAGTTCCACCTCATGTAGTGTGACACTCGCCCTAATTATATTGCGTAGACTGGTTCACTGACTATAATTAGATTTGATATACTGAGATGCAGGTCAGATACTTTGGATATGACAGCACAAATGAAGAACACAATCCAATAAGACCTGAAATGAGTGAAATAAAAACACAATAAATTATCTAAAAGAGTTTCAATTCTAAAATTCACTTTTCTAAGACTTCAAGAATCAAAGAAAAACACTCTAGTTTCCTATTCATCCTCAGTGGATGGTATTGGGTGGACAAGAAGGGGCGGTTGTAGTACAATGATAAGATTTTAATTTAGGAACAAAACTTGCCATCTTAATTTTCATTTCCTCATGTAGCTTGACCTTCTTCTGAATATCTCTACTGAGTTTTTCAAGCAGGAAGCATAATGAGGAATATGGATTTACTGTACTTCAGAGTCTGGTTACATGAGAGAATAAATGATTTGTTCCAGATAAGAGCTTTTTGAAAGGATTTACTGGGTCACTAAGTACTTATTTGCAATTATAGATATTTTAATCAGATTTCCATTTCCCTGAAATCAATGAACACGAGAAAAGATGGAAAGTAAACAGAAATATTTCCACTGAAGAAGCCTTTGTGATATTTTTTCTCTCTGAGCACATTAAGTGTGATTTATATTAGAGACGGACACAGAGAGCTGATTATACAAAGCTTCATTCTGATCGAACTATTTGTTCCCACACCTCCTGCTTGTGCATTAACCACCCAAGAATATTTGCTGCACCATTATAGCACAGTCTCATAACATGCCTGCAGGAAAAAGCAACGTGTGCCAGAATAAAGTTTTGCACGCCACGAAAGTGGTAATATCGGCCTCGGTTATCAATTTACTCCGACGTTTCTGGGGCCCAGTGGTATGCCACATTTATGGCTGTGTCTTCTGACCCTGGCTCCTGTGGAAATGCAGAGCAGTTGTCCATTGAAAAACCCCAATGCAGTAAACAGTATTACTGTGGTGGGGTGTGGGGGCGGTCTGATTGGCGGCAATCCAAACTCATCTTTCACAGCAGTAGTTGTCATTCCAATATATATTTGAAAGGTCCCCAGCTCTCTTGCCATTACAGAATAGGAGCGTAAGAACTGGAGGCACAAGTAGAACATTCATGCCCATTCAGCCAGACTGTGGTTCATCTGCAGAGCCATTCACTCTGTACTATCCCCATCCCGCTTGATATCTTTAGCATTTAAAAATTGACTGACCTTTGTTCTGAATGTATGCAGTGACTACTGTCCTGCCACATCCTTTTTTGGGTAGAGAATTCCAAAGACTGACTACTCTCAGGTAAAGAAATTCCTCACCTCAGCCCTAAACAGCCTATCGTTTATTGTGAGCCCATGTCTCGACTCACTAGCCCTCACCCAGAATAACAGGCTGGGGTGATTGAGTGTATGGGTGGATGGGGTAAGTGAGTGGTGAGAAAACTGGACAAGTGGAAAAGGTAGCAGGTGGCTAAGCTGGTAGCACGGCATGGAACCACTGTGGGTAGCTGGATTGTCAGGTAGTTGGATCATGTCAGAAGCTGTCGGGAGGTCAGTGGCTTAGTCAAGACTGATTGGGGGAAGAGTCGCGCGGCTTGTGAGCGGAGTTAGTGAGACTGACTGGTGGAAGGGGTCAGTTTGTACAGCTACCACGGAGTTAGACAAGGGATGTTTCTGCCTTGCATCTCCTGTGCAACGTCCAGATAAGTAAATCAGAACTGTCCACATTCTGTAGTTCTATCTCAGAATCAGAGATGTTTGCGGAGGATCTTGGGGGCCAGGGAAATACTTGTCAGAAGTTCAAACTTACCAGGTAATTCCCACAGAGTCAGTCCATTGGGACACCCATATGATCCCAAATAAAAAACCGAAAGAACTGCAGACACTGTGAATCAGGAACAAAAGCAGAAGTTTTTGGAAAAACTCAGCAGATCTGGCAGCATCTGTGAAGAAAAGATCAGAGTTAACGTTTCGGGTCCGTTCAGGAAGGGTCACCGGACCCAAAACATTAACTCTGATTTTTTTCTTCACAAATGCTGCCAGACTTGCTGAGCTTTTCCAGCAACTTCTGCTTTTGTTGCATATTATCCCAACATCAGATTATGCATCCGGTCTCTGGGCTGGAAGAGCTGGGACGTTCAGGTTACATAGACAACAAAGTCCTCATTCCAAGTGCTGGTCTATATGGAGTTAGTTCTTCTCAGCAGAAGTAGACATGTTAATGGAAAGTTCATTGTTTCTGAGGTGGGGAATGGAAAGGAGAAATGGTATCCGAAACGTTTCTCATTGCTGCTGAATCTACTGGAAAGAAACATGTTGTTATCAACCCAGGGCATTTAACCTCGTGACCAGCTGAGTTGAACTTTGAGCTCTTATGAGAGGGCTTCATCATTTCCACATTTTCTCAGACTGCACGTGGTTTATTATTGAAGGTCCAATGAGATCCTCATGAGTAAAGAGGAGACAAATAGTGCCATGTACGTCTGCAGGCATTCAGGGTGCAGTGTTCCATCCTTTTGGGGTGAGGGATGGGAAAGAAGGAAAAGGAGGTGTCCTGGATCACCACTTCTGGTAGCTTGTGGTACTTTTCACCAGATGCCAGTACTCAGTAAGGGTTGACTGAGGTAGCTTGCTGTCATCAATCCTCCTTTCCTCTTTGCTGTGTCATGGTCACAGTGTAGATTATTTAAGTAAGAGGCACTGTTCTGAGATAACAAGAAGGTTTACTGCATGATGGTATTAAGTACAACTACATTTGGTCAGGTTTAGTGATGAGGACCTTGAGAAGTTGGTACAGATACATCTGCTCCCTCCAAAAGCTGGAATAGAACTCCTTGTCTCCACCACCGATTATATGACATCAACATAACAGGGGTGTGAGCCCTAACCCTTCAGGATCATGACCGTACAAAACTGAGGTGTCATTAAATTTGTGGAGGGATTTTGTGGCTTTTCTGGGATCAAGGCAGACCAATGGGCTGAAATGTGGGAGTGGGGTTCAATGCTGGCTAACTATCTCAGAAACTAATGATGACCATGGATACAGGCAATCAACGAGAACTTGCCTTTCTGCAATTATTCACATGCAGGTGATGATAAGTGAGTAGATATTGGGAGCAGGAGTAGTAGAGTGCAGAAGACGAATTGACAAAATATCTCAGAAGTGTCCAAGCAGAATTGGCAAGGGCAGCCACACCCCCAGGAAAACTTAGTACCTTGAAGAAAGAAGAATTTTACTTTTGAAGAAGCATTTAGCAAAGAGACTGTTGTGAAATCAATGCTGAGGCCTAGTGGTGTAGAGAAAATGAGGAAGTGGTGCAGATTGGGTCGTCACTCCGTTCCAATTTCCCTTAAAAATTGGTCCTGATTTCAGCCGAAATATTGAAATGAAGGAAAAAGAGTAGATCACACCACCTGGCATTATTGCACAAACAAATCTCAATGTCTCATTTGAGAGTTTGCACTAGGTATACAGATGGTTAACCTTACCAGGACTAGTGGGGCTTGGCTGCGATGAGACTGGCCAGTGTGCAACGTATGAATAATTTCGTTAGCATTAACTCGAGATACATTGAAGTCCCAGATGTTCCTCAAACGAGGAAGTACTGAAACAGTGAACAAAAGCTAATGCTCCTGTGTGGGGCAGAATGGAAGAGAACAGAAGGACATATACTGGACGTACGCTAATGGCAGCCCAGAAGTCTGTAGCAGACTTTTGGGGAAGACCTGAGGGCAGTAAGTGAGATAGTCCTTGTGCTCTGCTTGAGGCAACATCTGAAGCAAAAAGGGGCAAAATCAGGGAAATAAGATAATACTCAGCCTAGGGAGCATGGTGTTCAAAGTAAATGTATTAAATACCACAGCAGGTATCTCCTTATTTACATTATCACAAGTTATAGGTGACACTGGCTAGACTAGCATTGATGACCACCCTCCATGTTAATTAAACTAGTCTGGCTGAATCAACTTTGTATCAGAAACAAGCAGCTGTTTTCCATTACGAGCAAAATGTGTGAAAACACAGTGATTCTGAGTTTTTAAAAAGGCCTTAACTTGCTCCCAAGCAGATATTCAGCTATTTCTGTCTTTTATCAGAAAAAAACTGGAGAAACCCAGCAGGAGGCCAGACTTATGGACAGAGCATTAATTATTATTTCAGCTGGATTGGCTTTCATCATTTTTGACAAAAGATCGTCAACCTGAAACCTTAACTATTTTACTTGCTACAGTCACTGTCTAGCCTGCTGAGTGTTTCCGGCATTTTCTGTTTCTATTTGAGAATGCCAGCAGCAGCAACAACATTTTACTTTTTACCTTCCAGCCAAAGACTATCGAATGGGAAACAGTTAGCTGTGAATTATCAGCAGGATTGGGAGTTAGAGCACAAACCCTACCTCGAAGTAACATGTATCATTCCATGGTGACCATATAGTTCACATACTCCGACTGGAGCTGTATGAGGATTTGTTCAGATGTGATATGTCCTGACAAAATGATGTAATTGAAAAGTGCACTATGTTGGTTTAGGAAAACCTTTTTGAGTGGTGACCTAATTATCCTAAGAAGTTACTCTTAGTACTAACTTGCTTCTATCATTGTAGAAGTGTGATTCTCCAAGTGACATATAGTTCGGCTCTCGACACAAAATATTGAGACAGATGTAGGTAACTGAGAAATAGTCACAACTAAAGTCTTCCTTGTTGAGGCTCAGATTTACAAAGGCCTGTCTGGAGAGTGAAGATGGCTAGCCTTTGAAAAGTTGCAATGCTACAACATTTCATCTGTATTAGAATAAGTAACATCCTAAATATTTCACACTCTTGAATTTGCCTTGCTGTTACAATTACAAAATAGCAAATAAATGAAATTACATGGAGTGATATCAGTTTTTGTGTGTACAGCATTCTCTGTGCACTGGTTTAAGAGATGCTATTCAACATTAATTATATGTCCTCTGTTTTATTATTGCACAGATCCCAGACAGGGCAATACCCTTACGTGACATCACAACATGTGACGTTTAGTATAAAAGGAACCTGACTCACCTTCTGTGGCAGTAACAGGAGTCATGGTAATAGGCCTGTTTGCTGTTTGCTCTGCTGTACAAATATAGTCAGTAATTACAGAACCCAGACTACATGCAAGACTGACCTCTTACCCCAGTATAATGCATAAGGTTAATAATCCTCAAAATTTCTGTCTAGCAAAGAACACAGTTGCTGTGGTTCGAAGAACTGAGATATAGGGTGCACCATAACATACAGGCAGTAGTATTTTCCACATCATTCATTGGAATACAGAGATTAATGCAACATACATACATAGATTGACCATCAACACAACCAACCAATGAATAATTTCAGCGCTTTTGTACATAGATTTTTCTTCGCTCAGACAGGAATATGCGCTCTGTTTCCCAAACAGGCACAAACACAGACAGGCCCTCCCATTTCTACTTGCAAGTCTCTTTGCCGAAGAGTGGGATCCTGCCTGATAAGTAAATTACTGTCAATGTTGGCTGATCAATTCCCAATAAATTTTGAATTATGGGCCTTACATATTAAGCAAATACTACATCACTAAAAGCTGACAATACCAAAACACTGTGAAATGCATTTGCAAGCATAGTCCTCATAGAGTTGGCAGACTGTTTGGGAAGGTGCAGTGGAACACATGGGTGCTTGACTTCTTGCATATTTAAGGTGGAACAATGTAAGGATTCCACAACATCCTGTCCTGCTGCTCATCTCTATTTTTGAGATGACCTGCCTGCTGATGTATTAAAGCTTTTACAATTTAAAAAAAAAATAAAAATCAGTGAGAAAGAGCTGTGGGAGCTTTTCACTCTTTTTCTGTGAATTTGGTAGGTTGGGTTCCCAATTTTGGAGGCATCGCCATAGCAACCATTCAAGATTTAATTTCCATCTTCAGTCCTACAAAGTGTCAGATCAATTGATGAAAGCCAGTCAACCCCCAACTCAAAGCGCTTTCTAATAATCACACTGACAAATGAACACAATAAACATGCGGCCCCACAACATCACAACAGAAACAGGGTAATTGAACATTGTGAAGCTTTTCTGTGTTTTGTAATTTGAGTTAGCAATGTTTCATATGAAGGGCTCCTGTCTTCTCCAGGCCTACTGTGTTTGGCAAATCTCTTGTGTTTCTTTTAAAACGACAATAAAATGTGCCTTTGCTTCACTTACCTATCAGTGCAGGCAAATGATATGTAAAGCTATTCCGTAAACAAAAACAAAACTTTCCATTGATTATACACAATGATGGTGTCACTTTAAAATAAAGAAAAAACATCAATGTTTCAGATCTGTCTCAAACAAAGTGAATATTATGAACTGACGCTTTCAGCAATTTTATATCCCTATGGCATAGCAGCCATTAGAGAGCATTACAAAATCTATTGTGTCTATATATGTTCACTGAAGGGCTGGATTTTGCATTTGGTTAAATCCCACGACACTCATTTGAAAAATGTGGGATGGAAGTGAAAAGGAAATAGAGAAAGAAGCATTTTATCACAGAGTACAGCATTGCCCTTGCCAGTGAGAAATGAAGTCGCAGCAAGTGCACACTATTGGGGTGGAATGTCTGAAGGGCATTGGCATTACCAATGCGTCAGCCTCCACCCAGGCTGCAGCTGTGGCTATCCTACCACTTATGCATTTGAGGCTGTTGCTGCCCTGTTGTTTGGAATTCTATTCCCTATGCTTCAAATTGTTTTACAGTATTACAGAGGATGAAACTTTAATTAGTGTGTGATTTTATATGCAACGCTGCAATGGGTCTAGGCCCAAAACAGCAGCTTTTGTGCTCCTAAGATGCTGCTTGGCCTGCTGTGTTCATCCAGCTTCACACTTTGTTATCTTGGGTTTTCCAGCATCTGCAGTTCCCATTATCTCTGATGTATTTGATGCTGCCAGTCTTTCTTTCTTTGACTCAAAGCAATTTGTTCATAAACTTCAGTGGCACATTTCCAATTAAAATAATGTAATTTGATCATCGAGTTGCTAGTTGAGTGAAAGAAGGCATGGTTTCAAGTCGTTGGACATTAGGGCAATTGAGAATTTATCTGAATTGCCTCTGCTGGTGCACTACTCACCAACACCAACCAAAGTTGCAGGGCACAGAAGGTTTCAAGATATCATACCTCCTCAAACATGGGGAGGTGATCAGCTTTCAACAGGAAAATAAAGACAGGGAAAAAAACCCTGCAATTTAACATTCTGAGACTGATGATGACTCAACGTGACAGAACGATATTTCTATTAGCAACCTCCGTAATTATTTTTGACAATGTAATTTAGAGAATAAAGATATTTGTTAGCATTTCTGGACATTTGTTTAAATACTTTTAAATTAAAAATGGCATCTCGATTTCTTTCTGGTTGAAATCAACTGCAGCCTGAACCGAGTGTCTGCTTTTCCAAAACCCAGGACAAAGTCTGGGATCATCATCTAATTTCGAGCTGCTCAACTGATTCAGAGATATATCTGGATTCTCCAACCATCAAGCTAAGCTTGAGATTTATCTTAGGTCTAAGATTTGGAATAATTCACAGACAAGTCTTGAATCTCCCAGTTTTGGGATGATTAAGCATAGGCTGACATCAAATAAAGATCAGGATTATTCTAGAATGCAGCTCATCTTTTCAATACCGAATAAGCTGCCCAGGTAAAGTTAGAAACAAAGCTCTGCAAAGCTCAGCAGGTCTGGCAGCGTCAGTGGAGAGAAATCAAAGTTAATATTTCAGATCCTTCCTCAGAACTTTGCCCAGGTCAAGTCTTTTGCTGTACACCTAGGCAGAAGTGTCGGTAAGGAAAGGAAAGAATTGAAGTTGAATTTTACAGACTGTGTTACACACCCTGAACTGTGCAGATATGTCTGCAGTGAATGGTACAGCGTGGATACTTCTGTAGAACAGTTAATTTACATTTTACCTCCCATCAACAACAAAGGGAATAGCTGAGAATCTGATCAATATTGAATGCTATTGCTCTTATTTAATGTTCATGGGATCTGTGAAAGTTACTTGAATAGGGAGAAAAGCCTTCAGTGTAACATGTTCCATCCTTCTAATGACATCAATCTCTCATTACTGCTTTCAAGTTTTAGCCTAGATTTATTGCCCACATAATACCACTTTTGCCTGGCTGCTTCTAGTTCTGAAGAAGGGTCATTTGACTCAAAACATGAACTCTTTTTTTTCAAAAGACCCCATGACTTAGAGACAATCCAAGTGTCACTAAGCTATGCCAAGCAAGACTTGACAGCTTGTTAAGAGTTTGATTTGCATCCAGTTTGTGATGTTCACAAACACACCATACAGTTCTGCCCCTTTTTTGAAAGTTATTTTTCTACTCCCAAAGGTCACAGGTCATTCCCGATGCAAGACAGGAGAGTATTCAAGGGGCAATTCAATGCATATAACAACTATCACACATTGTTAACATATCCTCATTAACACTATTTACAATCTACTTGATCTTGGTTATTCAGCTCAAAGATCACCTGTCCTTTAGTTTCAGCATTAAATACTACCAAGATAGAAAACACTTTACCCTCAGTTACCTCTATCCCGGAACTATACTCGCTGCTGTGCTATGGTTTGCAGATGATAGGAATGTTGTGCCTACTCTGCACCAGATTTCTAAGCTGCAGTCAATTCCTTTAATTCTGCATACAAGAGGCTTGACCTAACCTTGAATGATGGCCAAAACTCATATCAACTCCTGGTCAGTCAAATATTTCACCTGACATATGTGTAGAAAACTGGGAATACGCTCAGCACTTCACACACCTTGATGGACATCTCTCTCAAAAAAAAACAATATTGATGAGGAAGTTGAATCAAAATCTGCTGCGCCACCTCAATCTTCTACAAACTGCAAGAGCGACAACAAAGATCTTCCCAAGTTGACAACAGTCCAAGCGTACAGAACAGTTGTCACCGCACGGCTGAACAGCAGCAAGGCCTGTCCTGCACATCAGCAATGAATGGAAGCGCTAGAAAAACTCCTCCAGCAAAGGTCTCTGCTACATTTTCTGGATTGAATGGGAGGGCAGGACCATTGGGCAAATGCTAATCTCTTTCTTAAAGCCAGCTTGAGAATCCCTCGTGAAGCTCAGCGACATTGACTGTTCCATCAAGCCGCATCACACCTTGACACACAAGCACATTCTCGATGAGGTGGAGCGGCAGAGACGATAAGGAGAGGAGGTACATTCTGTACTCTGGAACCCTCTACTTCTGTGAGCCATTCGATGAAAGAGCTGTGGGTCAAGAACCAGCCTATTGAGTCACATGAAGACACACCCGCAGCAGCTCGCACCCCTGAGCAGATGGCATATTCTCAAATCATAGGATGGCCAAAGCCTAAACAAATCAAATTTGCCACAGGACCCCATTAAAAGGCAAAGACCTGGGCTGCAACTTTAAATGGAGCCAGTGCTCTGCCCTTCAGCTGAAAAGTGGCTGAGAAACCTGAACTTGATTCTAGCAGGCTGCGGTAGGGGCAGTGTGGGGTCAAGGGTGGGTGGATGTAGGAATACAGTGCAACGGCATCTCCTTTGGGTGCTAAGTTGAGCTCAACGTGTATCATAGTAAACACAATACTCTGCACCCTGCCCTACCATTCTGTTTCCACCTTACCCATGCAGCTGAGTTTCTGGGTGGGGGAGGAGGAGTATAAAATGCCTTTCTTGCTCTTACATATACTGTGGCTCAGTTCACTAAGATTTGTATCCATGCCTGACATTACATTCATCTCTTGACATCTGACGGTAATGGTCAGCATCTTCCTGGAAGAACATCTGGCCTTCTCTACAGACATGCAGCTAAACGTGAAATGCTGACCAGAAATCTGAATTCACGTCTCCCTCAAATTCAATCTGCTGAACTCAGATCGCTTTGATTTTGTTCCAAGGCACAGGTTCAGCAGTTTTGGGATCCAACCGTAAGGCTAGAAAGTCGCAACAGTACTTATTGCATTCATCCACTTTTCAAGTGTGAGGTGATGCACTTTGGTAGGAGTAACCGGAAGGCAAAGTACAGGGCTAATGGTAAGATTCTTAGTAGTGTAGATGAGCAGAGAGATCTCGGTGTCCATGTACACAGATCCTTGAAAGTTGCCACCCAGGTTGACAGGGCTGTTAAGAAGGCATACAGTGTTTTAGCTTTTATTAATAGAGGGATCGCGTTCCGGAATCAAGAGGTTATGGTGAAGCTGTACAAAACTCTGGTGCGGCCGCACTTGGAGTATTGTGTACAGTTCTGGTCACCGCATTATAAGAAGGATGTGGAATCTTTGGAAAGGGTGCAGAGGAGATTTCCTAGGACGTTGCCTGGTATGGAGGGAAGGTCTTACGAGGAAAGGCTGAGGGACTTGAGGCTGTTTTCATTAGAGAGAAGAAGGTTGAGAGGTGACTTAATTGAAACATATAAAATAATCAGAGGGTTAGACAGGGTGGATAGGGAGAGCCTTTTTCCTAGGATGGTGATGGCGAGCACGAGGGGGCACAGCTTTAAATTGAGGGGTGAAAGATATAGGACAGATGTCAGAGGTAGTTTCTTTACTCAGAGAGTAGTAAGGGAATGGAACGCTTTGCCTGCAACGGTAGTAGATTTGCCAACTTTAAATACATTTAAGTCGTCATCGGATAAGCATATGGACGTACATGGAATAGTGTAGGTTAGATGGGCTTGAGATCGGTATGACAGGTCGGCACAACATCGAGGGCCGAAGGGCCTGTACTGTGCTGTAATGTTCTATGTTCTGTAAAACTCTGCAGCATATTTTCTGCTGAATTAGGCTTTTCTTGACGGAAATGAATTCGAGACTCATCAATGCATGAGAAATTTAGAAAAAGCTTGCCTTTTGTGAACCGAGTCTAGCCAGTTAATCTGGTGCATCAAACCGTTAACTGGAGCAGATTAAATGTTGTAAAATGACATTTAAAATCAGATGGTGCCACCGTAACACTCTCATTATAAATATCATTACATATTACACTCTTTGTCCTAAATCTACCGTTTACTGAAACATGGCAAACAAAAAGATAATAGCAACACAACTGTCTATTATCGATCCAATATAGACTTCAAGTGTTGAGGGTTCCAGTCAATTGGAAGTTGCTTGATTTATTTTATACTTGACATTGGTGACGTTTGCGTGAACAGATCGTGCACTGACATATCTGGATTATATCAGGGGGTGCTTTGCAAGCCTCAAACAGATGCTAATGTCAGAGACAGGCTTCCAAATTCCGGAACAGAAGCACTTCAAACATATTCACATTTAAAGTGGACACAACCCACTGTGGATCAGACACCTAATTATCTTCCAACATGATTAATCTAAAGATGAATCTCAATTTCGTTTAACTCTTCTGATATACTGGAGTACAGTCTAATTATGTGCCAGTGTGAAATTAATCAAGTGGATTCCAAGACTAAAAACAAGGCCTGGCAATGTGAAAAGGGGCAAAAATAACTTTGCTCAATTTAAAATGCCAAAACAGAAATTGCTGCAGAAACTGAGCAGGTCCAGCAGCAGGGGGTTAGTCCTGTAATTCCTTAGGAGCAGAAGGAAGCCATTCACTGTACAGAGTCTGCTCTGCCATTGAATGAGATCATGGCTGATCCAATAATTCTCAACTCCACTTTCCTGCCTTTTCCCCTACTGTCTATCTTAGCTTTGAATATCCTTCAAGTTTTGTCATTTATTTCTAAAATTTGCAATGCTGGGCATAGGAGTGGAAGTCGGCCATTCAGCCCATCAAGGCTCCTCCTATATTTAATGGATCATGGTTGATCTGATCACCCTCAACTCCATTTTCCTGACTTTTTCTCCCCATTGATTCTGTTATGGATTGAAAAAAACCTATTTGTTTCATCCTTGATTATTCTTAACAACCCAGCCTAAACAGCTCTCTGTGGTAAAGAATTTCTCAGATTCATTATCCTCTGAGCCAAGAAATTCCTCTTCATGTCTTAAATGTGCAACCCCTTATGCTGAGATACTGCCCTCTGCTCCCACATGGGGAAACAACCGTTCTGCATCCACCCTGTCAAGTAGCCCAAGAACATCACACATTTCAATTCTCATTCTTCTATATTCCAATGTATACACTGCTAAACTACTCTATCTGTCCTCATAAGGCAGTCCCTTCAAGCCTGGAATCAACATTGTGAACCTCCTCTAGTCTGCCTCTAATGCAACACATTTTTCCTTATATAAGGGGCCCTAGCTGTCCATAGTATTAAAGTTGTGGTCTGGCTTGTGTCTTGTGCTGTTTTAGCAAAACCTCCCCATTTTGTAACAAAAACAGAAATTGCAGGAGAAGCTCAGCAGGTCCGGCAGCATCTCTGGGAAGAAAGCAGTGTGACCATTTCGAATCCAGTGACTTTTTATCCAGACCAAACTATTTTGTTTGTACTCCATTCCCTTTGAAATAAAAGCCAATACTACACCTGCCTTCCTTATTACCTACTGAACTTAGACTAACTTTCAGTGATTCATGCATGACAGCTCCCAAATCCCTCTGTTCTGTAGTTTTCTGTTGTCTTTCCTCCAATCAAGTAATATTCAGCTTCTCTATTCTTTCTGTCAAAGTGCCTAACCTCACATTTGCCCATGTCATATTCCATCTGCCAAGTTTCTGTCCACTCACTTACCCTGTCTCTATCTCTCCATAGACTCTTCATGTCATCCTCACCGTTGGCCTTTCCACCTATTTTTATGTCATTCACAAACTTGACGATAGTATATTCACTTTCGTCATCCAAGTCATTCATGTATAGTGAATAAGTCCTTTGTCAATGAATGATAAAGCATTTCCCCTACCCTGTCAAAGACCTTTGTTTTTGCTTCTACCCAGCGCCTCGCCTTTCCAAATCCTATGTCATTTCATCCTCTGAGAGGACAAGGTGTAGAGCCGTATGAACACAGCAGGCCAAGCAGCATCAGAGGACAGGAAGGCTGACGTTTCAGGTCTAGACCCTTCTTCAGAAAGGGTTTCCCTTTCCTTGTTTTTCTGAAGAAGGGTCTAGGCCCGAAACGTCAGCCTTCCTGCTCCTCTGATGCTGCTTGGCCTGTTGTGTTCATCCAATTCTACACCTTGTTATCTCAGATTCTCCAGCATCTGCAATTCCTACTACCTCTAAACCATTTCATCCTCTCTCAGTTTTCATGAAGGGTCGAAAGTGAAGTACTAACTTTGCTTGCTCACCACAGATGCTGCCAGGTACTTCCAGAATATTTTTTTATAATTCCAGATTTCAGGCATCCGCTTTTGTAACTAATCTATGTTTCCTTTTAACAGAAAACATTTAAATCCAGACAAAAAAAATCTTGCCTATGTTAATAGCCCCAAGATAATAGAGGTTTCCAGACACCATATGCGTAATTTGTCCATTATATGAGAGATAAATTGCTCTTTTGTCATGCAGTAATCACAGTCCTTTGTAAGTGGTAATTCTTCCACTGAGCACAAAATGGTGGCCCAGATACATGTTGTGCGGAATAATCACAGTTGTATTTTATAAAATTGCTGTTAAACAAGATTTCCTTTGATGGTAGGGCAATACATATAAAATGTTAGCTAATGTGAATTCTTGTCAAATGGATTTGTAATTTCTACTTGTGAAAGCAATCTGAAGCAAACAACTTAACATACCATTATCCCATTTTCTATCAAGCTGTGAAGACAATTGGCATTTTGTTTGCTTGGCTTCATGAAAAGAGAAGTGGCTTTTCATTGACAGGGTTTCTGCATCTTAAATATCCAATTCGGTGCTATACTGAGGGAATACTACACTGGAGGCGGGGCTACTACATTTCAGGGTTGTGGCATGGGACAGCGATGAGAATTTTTCGCAATCCTATTTGAAAAAGGACAGGGGAGGGAGAGGGTTTGCTCAATTTCATCCCTTGACCAACATCTCGAGAGCAATGAGCAGCCATGTTACCTACCATACAATGGTAACTATTGTTCACTTTGTTATACTCAGAGGATATAAACAGCACTTTATAAATATCAGTTCATTGTCTCATTCCTGTGGTTCATTTTTAGTCGTGGTAAAGACATATAAACGTCTGTGACCGCTTCCTGCTGATACATTCTGTTTTAAAATCTATCTTGAAACATAGTTTGTGATTGAGGGCAGAGTGCAAAGGAAGGAAGTGATAACTAATTCATGCCAAATCCAGTAATGGTTGGTAAAGCTCAGCAGGTCTGGCGGCATCTGTGGGGAGAAATCAGAGTTAATCATTCAGGTTTAGTGACCCTCCCTGGGACCTGACCCAAAGCATTAACTCGGACTTCTTTCCGCAGATGTTGACAGACCTGCTGAGCTTTTCTGGCAATTTCTGTTTTTGTTTCTGTTTTACAGCACCCACAGTTCTTTCAGTTTTTATCACCTCAAATCCAGTCATTTTTGAAAAAGGTTGAAGTTCCCCAGCCAATAGTACAGAGATAATGGGAACTGCAGATGCTGGAGAATCTGAGATAACAAAGTGTGGAGCTGGATGAACACAGCAGGCCAAGCAGCATCTCAGGAGCACAAAAGCTGACGTTTTGGCCCTAGACCCTTCATCAGAAAAGGGGGATAGGGAAGGGTTCTGAAATAAATAGTGAGAGAGGGGGAGGCGGACCAAAGATGGATAGAGGAGAAGATAGGTGGAGAGGAGGGTATAGTGGGGAGGTAAGGAGGGGAAAGATCAGTCCAGGGAGGACGGACAGGTCAAGGGGGCAGGATGAGTTTGGTAGATAGGAAATGGAGGTGCGGCTTGAAGTGGGAGGAGGGGATAGGTGAGAGGAAGAACAGGTTAAGGAGGCGGGGACGAGCTGGGCTGGTTTTGGCATGCAGTGGGGGAGGGGAGATTTTGAAGCTTGTGAAATCCACATTGATACCATTGGGCTGCAGGGTTCCCAAGCGGAATATAAGTTGCTGTTCCTGCAACCTTCGGGTGGCATCATTATGGCACTGCAGGAGGCTCAGGACAGACATGTTGTCTAAGGAATGGGAGGGGGAGTTAAAATGGTTTGCGACTGGGAGGTGCAGTGGTTTAGTGCAAACTGAGCATAGGTGTTCTGCAAAGTGGTCCCCAAGCCTCCGCTTGGTTTCTCCAATGTAGAGGTAGCCACACCGGATACAGTGGATACAATATACCACATTGGGGGATGTGCAGGTGAACATCTGCTTGATGTGGAAAGTCATCTTGGGGCCTGGGATGGGGGTGAGGGAGGAGGTGTGGGGGCAGGTGTAGCACTTCCTGTGGTTGCAGGGGAAAGTGCTGGGTGTGGTGGGGTTGGAGGGGAGTGTGGAGCTGACAAGGAAGTCCCGGAGATTGTGGTCTCTCTGGAAGGCAGACAAGGGTGGGGATGAAAAAATGTCTTTGGTGGTGGGGTCGGATTGTAGATGGTGGAAGTGTTGGAGGATGATGCCTTGTATCCGCAGGTTGGTGCGGTAGTATGTGAGGATGAGCAGTCTTCTCTTTGTGCAGTTATTGCGGGGACGGGGTGTGAGGGATGAGTTGCGGGAAATTCGGGAGACACAGTCGAGGGTGTTGTCAACCACTGCAGGGGGGAAGTTGCGGTCCTTGAAGAACGAGGACATCGGGGTCGTACGGGAGTGGAATGCCTCATCCTGGGAGTAGATGCGGCGGAGGCAAAGGAATTGGGAATAGGGGATGGAATTGTGGATTTCACAAGCTTCAAAATCTCCCCTCCCCCCACTGCATCCCAAAACCAGCCCAGCTCGTCCCCACCTCCCTAACCTGTTCTTCCTCTCACCTATCCCCTCCTCCCACCTCAAGGTGCACCTCCACTTCCTACCTGCTAACCTCATCCCGCCCCTTTGACCTGTCCGTCCTCCCCGGACTGACCTATCCCCTCCCTACCTCCCCACTTATGTTCTCCTTTCCACCTATCTTCTCCTCTATCCATCTTTGGTGCCCCTCCCCTCTCTCCCTATTTATTTCAGAACCGTCTCCCCATCCCCCTTTTCTGATGAAGGGTCTAGGCCCGAAATGTCAGGTTATGTGCTCCTAAGATGCTGCTTGGCCTACTGTGATCATCCAGCTTCACACTTTGTTATCCCAGCCAGTAGTACAGACTGGATGACCTATTCTCTAATCGTCCTCATCATTGCTGATCGTCTTCAGCGAATTTGTTAATCTGACATAGCAATCTGTTGCAGAGCTCCAGATTTAGCCAGGCCTCTAGCCAAGCTGTTTCAGTACAGTTCCAACACTACGCTGAAAATGTGGAACAATAACAGAAGTTGCTGGAAAAGCTCATCAGGTCTGGCAGCATCTGTGAAAAAAAATCAGAGTTAACGTTTTGGGTCCGGTGACCCTTCCTCAGCACTGAAAATGTGGAATATTGTCCAGCTGCACTCTACACACAAGAAGTGATCAAATTCATTGCGGCCAAATGCAATGATGCCGACCCTCAATCAGCAGCAAAGTGTTGGGGCCTTTTGTTAACAGTGCGATTAAATGAGTATGTGCTCACCAATAACCAGCTCACTGAGGAACAACTCAGGATCCATCAACTGGCTCCGAACTTCATCATCAGCCTGGATGGGGAATAGGGATGAATCTAAAACTTAAGACCACCTTGGTATCAAACAATAAAATGACCATAGGAAAGAAGACCTTCCTGTTCCTGCGAAATGACCTCTTTACCCTCAGTATCTCTCAGTATCTCTACATATTAATTGTGAGATATGACATGACAAGTGACTCACCTCCCAAATCCCCAAAGCCTTTCTAACACATGTAAGGCACAAATCATGAGTTTGATGAAAATTCCTCACTTATCAAGATGGTGGCAGCTATAACAACACTCGAGATGCTGTAGAATTCAGATGATATACAATGTGGGGAGTAAACAGAACCCACATCTCAAATACACACACACATAAAGACACATACTCACACACTCACACTCACACATACATCAGCCTATAATCATCACCAATAAGAGAGTCCTTTCTTTCTTTTCTAGCCAGCGTAGGAACAGTGGGAAAAATGGAATCTTTCTGTGCTGCAATTTTTCTTTGAATCACCTGATATTCAACAATATTGCAATTGTCAAATCCCCCACCATCAACTAATTCGTGATCTCTATGAACTTGTAAGGTAACTGGATCAGCCACATAAATACTGTATCTGCAAGAGAAGGTTGGCTGCTGGATATTCTGTAGTAAATGATGATATGCATTTTGCATCCAGCAAGGAATCTTTACCTGATATGCCAATGCTTATGTTACTCATCATAACAGAAGGACTAGGCACGGGTAACACAGCATTGGAAGATGCTACAGCTCACTCATGGTTATAAATATCAGATACACTGGTACATCTGATTCTGGGCTACTATTAAGCTATTCAGGTACCAAGAGTAAAATGCTTCCATCAGCATTCAAGACACCCAAGTTAAAATAGTGTTGGAGACCTCTCTACCCTCAGTATCTCTACATATTAATTGTGAGATATGACATGACAAGTGACTCACCTCCCAAATCCCCAAAGCCTTTCTAACACATGTAAGGCACAAATCATGAGTTTGATGAAAATTCCTCACTTATCAAGATGGTGTTAGCTATAACAACACTCGAGATGCTGTAGAATTCAGATGCTATGTAATCCAAATGCTTGCTTGATTAGCACTCCTCACATTAAATAAATATAC
The DNA here is from genome assembly GCF_030684315.1 of Stegostoma tigrinum. Lineage (NCBI taxonomy): Eukaryota > Metazoa > Chordata > Chondrichthyes > Orectolobiformes > Stegostomatidae > Stegostoma > Stegostoma tigrinum. The sequence goes on from NC_081361.1 coordinate 14,397,590, forward strand.
TCTCCAACCCTGATGCTTAGTCGCAGCGTGTGTACCAAATACAAGATGCACTACAGCAACTCACCAAAGCTTCTTTGACAGCATCTTTCAGGCACACAATCTCAACCACTTGGGATAACAGGAGAACTCTGCCTCCTGTAACATCTCCTCCAACCCACACACAACCTGCCCTTGGAACTATATCACTCTTCTTCCCATGTTGTCAAATGTCAAATCCTGGAATTCCCTTCCGAACAGCTCTGTGGGTGTTTCTCCGGCTCAAGATTAGATTATATTAGATTAGATTACCTACAGTGTGGAAACAGGCCCTTCGGCCCAACAAGTGCACACCGCCCCTTAAAGCATCCCAACCAAACCCATCCCCATTCCCCTATAACCCACATACTCCTGAACACTACGGGCAATTTAGCATGGCCGATCCAACTAGTCTACACATCTTTGGACTGTGGGAGGAAACCAGAGCACCCGGAGGAAACCCACGCAGACACGGGGAGAATGTGCAAACTTCACACAGACAGTCACCTGAGGCTGGAATCGAACCCGGGTCCCTGGCGCTGTGAGGCTGCAGTGCTAACCAATGAGCCAACGTGCCGCCCATCACCACAGGCAGCTCATCACCACATTCTCAAAGGGCAATTACCAGATGGGCAAGAAATAATGGCTTTACAACCAACATGCACACCCTTCAAACAAGTGGTTCAATTTCACCGTAGTATTCATAATATAGTTCATCTCTTTTTGTTTTGTGCATTTATTTGGCAATATGTCTAACGGCAATTTAGCTTTCGTAAATAGCCTAACAGTGTGACACTTTCAGTCAACTGAATGCCAGAAGACACACTGAGCCCACTTCATATTCAGCACTCAGTAATAAACCATGATCAGGTTAATTGCTAGGTCTGGACTACTTCAAGTCATATAAGCAGGGAATAAAGATGCTAAGTTGAAAACTTTAAATTGAAGATGTAAATCATCATCCAGACATTTAAAATGAAAAAAGTTGTTGGGATAAGGGTAAAACTGTAACCATTAGCTGTTCTAGTGAAGGGTCTTTGATCTGAAACATTCATGCTTTTTTTATTTTTATAGATGTTTCCCAGGTGCTGAGTATTTCCAACATTTTTGCTCTGCATTTCAGATTTTCAGCACGACTGTTTATTGCTTTTACATTAACATTTTCTGTGGCTCGTTTTCTCCCGTAACCATTCATGCTCTTTATTTTGAAGACAGAATTCAATCAATAGCAGGAACTATTTGCAAGAACATTCTTTGAAGTAGCCAAAAATGAGCTTTTGAGGTGTAACTCTGGTTGAGCCATCAAATCTCAACAAAATGGAGCTCAAGCCCAGCAACACAGAAACTCATTAAGGGCTGACTGCCAACTAAGTTAACACCATAAGACACAGGAACTGAAGTAGGCCATTCAGCCCCTCCGTTTATCCCTGCCTTTCAATGATCTGATGATCACCAACACCACTTTACTGCTTTTTCCCCATATTTCACTGCCAATATCGATCAAATATGCACATCAACCGAGTTCACAAGATTTTTGTATTATCACTCGAATGGCATGGCTCCTCTAGAGCGTAATTGTCACAAAAATAATATTTTCAGTCCAGAGCTACTGCATATCACAGCAACCGGTGAACCTGCTTTCCAACTCCATTCTGTCGAGTAACAAAAAGCAAGTTAATGTCATGAGAGGTTATAAGCAGAAATGAATCATTTTAATGCCTCCCCCATCTCAATGCGAAAGCTGGGAAAATTCTGAATCATTTTCACATCTCTTGGCTTTACAATGATGTAGAAGTTACTCCAAAGTTCAAGCTGATTTCTGTGCAGCCTTGTTGACAAGTTCTTATGACCCATTTTCCTACGAGGTTAATTTCCCTGGGAATGAAATTAACAACTGGTGTAAATCTGGCACAGATCACCAATGGGTAATGGTGTGAATGAGTGAAAGTGCATGCTGCCCTGTGAAACAGCAACTTCAAAACCTTTTGCCCTCTGGGGCTCATGTTCCTCTTCTAAGTTTGCATCCCACAGAAAGTGCTCATTGGGGATCTTATTCTGGCCACATCCCACTTGGGTTGGTAATGGATGCCAGGGAAGCTGAAGTGCATCTTAAATAGCTATGCTCAAGCCAAATACAAGCAAATCTCAGCACACAAAGTTTAAAAAAAAGAACAACTCGCTCAGAATTGCCATCAGGCTTCAGAAATCTGAGCTATACTCGTATTATTATAGATTACACCCCCTCCCACCCACGTTCCTGCAAGAATGCAATCCCCTATTCCCAATTCCTCTGCCCCCGCTCCATCTGCTCCCAAGATCAAGCATTCCATTCCCATGCATCCCAGATGTCCACATGTTTCAAGGACAGCAACATTCCCCCTTCAGTGGTCGAAAATGCTCTTGACCGCATCTCTTGTGTTGCCTGCATCTCTGTCCTCACATCCCGTCCCTGCAATAGAAATAAAGACAGAAGCCCCTTCTTCTCACGCATCACCCCACTAACCTCTGGATTCAACATATCATTCTATGCCACTTTCGCCACCTGCAATCTGACCCCACTACCAAAGAGATATTTCTCTCCCCATCCCTATCTGCTTTCTGTCGGGACCGTGCTCTCCGTGACTCCCTCGTCCGCTCCACACTTCCTACTAGCCCCACCAACCTGGGCACGTTTCCCTGCAACCACAGGAAGTGCTACACCTGCCCCTATGTCTCCCCCCTCACCTCCATCCAAGGACCCAAAATCAGACTGCACACTCTCTAATGTGGTCTATTGTATCCTCTGTTCCCAAGGTGGCCTCCTCTACATTGGGGAAACCAGGCAGACGCTCGGACACCACTTTGTGGAGCACCTACGCTCGGTTCATGACAAACGACAACACCTCCCAGTCGCGAGCCACTTCAGCTCCCCCTCCCACTCCCTAGATGACATGTCCATCGTGGGCCTCCTCCAGTGTCACAATGATGCCACCCGGAAACTGGAGGAGCAGCACCTCACATTCTACCTTGGGAGACTACAGCCCAGTGGTCTCAATGTGGATTTTAATAGTTTCAAAATCTTCCCACCACCAACCTCATCCCATGACCAATCGTCTCTCTCATCCCTGCCTCCTTGACCTGTCCGGCTTCCGCCCCACCTATCTGCTCCTCCTACCTCACTGACCAATCCCTAACCACTGCCTACCTGCACTCGCCTATCACCATCCTACCTACCTTCCCCAGCACCACTCCTGCTCTCTGTTTATTTCCCAGCTCCTTTCCTCCTCCCCCATTTCTGAAGATGGCTCCTGACCTGAAATGTCAGCATTCCTGCTCCTCTGATGCTGCCTGACCTGCTGTGTTCCTCCAACTCCACACGGCGTTATCTCTGACTCTGGGATCTGCAGTTCTTAGTATCTCTGAGTGAGTTATACTCATATCAGTTCTTTTTAACACTTGCTACTCCCTCATCCTTGGGCACAAGTTTCGGCTCATCTCATTATTCCAGTGTTCATAAGTCATTCGGATAAAAGGAAAAAGATTTTCTGTTCTGAAATAAGCACAGACATCGCTGGAGAAGCTCAGCAGATCTGGCACCATCTGTGGAGTGTGAGAGAGTGTTAATACTTTGAGTCCAGTATTACATTTCAGAATTGGTGTATATATAACCCACTTGTGTCAGCCTTGGCTGTCTGCAAAGACTATCTAAACGAGCAGCAGAGAGAGCTTTGGCACATCTATCTCTGAACTTGTACTTTTAATCAGGCCGTAGTTGTATCAGTGTAAAACTTGTGTAAATAAAAAGAGTGCATTTCCGTAGACGTATCTATTTTCAATCTGTTCATTACAGTGAACCTTTTAGAAGGTTTTCTCGGCCATTCTCAGGACTAATTTATAGCTTTAGTGAGTTTGTGTCAATGAACATTTACAATGATTACGTTGTTTAAAGACAGTTTTTTTCCGATGCTTGTCTAGAAATGGCATGACCAGTACCTGAAGCAGCATCACTGTAACACTTGGCTACTGCATATGGATTGATGGCATCAATAATCTGTGTACGAACATCCAAATTAGTAGCAGGAGGTCATTGAGCCCCCCGAGCCCGTTCCATCACTCAATAAGATCATGCTGATCTGAATATAACCTCCAATCTGCACTCCTGTTTCGCCGATAATCTTTCTCTCCCTCGCTTCGCAAGTAACAACTAAAAAAATCAAGGGCTCAACTCCCACCATCTTTTTGGGAAGAGTGTTCCAAAGACTCTCAGCCCTCTAAGAGAAAAAAAAATTGCCTCATCTCTGTTTCAAATGAGCCACGTAGAGGCAAATCCTGGAGGATTGCACAGATTCTCATGTCTCGTCAGCACTAGTCCCGGAGATTCTGGAACTGCCGTGACTCTGCTAAAGCAATGCAGGTTTTGCAGAGCCCAATGTCACAAGGCATCAACATCTCTAAAATTATGGTTGAATTCGTCGAGTGGAAAAGGAAATCTACAGTGCTTTGGAGTTACAACTTCATTTCTGAAACTTCACAGCAAGAATATTTTGAAGTCAACCTGCAGCCAACTCCATACAGCTCTTCCTAAAGCCGCAAAAAAATGGCAGAGTCATGAACACAGTCCAGTCCATCATGCAAACCACCCAGCCATCCATTGACTCCGTCTGTACTTCCTGCTGCTTCGAGAAAGCCACCAACACAATCAAAGATCCCTCCCACCCCAGTTATAGTCTCTTCCACCCTCTTCCATCGGGCAGAAGATATAAAAGTTTGAACACATGAACGAATTGATTCAAGCCTCTCCCCCACTGTTATCAGACTTTTGAACGGACATCCCAAATGCTTATTCTGATCTCGGTCTCTGCACCTTCTCTGCAGACACTGTGTTTTGCTACCCTGATGCACTTTGTCCCTATCTACCTGTATAACATGCAAAACAACACTTTTCACTGCATCTCTGTATATGTGACAACAGTGAGTTGAAATGAAATTCATCCGACAAGATTAAACGTACAAGCTTTCACAACAACGGGTAGGAACTGCAGGAGATTAGACCCCCAAACTTCCCAAAATGATTCCACCCACTTGGGGGAGATTTCAACACATTCTGTCAGCAGTCAAGTCAACAGGATTACATGTGGATCGCATAAGATCCATACATGAAAAGGACACGGGGCCTAGCCAGTCTGTGGCAGCCCGCATGCTCCACTGAAGCTTCCCCCTTCCCCAAGAAGAGACATCCTGTTTCCACTTCATTGAAACCTTTCAGAACTTTAAAGATCTCTGTGAGATCACCCTCTCGCCTTGTTTCAAGAGACGAATCACACTGTTTTTTAATCCTTTCCTGATATCTTAAAAACCCTTAATTTTAAAAGATAACAGGAAATGTTCTGATGCTAAGTTGCAGAGCACTGTCTGAGATCCCTAAATGTTCAATAGGGCAGAATCTCACAGAGAGATTTTAGGGAGGTTTTAGCTCTCAGAGGAACCTCTTACCTTGAGACAAGGTCTTTGATTTTCACTCCCATCAAATGCCTTGATATTTAAAGTCTCAGAAGGACTGAGACATTCAGGCATAGTGCTTTCAATGTAACTCAGGAATTCCCCAGGCAAGTGACCACATTCCTACACCCACCCCCACATCCCCTTGAAGTAGGGGTGAAGAGGATAGTCTGTTGCTGGGGATTTTTATCTTGGAATCTAAGGAACATGTCTAAATAGGATGCAACACCAGGGTAATTAAGTTCTGCTGTGGATTCCAATCTGCCCATCCAAGTCGAACAATAACTTTCCATTCTCTTGGTCTCTAAATGTTTTGGGGCCCGTGACATTCACCCACATATTTGTTCATCAAAATCAACGGTCCCAAGAAGCTCAATACAGCCGATGACGTGGGATGGACGTGCCAGCGTTCCCAACCTCGGCCATGGCAGGCAAATCCCTACACATGCACGTCTTCTGTAGCTCATTCACAGCTCAGAACAGAAGCATCAAGTAAAGGCTACGTCTGCGGGGGAGAGGCCTGGCTTTATGACCTGGTGCGTCCATGGATTCAATGGCACTCAAACAATGGAACCGCAACAAAGAACAGCCTCAGTATTCTGCCCAGCTGTTGTACGGAGGACAGAAAATTTGGAAAAAAAATGGAGTTAAAATAAGAAAACAACAATGGCAAGTGACCCATAAGATCACAACAGCCACACAATGTAAGCCACACAATTTGCAAATGCATTCAGATCAGATCTAAACATGAGCTGTGATCATCACTGTGTAATCTGTTGACAAAAAGCATGAAGCGTTTATGTCTGATTCCACTCAGTTTTCTGCCAGCATTCCCTTCTTGACTGCAAACAGTCCCACTATCTCAAGGTTTATTTCATAAATAAGGGATTCCTATCTCTAGTATCATCCTCTGTATGTTCCTTAAGGATTTAATACCCTTTCTAAACAAAAGTGATTTGCAGATACCACCATAACCTTTTTAAACTTCTAAGCATGTATCCTTGTGAAATGCTCAGCCACTTAAAAAAAAGGCAGTGACCAAACTGTGCACATTAGCCTAATACATTTCCCATCACATATTTGATCTTCATTCTGTATGTCAAATTCCAAACTGCTACCTGCCTTTTCATTGTTTTATCTTCCTGTATTCACTCTTCCAAAGAATTGCATCTTTGCATTTGCACCCCTAGGTGTCCTTCTCTCTACACACAATACATATGAAATATTTTTCCACCCATCTCACCGTACAATTATTTTCTTTTTGTCATTTACATATTTGCCATTTTTTAAAAACATTTTCCGCTTTTGGGTCAGCTTCCTCAGATTATTATGTTTCCTTTTGTTAATCTAGAAGTGTCAAACAAAAACAAGTGCCAGCAACTAAAAACCCAGAAAGTTTTCCTTTATACACGAAAAAGAAAATCCAGAATGTGTCTTCCCTTACTTGCAATGTTCATTCCAGCCTCATACCACAATCCAAGCTAACACCATTTCTACCTGGCTGCCTCTTTGTGTTGGTCTAGATAAATTTAAATTATCCCAAAGCCCTGTATGAATTTTGAAAAGCTCTTACGGGGCAGTGGCCAACATACGTTTTTAAACCATTTACAGATACATTGATCTTACACCATTTGCAGATTGTCAGCTTTCACTGTGAGTAGAATGATGACTCAATTTGCTGACATTACTGGCAATTACCTGCACTTACAGAATACCTTTAAATAATAAAACATCCCAAAGTGGTTCACAGGAGTGTTAGCAAACAAACTGTGAGCCAGATAGGGAGTTGAAAAGTATTACTTCGCGATAATGAGTGAGAAACCTCAGAGACAGTGTGTACACAGCACCCCGTAGCCAAATACATGTGAGACCAGTATTGAAATGTGAAGGCAGTCATATTGGTTTGAAATGCAGGGTAAAGCAACAAGAGCTTTGGAATAGTTGAGTCTGGGGATAACAAAAAGGACAACAGTTTCAGTGGGAAATGAGCTGAGTTGGGAGCAGCAATGAAGGATCATTTGCAGGGTTAGGTTGGCAGTGTATGTCACACAAAGGATCAGAAGTTCAGCATCGGTTGGCAGACACCAAGCAAACTGCTGTCACCCCCTACGACATGTCTCCAAATTAGCTGTCAAATTTGACACAAGCTACACCCTGAACCAACAAGTATTGTGGCCTGGCTGACCCATAATGCAATGTGTGGTTTACCGAGCCATAAGCAACTAGACTAAAACATGGAAAATGATAATCCAGGTGACTTGGGCCAGTACTTTGCGTGATCAAGTGAAAACTAATCCCATTGCTTTCCTCACTTCCCTGTATCTTTCTGTTTTAAATGCTTATCAATTATTCCCTTAAAATATATAATTACCTCCTCCTGTACTCTTGTCTGGTAAAGCAGTTAAATGTTCCAGCAACTCTCTGAATGATGATTTGTCCTTGCCTCGCTTCCTGACAATTTTAAGTGGAAAGCCCATTTAGCATCAATGCCCCAACAAAACAGTATTTTGTTATGTACCTGATGAAAAACCCTCAAAATTAAAACAGGAGTAAGTTACTCCCTGCTTTTCTGCACTCACTGTGATCACACTTCCACAGAAACACATTTTGTACCCCTTCTTCCTGCACTTCCGTGCATTTTTCCATTTAGCTTCTAACTGGTTCCCTTCTGAAATGTATTTCCTTGGCTTATTCATGTTAAGTTGTATCTTGCTAGCAGTGTCAACCTTCTACTTAACTGTTTTCATTCTCCTCAAGTCGTATGCATGCCTCTTCCTTGGATGCAAATACTTTCCTGTTTACGCTGGCACCAGATTTCGAGACATTGCTTTCAATCTTACAGTGCTATTTGACCTGTCGTGTCTGCATCACCTCAAATGTAAATCATCTACATGATGAGGAGGAACATAATTACTCTGCAATGTACCACTTGCAATCCATTAAACTAAGCAAATTGCAAACAACAAATCCTGGAGATCATAGTGTGTCAGGCAGCATCCATGGAGAGACAGCAAGCTCATGTTTCAAATCTAAGTAACTCTTCATTGAAGCTCTGCTAAAAAATGATCTTGACTCGAAACATTAGCATGCTCTCTCTCCATTGATGCTGCCTGACTTGCTATGATCTCCAGCATTTGTCATTTTGAGAACAGATTCTATCATCTACAGTAATCTGCTCCTACATTAAGCAAGTTACTTCCCTCAGTTGTTTTTATTGATTAGCAAACAATCTGTCATTTCAGTTAGTTGAAACGCAATGTGCTACAGGAGGCTGGAAATTCGTACTTATGACAGCCTGGAAAGTGGTGGAGAGACTCAGCAGGTCCAGCAGTGTCTTTGGAAAGAGAGCCAGCATTAGTCAATTGAATTTCCCCCATCCTTTGGAGATGGGTTGAAGGCTAGAGTTCTGGCCCAGTGGCAGAGGAAGTGGTCAGAAGGAAGCATGACCTCTGCCTGTTGCCGTAGCGTATGGTCAGCAATGGCAGACATGGTGATGCGGACACTTGAGGTCAGGTTAAGGACCACCTCCTGGATCTACAGGCATCTGTCCATGTTGTGAAAGGCCATTGCCCACATGGGCAGAATGCCAGGCAAATCGCAGTGCCCTCTCAGTGGGTACCAAAACTCGCAATTAAACTTCCATTGTTCTTTTCTCTACAAAGAATCAGACTGATTAAATTCACTACACAACTTGTCATGGTATGATTTGAATTTTCAATTTAACAATTGCTATTTACAGTTTGTCTTGTCATTCAGAGCAAAAACATTTACATTAAATTGATTAATATAATTTTTGTCAGGGTACACCTTTGGAATGCAAGTGCTGTATTTGCATTCAGGAAACAATTGCTTTGGTATGACTTTCACAAGTGAGGATATTCTGCAGAAGAATTCCATGCACAGCACTGCATTGCAGAACCTATCGCAAAGTGCACCCAGGAGAGGAGTTGGACAATATGCTAAAGCTTTAAATATAAGCAGAACTGGGGAATTGAAAAAAACTACAACTAGGGAGAAAGACTCAGGAGACAGAGCTACAAAATATCAGAACAGATATATATCACAAATGGGGCATATTTTTGCTTGTATTACAACACATTTACAGCAGAGAAGCAGGTTATTTAGTTTTTTTTGTCCATGGCACTATGATAACACACCACTGTGTGTGTCAATATCTTTACCTTTGCCACAATTTTACACTGCAAATGAAAAAAATTGCCCCTGTACATCCTTAGTGTTGAACTGAAGACATCTACTGTTCCACAGCAAACTTCCCCAGGATCTTTCAACTGAAACTTATTTATTACGCTCAGCCTCTCCCACCTTCTGTAAGGTATCAGCTTTCAAAATTCAAGGTTGTCTTTCTTCCACTTCCAGTGGTGTCAATGATTTCCTGAGTCACAAATTTTGCTCGTTTCACATTAATTTCAGAATATGCATTGCAATATCCTACAGACTGCTTTTACATGACGTGAAGGCCATTAAAACAAAATAACAAAAAGCAAAGAAAAATACAGGACAGGAACAGGCTCTTTGGCCCTCAAAGCCTGTACGGATGCATTTTGTCTTTCCATGCTAAAACTGTTTTCACTTACAGGATCCATATCTCTCTATTCCTTTCTTATTCATGTACTTGTCCAGATGTTTCCTGAAAGCTGCTATTGTGTCTGCTTCTACCACCTCCTCTGGCAGCGCGTTAAAGGCACTCACCACCTTTGTATGAAAAACTTGCTTTGCACAAGTCTTTTAAATTTTTCCATGCCACCCCCACACCTTAAACCCGTGTCCCCTAGTAACTGACCCCTCCAGCCTGCACAAAAGCCTCATACTTCCCACTCTATCCGTGCCATTTACAATCTTATAAACTTCTATCAGGTTGCCCCTCAACCTCCTGCATTCCAGTGAAAACAAGCCCAGTCTATCTAACCTTTCTTCATAGCCAAAATCGCCCATACCAGGCAACATCCTGGTCAACCCTTTCTGACCCGTCTCCAAAGCATCCACATCCTTCTGGTAGTGTGTTGACCGGAACTGTAAACTACATTCCAAGTGTGGCCGAGCAATGGTTCAATAAAGCTGCAACGCAACATGTCTATTCTTATACTCAATGCCCCTTTCAATGAAGGCAAGCATGCCATCGGCTTTCTTTTCACTACCATATCTACCTACGCTGCTACCTTCAGTGATCTCTTGACCTGAACACTCAGATATCTCCAGATATCAATACTTCTAAGGGTTCTGCCATTCACAGTATAATTTCCACTTTCACTTGACCTTTCCAAATGCGTCACCTCACATTTGTTCAGATTAAAGTCCTGCCATTTTTTTGCCAATGCCTCCAACTGCTCCATATCCTACTGTATCCTCTGAAAATCCTCCTTACCATCTGCAACTCCAATCTTTGCATCATCTGCAAACTTACTAATTAGGCCAGCTACGTTTTCTTCCAAATCATTTATGTAGACCACAAACAATAGAGGTCCTAGCACTGGACCCTGTGGAACACCACTAGTCAAAACTCTCCATTCCAAAATGCATCCTTCCACCGCTGCCCTCTGTTTCCTAAGACTAAGCCAGTTCTGTATCCACTTTGCCAGCTCATCCCTAATACCATGTGACTCCACCTTTTGCACCAGTCTACCATGAGGGCATTTCTAAGGTCCGCATAGACTACATCCACCGCTTTTCCCTCATCAACCATCTTTGTCACCTCCTCAAAAAACTTGATCATGTTACTGAGGCACAACCTCCCCTGCACAAAACCTTGCTGTCTATCGCTAGTAATTACATTTGCTTCAAAAGGCATATAAATCTTGTTTCTGAGAATCTTTTCCAATCATTTCCCTACCACCAACATGAGGATCACAGACCTATAATTTCCTGGATTAACCCTGCTGCCATCCTGAAACAACTGGACAACAGTGGCCATTCTCCAATCCCTGGGAGCTCACCTGTGGCCAAAAAGGATACAAAGGTGTCTGTCAATGTTCCAGCAATTATTCCCGCATGACTTTCTAAAACGACCACAGTTATTACCTGCACGTTCACACTGATATTAACTTTGTAACTCACTGTGTCTCCTTCACTGACACGTCTTCTTTGAAGCAGGGACAACATTAGTGTTTAAGAGGTAACAAGGTGTGGAGCTGGATGAACACAGCAGGCAGGGCATCATCAGAGGAGCAGGAAAGCTGACGTTTCGGGTCAGCTTTCCTGCTCCTCTGATGCTGCCCGGCCTGCTGTGTTCATTCCAGCTCAACACCTTTGCTATCTCAGATTCTCTAGCATCAGCAGTCCCGACTATCTCTGAATGTTTAAGAGGCACCTTTAAAGATATATTAGTAGGCAAGGAACAGAGGGATCACGCACTGTGTAGAGGCAATAGGTTTTTAGTTTAGCAAGGCATCCTGTGTTGGCACAGACTTGATGTGCTGAAGAGCTTGTTCCTGTGTTGTTCTTTATTCTTTGTTCCTTATAAGCTCAGTAAACAAATGCAGCATCTGAGTAAAGACAGGGCCCCCCCTCCCCCTCTTGGAAGCTCCCTCAGCTGTTAAAGAAGGTAATATCAAAGGAACAGAGCTCTTTCAACACATTTCTCAATCGCAGGATTCAGTTCATCCCAAACTTCATTTTGTGCTCAACAGGAGGAACCTAAAATAACTTAGCAGATGGAGAAAACCTGAATAAGGGACAAACGACCCATTTACAAAAACTGTTCAGATTTGTTGGTTTGTTGAAAAAAGTAAATTATTTATTTTCATGTTGGATAAACACCATTTCCTTCGGATCTGCAGAAATTAATTGCCAATTTCTGCTTTCGGAGTGTCAAATAGAATTGATGAGAAAACTTCTGCTGTAAATCTTTAGAGGATCTTCACAGCCCATTTAATTAAAACCGACATGGTCTGTAAGATGTAAATAAATTCCAGAGGAATCAGCATAACTTGTCCGTCCTTTGACACTCTATGGAAAAAGCTTCTGAAACCAAAACGAAAACAAGAGAAAGTGCTACGAGGCAAACAATTTCTTTCAAATTGACTCACAATGTCCACTTTATACTACCAAACAGATGGCTGAATTATTTTATATAGTGAAGTGATTCCAATCAGGTTGTGCCTGTGTTGAGCCTGTTGGTGTTTGCAGGGTCTCTGGGAAGGTACCTCACTCACATGGCCTAAACGTGCAAGTCAACAGCATTAAAATCTTGGTTGCCATGATTTGTCAGTTTGCCACTCCCCAAATCTCCCTCAATCTAAAAGGGCCAAACTAATGCAATGATTTTTTTTCAGATTCAGAGATTTCTCTTCTCTGGCAATAAAGTCACTACTTCCAGTTAGGGATGGACAATACATGCTGAGACAGATAGGATTTCCTCAACCAGATATGACCTACAGGTTTGAATCCACGCAAATGTACTATTTTGCTAGTTTACGGTTAGTTTACCTTCTTGTTTGTAAAGACTTGATCCCAGTGGAATAAAGAACCCTGCTTCATGATCTCTGGGTCCTCCCTGTGCTTCATTCTGCTCTTATATTGACTGCAAGACAAATGCGTTGAACAGTCTGCTGAACAATTCAGTTTGATGACTGCCCTGCACTTAGTTGAAAGGGGATTCAGTATCATAAATTTACAGCAACTGAGCCCCTCAGCTGGATGGATATTCCTCATCCTGTGAGGTATCAGGTATTCTTAACTACATGATGTAAAACTGTAAACATAATTTATTGGTGAGGTTTTTGTTTTGAAAATCATCACTGACAATTAAATAAATTTCTTTTAACTTGATGAACATTTCAGTTGGATTTATTCATATTTCTTGATGTCAGAGGCCTTCTAGAAGAAGCTTCTTGAAAGGTAATGTGGAAGGAGATCACCAACAAATGAGATGGCGCCTGTGTTGCATTTATTCGTCATCTTTAACCAGCATGAACGTCGCACCTGCAAGTCAATGATAAGCAGGAACTGAGACTCAACTAACTGAAAAGAAATGCATTACTGCAAGTATTCTGACTCACAGCTGCAGGCAGCAAACTTCTGTGTCCACGCTGTAGGTCAATTAGTATTCTGGATCCCCTGAGGCTGGCCAACCAGAGAGTTAGGACTGGAGGTGAACAATCATGATATTGCACGAAGTCAAGTCAAGACAAGTTTTTAAAGACAAAGGCCATGTTTGTTACTAACGCACAAGGAGGTAATGGAAGCAGAACATAACAGAAATTTCAAGTCAGAGTAGATATCGTTTTTAATCAAAGAATGCTTATGTAAGGTATGACATTTGAGATTTTTGGAACCAGTCCAAGGGTGGGTATGAGTCAACAGAGCCCAGTAGTTTTTTTTATTCATTAATGAGATGAGGGCATCGCTGGCGAGGCAACATTTATTGCCCATCCCTAATTGCCCAGAGAGCAGTGAAGAGTCAACAACATTGCTGTGGGTCTGGAGTCACATGTAGGCCAGATCAGGCAAGGATGGCACTTTCCTTCCCTAAAGGACATGAGTGAACCAGATGGATTTTTACCAGCAATAGACAATGGATTCAAAGTCATCATTAGACTCTTAAATCCAGGTATTGATTAAATTCAAATTCTTCCATCCGTGGTGGCTAGATTTGAACCCAGATACCCAGAACATTATCTGGGTCTCTGGATTAACAATCCAGTGATAATACCATGAGGCCATCACCTCCCCACATCTAGGCACACATCTACCTTCTTGACGATGCATCAAGTTTAGCATGCATTGGTTAACTGAATCCAGCAATAGACTGGAAGAAACAACAAGTTCTGCAGATTGTTCAATCCAATCAGAGTGTCAAGAAGAGGTTTCCAGACTTTGACTTTTTGAATTTCTTTCCACCTTTGGTTGAATGGTGGAGGCGTTTGCAATATTTAGAAGTTAAGGTGAGCACTGTTTGTGTTGTAAGCTTTTCAAAGATATTGTACATACACTTTACACACTTAACATATGCTAATCAATTTAGAGATACGTGAGCAATGAACAAAGTGATTATTAGTAAAATAATTTAGTAGGGACACTAGATTCTATTTTTACTTTGATCATTGTCACAATGGTTTCTGTTTTGTCAGATGCACAGATGGATAATAGAAGGAATAACATGCCAACTGGCGCATTTGCAGCTCAAGAGACACAAGATTTGAACTGTCAAACTCTGAAAGAAAAACAAAAGATGTCAGCTCAGGGTACCAGAAGGTCACAACATACTGTACCAAGTCAGTTGCTTTCAACCAGTTCAATCATCGAGGTGTTTAGAGTTAGATATAGCATGGTGTTGGTGAGTAGGGAATGGAATTAGTGAATACTCATTGTCCTGTTCATATTCATTGAGTCCAGCTGAAGCGCGTATGTAGATGTGGGGATGTGAGTGACTGAATGATTAAGTGTGTGGGAATATGACTGTGAGAGTGAACACACAGGCATATACGTGTGCATGTGTGCATCATGCGCATATACATGTACATTTGTGCACATGTGTGCATGCAGCATGTATGCAAGAGAGAACTGTCTTGACTGTGAAATGCCCCATTGGCTATTTAACTCACTAGCTGGGCTTATTTGTATGAAAGAATCACTGATATCAAATCTATTCAGGCATTTCCTAAAGTGCTGCCATACCTTCAGAAGAGAAGAGGTAGTGAAGATATTACTATTATTTCAAGCATTAGCTCACTTGTAAAGTAAAAATCAATTGATATCAAAAGAAAATTGCAACTTTCTCCTCAAGCGCTTTTTACCAGTGACTAAAGGGATCCCAGTGGAGTCACAGTGCAGATTCTGTCCATCAATGTGCACCGTGGACATCCTCTTTGCAGTAAGATAATCCAAGACCAATGCAGCAGCAAACTCCACACATGGTCTTCTTCAATCTCAAGAAAGGTCTACGCCTCTGTCAACTGAGAGGGATTACGGAGCAGCCACCTCAACTCTGGATGCTCACAGAAGTTCCTCCACCTGCTGCATGATAACACCCAAACCATGATCCTTACCACCAGTTTCGCCATGGATTCAGTGCACGCACAAATTGGGGTCAAGAGCAAGGATGCGTCATCTTAACAACACCCTTTTCCACCCTCTTCGCTGCAAAGCACCAGCCTATCTCTTAAACGCAACACTTTGGAGTAGGATAAAAGGCAAACCGTACAACCAGTGTCCAGAACCCAGACTCTATTGGTGAGCTGCAGTGCTCAGACACTATTTGTGTGTGTGTCTGCACAGTCAGAAGTGGAACTCCAAAACCATCGCTAATTCATTCACTGCAGCGGTGAAGGGGACAGCTTTAACCTAACCATCCAGAAGCCAAAGGCCCCCTGCCATCCTACCTCAGCCACAGGACACTGCTCTCTGACTGTCAAGTTTCACAACAAGCCACTGGACAACATGGAACAATTCTCATGCCCTTTAAGCCTTGTAAACCACCTGCACAGCTACTGTAGGTTAGCTAAGTCATGGCTGAGATTTAGAATGATTTGGACTTAAGCAGGTTACATACAGCACAAGTTAAGTGCAGGTTTGCATTTTTACTACATTGCCCCAATGTAGCCTTTCAAGGTCAACCTGATAAAGGTTTGTACAAAGATAACAAAGTGTGGAGCTGGATGAACACAGCAGGCCAAGCAGCATCTCAGGAGCACAAAAACTGACTTTTCGGGCCTAGACCCTTCATCAGAGAGATGAGGTTTGTATAAAGATTATTCTAGCATATTCCTGGAAGCAAACTTCAGAAGGTAAAATGTTTAATGCACACTTATGACATTTTCAGGTCCCACACTAACTTAGGGAGGGGGTTTTCACCCTCCTAGTTTCAGACGAATTAAATTCCACATCAGAGCAAAAATTACATTTTTCCAAATAGCTCTACCTGGGCTTGCTAGCTCATTTTCTTAAAACAAACTCAGTACACACAACACAACACAGAAAAAAGGAGACTTTTCACAGGGTATTCAATTATGGGTGATCAGTAAGAATTATTTTCATGCTTGAAGTTTCGACACCTTGCATGACATGCACTGGGAAAGATTGTGTCTTGATTTGCATTTGGCCTTATGAAAAACAGGGATGATGTGAAATGCCAGGCTAAGACGAGAAACAATTAAAAACGGCTTTCACCATTCCTGTGCAGCTAAATTAGTTTCAATGGGAATTCTCAGTTGTTTATCTTGGTTGGAAATGCACTAAAGCTAAAGGCAATTTTGATCTGCACACCCCGCAGAGGCCAGGGATTATATCTGGAATGGTGCCACCTCAGATCCTGAACTGAGCCAATATTTGCATATCCCACTGAGTCCGGCATTGTCGAGGCATTAGAGCTGGAAAAATGTCCTGGTCACAGAAGCTCCTGTGGAGCCTCTATTCACTTTGATCCATCAATCTTCAAAGAAGATCAACTTCCAAGACAGAAAACCTGCAGCATTTGAAACATTGTGCACCAGGTTTTCATGCAATGCACAGGGTTCCGATCCTATCAATAGGACGGAAGGTAGTTTGGAGCCTACTCGCACACACGCGCGCACACACACACACGCGCGCGCGTGTGCGCGAGGACCCCACTCGTGATTTTTAAGGAGGTGAAGAGGCCTATTAAGAGGCCACCTGTGGGAGAGCTGTCCAATTCAGGACAGCGGGAAGGTTCCTGAGGCTGAAAGTACAACAGACATCTTTCAGTACTAAGAGATTGGAAGGCTTATTGTCAGTGATGGGGTCTGCTTTTGGAGAAAGAGGGAGGCTAAAGATGAAGGTGCCTTATGTAGACCATTTGCACTTTGTGAAAGATTAGTGGAGGCCACAACTGTCACCCCAACGGCATTGTTTAGAACTGTGACCCAATGGGCTGAGCTTCCTCGCTGGATGGAGTGCTGGCCCACTCATCTAATGCAGGGAATCCTGCACCCAACCCATGGCCAGGTTTTGGCCTCAAAGCAGGGCTCTCCTTCCAGTAGATTTTGCAGATTGTCCAAAACAGGTCCTTTATTTGCCTGTACCCGATTTTACCTCCATGAAAATTACAGGACTGATGGAAGACACCACAGAATAATCAATCTGCCTCTGGTCCCATCTTCAGCCCCTGTAACAGAATACGAGTCCTACCCTCTCGCTCTTTAGACACCGATACCGGCTGGCGTTTCCTTATGCTTCTAAGATTTCTGAGCTGAAATTGGAACAAGCATTTGCTTTCCTCCCCGCTGATGTTGTTGTCAACGCTAGACATACACTACAAGGCTTTCTCCAACAGCCACGTGAAGTGATCCCAGTTTAGTTAAGACAGCATAAGTGAGTGCAACCATTTTCGGCACACAATCCTAAGTCTAGCACTTCACATTGTAGATTCCCAACCACTGCAGCATCTTTCAGACATTTACTGTTGCTTTTACATTGGCCTTCATTTTCCTTTGGCTTCTAGAAAGAAGAAGAAAGAACATCCTACAAAGCTGCAATGCTGGGTAGATTTGACTGACACCATTATTCAAGCAACAAGAGGAACTTGCCTTCAGCAAAACTTGGTTTATTTGCAGATAGCAACTAGGTGCAAGTTACACCAATGTGATAGTCACTGGGTGGAATCTTACTGGGGTCTGACTGATGTGGGTTATTGGCAAAATTGGTGGCAAATCTGATGAGAAATGCAGCAAGGCCTGCCCCAACACTGAGAGCACATCTCTCCATCGTCTACACTTCTCACAAGTCGCGTAGCAAGTTTCTTGCTTGTCAGTGCAGAGCTGCCATTGAAGGGGATTATTGTTTATTAAATGCCTTGTTAACAGAGCAACTCTCCTCATTAATATTCAGCTTGCTATCTTTAAGAACTCACCAAACAAGCTAGATGCTGAGAAAAATCAACGTGGAAATAGGAGTGTATATCTGGCATATTCAGTTCAATCTGCATGTTGAACATGGGCACCAACATCTCAAGGTATTTTCATGGGCAGTTGCCATATGCACTCCATGTCTACAAACATTGGCATCTGATATGTATCACCCTTGAAGAAGGCTGAGAGGACATCTCCAATTCACATTCAGGACACTCCTATCATTGTTATGCCGTGGTAATGATCCTCTATGCTCAGAGTACACCCTCAGCTCATGGACTGGACCAGACTGTTGTTTGCTCACTGTCATTGTGCACATTCTCTCTGAGCCAACCTGCATTTTCCTACAACATCCTTCCCTTGCATTGCCTAACTTCGCCCTTTTCCATTTGCCCCTCAGCCAGTGATACCAGGCGAAGATTACATGTATTTTGTCTTGCCGGTTTGCGCAGACACAAAGGAAGGAATCTTCTTATGATTGCCTCAGTCAAGTCAGAGAGGAAACAGGCTTTGCTTAGTGTGTCCTGGCACAGTGGGTCAAGGGCAGCCTCCAATACGAATTCAGGTACTTGGAGACAGAGTCAGAATGCCCTCTATATAAAGGGTGAGGAGCTGAATGTTGGCAGCCCATTAGCAACCCTGAGTCAACCTCATCCCGCCCCCTTGACCTGTCCATCCTCCCCGGACTGACCTATCCCCTCCCTACCTCTCCACCCATACTCTCCTCTGCGCCTATCTTCTCCTCAATCTATCTTCAGTCCGCCTCCCCTCTCTCCCTATTTATTTCAGAATCCTCTCCCCCTCCCCCTTTTCTGATGAAGGGTCTAGGCCCAAAACATCAGCTTCTGTGCTCCTAAGATGCTGCTTGTCCTGCTGTGTTCATCCCACCCCACACTTTCTGCACTGTTTGGGACTGCTTAACTGCCAAACTCAACTATTTCTCGTCCAGGCTGAAGCACATTAAACCTAATTATGTTGAGGGGTGATTGGGCTGAAATAAGAAAGCTAAATTTAGAAATGAGAAAACAGAAAGGCTTCCAATCTCCTGCAATGTCATCTGTCTGGGTGTTGTTAATAAAGTGACAAACAAGTGCTTCTCAAAAACTACACTCCCTCTGCAATCCTACAGGGAGAACTCTCAATCCATGTAGGGCAGAGATTAAATACATTTAAGCATAGCTCCTCTTTACTGAACCTCAAGCATCCCAGAATAAGGTAAAAGCACAAGCCAGCAGCAGAACAAAACTCATTCCCTTCAGTGTGCTGTCTATTGCCGAGTAGTTTGGAAGTCCATTCATCAAATAAATTAAAATCACTGCCTTGACAGAATCAATTGCAATACCAAACAAATTCTAAACAGATTATATGACAATTCACCTAATATATATTAAAACATTTTAAAAAACAAAAGGATTAATAAACGTGACTAATGCCCACGTATTCCTTTCATTATTATTAAAAGCTGCTGACAATCCCACCAAGCAATTTGCTTGGAGGTGTGAATTAAGTCATCGGATTCAGTAAATGCATTCGATCAGCAGCCATTACACGCTTCAATAAGCACATTACTCACATCACTGGTTACATTACACTGTTATTAAACCCCTGTTAAACAATGGGGATCTCAAGAACAGCTAACGCCAATCAGATTTAAACCAGTGGGGCAAAGTTTTGCATGTAAAGTGCTCAACACTTGCAGATGAAAATGGAAGCTCAATGTGGAGATCTGAAACTCCAATCTGCACGCAAAATTACCATTAAAATGGAAAATCAAATGAGCTACTCCTCCTCGATGTATTACTTGTGGGGAAAGTAGATCCTTAACTGCTACCTACTTCGATTGCCTGGTCAATAGACATGCTGAGAGTCCAACTGTCTCACACACTACATCAGTCTGAGAGGCAAACTCGCAAATAGCCACCAGATCACTGGATCAATGTGATGCTGAGGCAGAGCAGATCAGACTATCCTGCTTGATCACTGACACCCTGATCAAACCATCACTTGTTACATACCATGAAAACTCATTAACCCTTCATAATGCCCAGTCTACTGCAGATTCTCCTGGAAGAGAAATGTGCATCAAAAATGTGAACCATTGGTGAACCTAGATGTCTCACACTCCTATCAGAAGACATTTTACTTACAACAAGGACCAATCCGCCCCTTCAGTGGTCGAGAATGCCCTTGGCCTTGTCTCCCACATTTCCCGCAACTCATCCCTCACACCCCGTCCCTGCAATAACAGCCAAAACAGAATCTCCCTCGTCCTCACGTACCACCCCACCAACCTTTGGATCCAACGCGTCATCCTCTGACACTTCGGCCATTCGTAATTCGACGCCACCACCAAAGACATTTTTCCATCCCCACCCTTATCTGCTTTCCAGAGGGACCACTCCCTCCGGGACTCCCTTGTCCGCTCCACACTCCCTTCCAACCCCACCACATCTGGCACTTTCCCCTGCAACTGCAGGAAGTGCTACACCTGCCCCCATACCTCCCCCATCACCCCAATCCCAGGCCCCGAGAAGAGGTGCATGGAAATAGACACTTTGCTCCGACTCGTCACGCTGACCATTTTCCCAAACTTATATAGTCTTACCTGCCTGTGTTTGGCTCATATCTGTCAGAACATTTCCTGTTTTTGTAGTTATCCAAATGTCTTTTAAACACTGTAACTGTACTTGCATCCACCACTTCCTCTGGCAGTTCATCCCAGACGCGAACCATTGTCTGTAAAACAAAGCCTGCCTCATGTCCCTTTTAAATCTTTCTGCTCTCAACTTAAAAATATGCCCCCTAGTTTGGAACTCCCTCACCTTAGGGAATAGACACCCACCATTCACCTTATCTCTGCTCCTCATAACTGTATAAACCTCCAGTGAAAAAAATCACAGCCTATCCCAAGATAGAAAGAACTGCAGATACTGGAGTCAGAGATAACACAGTGTGGAAATGAGGTCATTTCTGAAGAAGGGTCCCGACTCGAAACATCAACTTTTCTCTTCCTCGAATGCTGCCTGGCCTGCTGTGTTCCTCCAGCTCCACACTGTGTTATCCCACTATCCAACCTCTCTTTATAATTCAAACCCTCTCGCCCTGGCAACATCCAGGCAAATCTTTTCTGAACTCTCTCCAATTTAACAATATCCTTCCTATAACAGGGTGACCTGAGCTGCACTCAATCCTCCAGAACTGGCCTCGCCCAACATACTGTACATCCTCAACATAATGTTCCAACTCCTATACGCAAATGTCTGAGCAGTGAAGGTAAGCATGCTGCACAACTTCTTAACCACCCTGCCTACCTGTGATGCAAATTTCAAAGAATTATGGGTCTCTCTGTTCGACAACTCTACCCAAGCCCTACCATTAATTATATAAGTCCTGTCCTTGCTGTTTTACAAAAATGCAATACCTCACATTTATCCAACTTAAACTCCATTTGCCACTTGTCAGATCACTGACCTAATTGACCGAGATCTCTCTGTAATCTTAGATAATCTTCTTCACTGTCCACTATCAGCAATTTTAGTGCAATCCACAAACTTAGTAACTATGCATCCTATATTCTCCTCTGGATCATTTCTATAAATCAAACTCTGTTGCAAGCTCAGGGCAATGCCTTGCTCAGTCAGAATTAATGTGATTGGCCTGTAAATTAAGATTATTGGTTAAATTTTCCTGCTGCACCTCCATGCTAATGATGGCCCAACTAGTCACCACTCTCTTCTCCTTCTGTATAAAATGATACCCCTTCTGCTCAAGTGTGTTTCTTGCACCCTAGCTCTGATGAGTGCAAGGTGAAATGTTTTAACTTCTAGTCTCCTTTTAGCAACATTTATGATGGAAGCAAATTGTTTTCTTATGCCTTGTTAAAACTGATGCATACAAATAAGCCAGTCTTGACGTGAACACACAACTGAGTCCGGTATATTGTTTACAACGGAGGGATGTCGATTCTGTGATGAGCTGGCACAAAGAATAATTATCCAAGAGAACGAAGAAAACGTAAAGCATACAATCCAATCAATGCTAGAAGGTGCCACTAACGTCGAATGACTAAAGTGTGGGGTCCAAGATGCGATAGCTGGGCTAGAGAGTAATCAAGCGATTGTCTAACATAGACGTGGGTCTCAAATTTGTCTATCAGAGATCATCTCTGAGTCCCTCAACACACTCCCGACGTGGAGACACTGTCATACGGCTGGAATGTCTCCGAGTGACAATCCAGTAATCTTTCGTGCTGAAAACCACAGTAGTCAACAGTAATGAAAGAAGCAAAAGACCAAAAATTACTTGGTGTACTACCCCTGGATGAGCTAGGCAAGTTAGGTAGTACGGGAATAAATGGAAGAAACAACTGAACCTAACTCAGGGGTGGCATGGTGGCTCAGTGGTTAGCACTGCTATCTCACAGCACCAGGAACCTGGGTTCGATTCCAGCCTCGGGTGACTGTCCGTGTGGAGTTTGCACATTCTCCCTGTGTCTGCGTGGGTTTGCTCCAGTTTACTCCCACTGTTCAAAGATGTGCAGGCTAGGTGAATTGGCCTGTGCTAAATTGTCCATAGTGCTCAGGAGTGTTCAGGTTAAGTGGATTAGACAAGGGAAAGGCAGGAGCATTGGGTCTGGGTGGGGTGCTCTTCAGAGGGTTGGAGTGTATGTGTTGAGCCAAAGGGCCTGTTCCTACGCTGTAGGGATTCTATGATTCTGTGAACCAAATCTCAAGGCAGAGAGATAATCCCAAAACTAAGATGGTGCTAGAGCCAAACCTAATCAAAGTACTTATCATCGTATTCCAGCCATTTGGTTTGTCTCCAGCACCATCTCATTTTTTATCATAAGTAATTAACTTTCTGTGTTAATTAGTTAGTTTATAGGTCATCCCTTCACTCACCATTGAGCTGTTGGCACTTTATTCACAGCATTTGACACTTCTGATCACCTGCAAAGATTTGTTATTCAGTCTGTTGACATTCTACTCACACGATTTGTACTTATTTGTTGGCACTCTTAATTACCTGGAATTATCTTGCCATTATCTCTCCACATATATATTCTGTGCCTGTGCCATTTCCTCCACTTCATGAAGGAGCAGCACTCAAAAAGCTTGTGTTTTCAAATAAATCTGTTGGACTGTAACCTGGTGTCATGTTACCTCTGGCGTTGTCCACTCCAGTCCAATACCAGCACCTCCACATCATTGAAAGTATCAGATTTAGCAGCCCAGAGCTTTGCATAAATCTTTGTGTTGTGAATCATCCATACATAAAATCAGACATGGCCTACAAAGTCTCTGTGCTCTATTCCCACCCAATCAGACTAATATGAGGCAAGTTTTGGAAAAAGAGGAATTAACTTTTACATCTACAACATGGCGACACAAGTACTAATTAAAAGCAGAATGAAGCATTCCCAAAACAAACGGATCAGAGCTTATCTCTGCAGTCCTAACAGCTAGTTGAGAACATTACACAGAGATCTAACAAGTAAACTAAACACATGGAGAAGGCTCCAAGACAGATCCCCATCCTCAGCCACAGTGGAAAGGAGAACACAAATGTAAGAGCTGAGGCCGAAATGCTTGTAAGCAGCTTCAGAGCGTGGTAGATCCTACTTGACCTCTGTAGGTCTTTCCTATAACCAGAGGTCCTGGTCTCCAACCAGTTCTCATTGTCATTCAGAAGCAGTAGAGTGCACTGGACATAACAAATGGCTCCTGACCCTGGCAACATCCAGGCTTGTCAATGCCCCCTCTCGAGGTACAGCCCTGACTCAGATATCTTTACCTGGAGGAATGGAAACTACCACAACATGGTGCCTCTGAACCCCGCAGGTGCTGTAGTCATAATGGACAAGACCAGCAGAATCATGGAAACCCAATCAGCTGAATGGTCAGTTCTAATTCACACACCATCCTGACGTGGACAGGTATCAGCGCAAGATAATTGTTCTGTCAATGTCCTGGAATTTGCAACCTTCCAGCGTTTTGGCAATACCACCAGCATATGGACTGCAGCAGTTAAAGAAGAAGGTTAACATATACCTTGTCCCCATTACAAGGAATTAAGTAATGAACTTGTACTGCCAGTGTTGTTTATACCCTGAAAACAAATTACTTGGAGGTGTGCCAGTTGGGATTGCATTTTCTGGTATTTGTCAACATTTCATGTTTATCTCTTTATTGGCTACTTGGAAAACTACTAACATTTTTTAATGAATGGGTGATCCATGACTTTTGCAGCTTGTTGACACAGGCTGGGTTTGTGTTCCGGACAGGAACCTGTCTCCAGTGGGAAGTTATTTAAATGCAAGAATTTAAAGCCAACAGACTCGTAATTGGTATGGACATGGACGCCTGCCCAAATAAGGAAGGTGGATAGCTTATCAAGCTGGAGGGATAACCAGAGGTCTTCAAACTTCAGAGAAACACCTAGGTGGATTATAAGTAATTGGGAAGGTTTCTCAGCAAATTCTTAAGAACCTCATTTAAATAGAGAAGGTAGCCAGATCATCAATATACTGAATCCCTAGCCTGTCACTGGATATCTGCTTTTATGTAATTGATTAGCTCTCTCTCTCATATATAGCATACACACGCGCATAAACACACGTGCGCACACACACACACACACACACACACACATGCACGTGTACAGGTACACACACGCACACCCTTCTGCCTCTGCCCTGCACCCCCCCCCCCAATTCCCCATCACCCCTTACACAAATCCAGTGTTGAGTTATCACTGAGTACCAATATTTTGAGCCCCTGTTTACCCTTATGACCCAATCCTGGAATGAGGCTTGGGGATGCCAAAAAAATTAGCCCCCAGGAGCACACTACGGGTTAGGAAAATCATTCCATTCAAACATTAGTAAAAGGAGACTTGAGGTCAAAGGTTATTGCCTTACAATCATCAGAACTAGGACTTAAGAAACAGACTTGAGCAGAAGAGACGTTTTGTTCAATATTGCTGGATAATCAAGAAAATAACAGTTGTAGGAGATAGCATGTGAACAGGGCGTTGATAAGCTACTTCATCATTAGCATGGCGATTCAACAAGGACAGTTTGATTTGATTTGATTTCTTATTTTCACATGTACCTAGGTACAGTGAAAAGCTTTGTTTTGTGTGCAGTACAAGCAGATCAAACCATACAAAGTGCCTGAGGCTACTAGAATAGAGGAACAAATACAATGTTATGGCTGCAGAGAAGGTGCACAAGGTTCATTCAGAAGTGTAATAACAGGAGGAAAGAAACTATTCTTGAATCAGTTGGTAAGTGTATTTAAGCTGTTGTGTCTTCTGCCTGAAGAGGTTGAAAGAGATTTTAACTGGATTGGAAAGGGTCTTTAATTATTGGCTGTCTCTGTCATCCTGTTTATGAAAAAGCTGCATTGTATTGTGATAAACAGTTTGTGAATTATATATATTTCAACATCATTTAATTTTGAATTTGTATTTTTGATTGAACTAGTGGTATTTGGGTTTTCTCTCAGTATACTCCTGGGGGCTAATTTTTTGGCATCTCCAAACCTCACTCCAGGATTGGGTCACAAGGGTAAACAGGGGCTCAAAATACTCGGTGATAACTCAACATTGGATTTGTGTGAGGGGTGATGGGGAATTGGAGGAGGGGGCAGAGCAGAGGCAGAAGGGTGTGCATGTGTGTGTATATGTGTGTGTGTGTACCTGTGCGTGTGCATGTGTGTGCGTGCGTACATGTGGAGGGATTTAATGATCAAGTTTTAACTATCTAGAACATAGAACATAGAACAGTACAGCACAGAACAGGCCTTTCAGCCCACAATGTTGTGCCAACCATTGATCCCCATGTATGCACCCTCAAATTTCTGTGACCATATGCATGTCCAGCAGTCTCTTAAATGTCCCCAATGACCTTGCTTCCACAACAGCTGCTGGCAATGCATTCCATGCTCTCACAACTCTCTGTGTAAAGAACCCACCTCTGACATCCCCTCCATACTTTCCTCCAACCAGCTTAAAACTATGACCCCTCATGCTAGCCATTTCTGCCCTGGGAAATAGTCTCTGGCTATCAACTCTATCTATGCCTCTCATTATCTTGTATACCTCAATTAGGTCCCCTCTCCTCCTCTTTTTCTCCAATGAAAAGAGACCGAGCTCAGTCAACCTCTCTTCATAAGATAAGCCCTCCAGTCCAGGCAGAATCCTGGTAAACCTCCTCTGAACCCTCTCCAAAGCATCCACATCTTTCCTATAATAGGGTGACCAGAACTGGACGTAGTATTCCAAGTGCGGTCTAACCAAAGTTTTATAGAGCTGCAACAAGATCTCACGACTCTTAAACTCAATTCCCCTGTTAATGAAAGCCAAAACACCATATGCTTTCTTAACAACCCTGTCCACTTGGGTGGCCATTTTAAGGGATCTATGTATCTGCACACCAAGATCCCTCTGTTCCTCCACGCTGCCAAGAATCCTATCCTTAATCCTGTACTCAGCTTTCAAATTCGACCTTCCAAAATGCATCACCTCGCATTTATCCAGGTTGAACTCCATCTGCCACCTCTCAGCCCATCTCTGCATCCTGTCAATGTCCCGCTGCAGCCTACAACAGCCCTCTATACTGTCAATGACACCTCCGACCTTTGTGTCGTCTGCAAACTTGCTGACCCATCCTTCAATCCCCTCATCCAAGTCATTAATAAAAATTACAAACAGTAGAGGCCAAGGACAGAGTCCTGTGGAACCCCACTCACCACTGACTTCCAGGCAGAATATTTTCCTTCTACTACCACTCGCTGTCTTCTGTTGGCCAGCCAATTCTGTATCCAGGCAGCTAAGTTCCCCTGTATCCCATTCCTCCTGACCTTCTGAATGAGCCTGCCATGGGGAACCTTATCAAATGCCTTACTGAAGTCCATATACACCACATCCACAGCTTGACCCTCATCAACTTTTCTAGTCACATCCTCAAAGAACTCGATAAGATTTGTGAGGCATGACTTGCCCCTCACAAAGCCGTGTTGACTGCATTTGATCAAGCCATGCTCTTCCAGATGGTCATAAATCCTATCCCTTAGAATCCTTTCTAACACCTTGCAGACGACAGACGTGCGACTTACTGGTCTGTAATTGCCTGGGATTTCCCTATTTCCTTTCCTGAAGAGAGGAGTTACATTTGCCTCTCTCCAGTCCTCAGGTACGACTCCAGTAGAGAGCGAGGATGCAAAGATCTTCGCAAGTGGCGAAGCAATTGCATTTCTCGCTTCCCAAAGCAGCCGAGGACAAATCTGGTCCGGGCCTGGCGACGTGTCAATCTTAATGTTTGACAAAATTTTCAGCACATCAGCTTTCTCTATCTCTATCCATTCCAGCATGCACACCTGCTCTTCAAAGGTTTCATTCACTACAAAGTTCGTTTCTTTCGTAAAGACAGAAGCAAAAAACTCATTTAGGGCTTCCCCTACCTCCTCAGACTCCACACACAAGTTCCCTATGCTATCCCTGATCAGCCCTACTCTTTCTTTGACCATTCTCTTATTCCTCACGTAAGTGTAAAATGCCTTTGTGTTTTCCCTAATTCGTTCTGCCAAGCCTTTCTCATGCCCCCTCCTGGCTCTCCTCAGACCATTTTTGAGCTCCTTCCTTGCCTGCGTGTAATCCTCTCTAGCTGAACTTGACCCTAGCTTCCTCCACCTTATGTAAGCTACCTTCTTCCTTTTCACAAGAAGCTCCACTGCTCTCGTCATCCAAGGTTCCTTTATCTTACCCCTTCTTGCCTGTCTCAGAGGGGCATATTTACTCATCGCTCGCAACAACTGTTCCTTAAACAGTCTCCACATGTCTATAGTTCCCTTACCATGGAACAATTGCTTCCAGTCCATGCTTCCTAACTCATGTCTAATCGCGTCATAGTTTCCTCTTCCCCAATTAAATATCCTCCCATTTTGCCTAATCCTCTCCTTCTCCACAGCTATGTAGAATGTGAGGCAGTTATGGTTACTATCACCAAAATGGTCTCCCACCACAAGATCTGATACCTGCCCCGGCTCGTTTCCGAGCACCAAGTCTAGAATGGCCTCTCCCCTCGTCGCCTGTCAACGTACTGCGTTAGGAAACCCTCCTGGACAGACCTTACAAAAACTGCTCCATTCAAATCTGTGCAGCCATAATGATTTATTTGAACACACAGTGAGAGAGAAAGACTTCTTGGAGAGTAATGGGTATTTGGCTATATCTGAGAAATTTTAACATCAAACAAGGTAAATATTTGTGTATTAGGCTCAGACTGGAAAGTCAAGGATTTTTTTTCCCCTTTTGTTCAGTGGAAATACCATTGCTTGAAAAAAATGCTTTTGTTCATTTCAGTTTGGAGAATTTTCAACTGAGGCTGCTGAATCTTCAGTTAAAGTGGCAATAATGTCCATTTTAAACAGAAGCTATTGAATTTTATTGCTTTAGTTTGGAATTCATGCTTTGACTGAAAGTAAATGATTGTCCCAAATAATAGATGGTAAATCAGAGGGTAAATTGCTTTGGACTGGCAAAGCTGTAAACTGTGGAGAACTTATCAATAGGCTGGTAAGAAAGGACAGAGTGTGGTAAATTAAATTAAATCTGTAGAAATGTGAAACCATGCATTTTAGGAGGCAGATAAGGGAAGGGAATGCCCAATAAATGCTGGGATATTGAGCTGCCTATAGGAAAAGAGTGGCCCTGATGGATATGTCCTCAAGACAGATAAATAAAGGTAGTTAAGGAAACAAATGTTCCTGGCTGAAAAATAGGCTTTAACGTCAAGGAGGCCAAATCTCCTCACGACTAAAAGTGATAGCTCTGGTCACCGTGTGAACACCCTGGAGAATATCCTAAGGCGAGTTATGAAGACGTTCTAAGGAATGGAGAGAAGTGTTGTTGGTGTTAATGCAATAATGTTTTACCATGTGCTTCAAAGTATTCATGCTTATGTAGTAAATAGTTTGGTTTATTCTATTTACATTCATTTCTTTTGCACAACAATCTTGTTTGATTGTTAAACCTGAATTTGCAGCATTGTGTTTGTGTTCTAGTAAAATTTTACACTGTTAATAAATTTGAAAAAAATACAGAATATGATCTATTAAATCAGACTTCAGAATGAGATCTGAGTTATCTAGAGATAATAACAGCTGTGATCATAACAGTACGTACAACTTCCTTTTGCCTATATAAAACAGCATCCTCAGTTTATAAGACCGTAAGACCATAAGACATAGGAGTGGAAGTAAGGCCATTCGGCCCATCGAGTCCACTCCGCCATTTAATCATGGCTGATGGGCATTTCAACTCCACTTCCCTGCACTCTCCCCATAGCCCTTGATTCCTTGTGAGATCAAGATTTTAGTAAGACCATAAGACATAGGAGACAGAAGACATATAAATTGAGTTTCTGTCACATTCAAATAAATTATGCTGTGAGCCTGTCTGATGATCTCAAATTTGGTTTATAGTGCAATACTTAGCACAGTGTTATTTAAATACTTAGTGCAAACTGTCCTCATAGTTTCACTGCAAACCAATTTAAGACAAACGGCCAGGCTCGAAGCGTGATTCTTCTGTGTATGCTGGAAGCTACACATATAAATATATAATAAAAATGGTAAAGGTAAAGTTGTCAATGTCTCAGAGGACCATAAGTGTGCTCTGTCAATGGAGATATAATTGGTGTGGTGACCATTCAGAAGGTGGAACCTTTATGATAACCTCAGCCAGTGGTGAGAATTGTTGGCATCACTCGGCACTGCGAGCCAGCCATTCAACCAACTGAGCTAACCAACCTACATACATAACTGACACAAATAAATATAAATTACATATTTTATTATTTATGTAAATGTATAAAATGTATAAATACAAGACCCTGTATGTAGACCAAAGAAGAGGCACAACATATAAAATATTTTCCATACACAGAGGGTCAAGGGAGACATGCAATCTTTGCTACATCCCACACTGGCCAATCAGAATCTACTCACCTGGTCTGAGAATTAAGATTGACAGTTGACTGTTCTTGTTGCATTTCTATGCCAGTGATGTCATAACCAATTCGGTATCAAATGTTGTCCCTTTTCTCAAGCTTGTTACTTGTATCCTCGTTCTAATGAGTGCAAGACAAAGAGCTGCAGTCTCTTGTCTCAAGGTTACATACGACTAAGCAATTACTCACTGCCATCTGGTATCAGTAGGTGGCTTATATCTGTCCCAATGTTTCAGTCAATCAAAAGACCAAACTGCTCAAAATGGTGATAGTTGGAAAGTAACTTGGAAAGTAACTCAACACTTGATCCAAACATTTTATCCACTGTTCTATTCCCCCCTCTGCCTCTTATAAGTACACATGCACAGGACGGTGCCCTATGGTTAATCTTGTCCAATATTTGTCTTGAAAAAGAAACAAATGGACAGTGCTAAAAAAATTCATAATCAAACTTACTGTTAAAATTCATTTCGTAATTTACATCTTCTCTGCTCACTCCCTCGAGAAACATGTACCATTCTGACAGTAACCTTCTTCAGAGACAGGCATACATAATGAAAGCTGTTCTGATAAACAGAGGAAGGGCAGTAGTGGGGATGAGCCAATTTGCTGCTCAGAAGAAGTTTCCATTTTTCCCTGTGACAGGAATAGCTTAAACCTGTGCACTGAGATAAACAGCCCAGAAATGGCAAGCACACATCAGCCTCCTGTTCCCTCGACTCACACAGATAACTGTCACTTCAGCAGTTTAATACACAGAGCTGACATGGCTGACAGAAAGGAGAACAAGAATTCTACCATTAGACAGAATAATAAACAACCTCCAAGGCCCTGATGTCTTCTTAAGCTGCAGTGATATGCATTTTTGAATAGACTCAACCATATTATTTCTCATAAAACGAGAGAGCTTGTCTTTTTTTTCCACACTTAACAACATTAAGGAAAAAAGAGAGATGGGTTTCCAACCAAAAACAGAAAACTGACCTATGGGTTGTTACCAAATGCAGTCTATTTCATTTTTACTTGGTCTACAGCACAGCATGAATCTAAGCCCAATTTCTGCACCCATTTAAAGTCACGGCCCATGTCAACCTATGTTAGCTGAGGTAGATGGAGCATGGGGAATCACAGAGATTGATTCTGAAGGAGTCACTCATCAAGATCCAAACAGAACAACAGTGCTTGTGACTTTTTTAAAAAAACCATGAAACCAAGATTAAGAGCAAATACCTTTAGCTTTAGAGAAAAGCTGGAGGGAAAAGAAAATTAGAAAAATAATGATTTGTTGAAACAAGCCATGGTTTGCCAACAAAATGAATTACAAAAGGAAAGCAAGGGCAGGAGTTATGAGGGATTTTAAAGCTTGAGCTACTCAAATAGTATAATTACAGTTGAAAAAAGATGTGATCAAACTTGATATTAATGCATGAAGATGTAGACCAGAGAAAAATTGTGTTTATTCAAGTTTTGAAGATATATGTTTTTTGGACGTGAAAGGAATAGTCTGGAGCAGCAGTGACCATGACAGTATCTATAAAATAGAGTGACACACATAGTATGCATTATGAATAATGGTTTCAATCCTAAGGACAAACTATACACATGCTTTTGCCCTGGAGTTTAGTTCACAATATGCAGCTGAAGGTTAAATCGTCAAACACATCAAGTCAGATAGATGTGGGTCTTGACTGTTACAGAGATAGTAGGAAATGCTGAAGAAGGGTCCTGATCCAAAACATCAAGTTTTCCTGCTCCTCTGATGCTGCTTGGCCTGCTGTGTTTATCCAGCTTCACACTGTATTATCTTAGATGTGGGTCTTCTTCTGTTATGACAGTGACAGTGCACAATGGTGGTCCGCACTCTGAATAGGATTGACCTAGCCCTTGCTGCATCCAAATGGCTCCTGGCAAAGTTACAAATGAAACCCTCTGTGACTGTGACAAAGGTTAACTTTACCATCTTGTCCATTGTGATTGTGTACAAAACCTTTCACAAGGCTAACAAAAATATCCTTTTCCAATGCCCTTCCACTGGCATTTAGCCATGTGGGACTGCTGTAAAGTGGTTCCACTGTTAATGGTTTCTCTACTGCTCCTGCACTGTTGCCTCTGGAATCCAGAGAATCTATCCTGCATTCACTCCTATTTCTTATCAAAATGTTGCCCTTCAGTGACATCAAAAGGAAGAGTGTTTGTTTCATATACCTGCTGATCACGCTGAGTTCTACTTCAGCATCACTCTCAGCTCCTCGACTGATGTCAAATGAACAGTCCGTTTAACTGACATCCAGTACTGGATGGGCAGAAAATTAATTATTGGGAAGACTGAACCAATTTTTTTTGGTGCCCAATCCAAAGTAACTCTCCTAGCTCCAAACTGTACTCTTCGCCCTAGCAATGGTCTGAGAGTGAACATTTCCCAATAGAGATCACAACTGAACGTGGAATGATTTTCCAACTTTATATTTGTGTCATCGTGAAGACTGTCTATTCCTATTGTAATTATATTGCCCAATTTCACTTTCCTCCAATTCTAGTCTCCTGTGTATTTCCAGTTATCATTGCTACAATTATAATTGCCTAAGCTCAAGCTCTTGAATTTCCTCTCTCTTTCTCTCAACTTCTCTGCCACACTTTCTTCCTTGAAGATACTCCTTAAAACCAATGGCTTGAACCAAGTTAGAAGTTATAGAGTCAAACAGCAATAAAACAGGCCCTTCAGCCCAAATCATCCATGCCAACCAGGTTTCCTAAACCAAACTAGATGAAGGGTCTAGGCCCGAAATGTCAGCTTTCCTGCTCCCAAGATGCTGCTTGCCCTGCTGTATTCATCCAGCTCCACACCTTGTTATCTCGGATTCTCCAGCATCTGCAGTTCCTAATATCTCTAGTCCCATTTGCCTGCATTTGGCCTATGTCCTTCAAAACCCTTTCCCATTCACGTACCTGTCCAAATATTTTTTAAATGTTGTAATTGGACGCGTCTCTACCACTTTCCTTGGTAGCAGCTTCTGTATATATACCACCCTCTGTGTGAAAAAGTTGCTCCTCAGGCCCCTTTTAAATCTTTCCCCTTTCACCAGGTTTTTTGGTCATTGGAGTAAAACTCCTAATGCGGCGATAAGCCATATTTTGTTTTAAACTGCTTGCATTAAAGTGATGACATAAACAAGTTTGTGGACTTCTTCCCTTGTTAAATAGAGGAATACATTAATAACTGTAGATTGCCACCAATTTATGAATTACTTACAAATAAAGAAAAATTCATAATCGTTAATCTCTCCAGAGTAATTCTAGTCTCATCCAACATAACCACTCCAAAACTCTTGCACCCAAATGGTTGTAAATTCTAGTCTCCATTTCTCTATCCAGAAGTATATCAAGCATGTCCTGCTCTACATTACAACATTATTTTTTGTTAGCTTGAATGCAGGCCCCTGATTCTGTTATCTTGGGTTAATTGTTTTTCCCTGAAAAGGTGTATTTTTACAGCATCACTTGTAACCTCAAAGCCATCTATAGCCGATGAAGTATATTTGAAATGTATTGACTTTTATAAAGTGTGAAAAATTGGCAGCTTATTTCTGTACATCTAGCTCCCCCAAACAACAGTATAACTGATAAAATAACCGATTTGAATAATGTTGGTGAAGGGACAAATATTAATCAGGTATACTGCTCATCACATGATCCCAGGGGAACTTTCCCATCCATTTGAAAGATGGATGGGATCTTGTTTCAACAACTCATCTAAAATACAGCACCTCCTGAAATGCAGCATCACTTCAGTAACTTCTCTAAAATGTCAGCCTAGAGTAAGTGGAGTTTAGAATCTACTGAGTTACTCCATGAGTTAAAATGACGACTGGCAGGAACACTTTGGTTCTGAAAGGTTACAGCACAGTCATCTCCTTGCCAGCTTTCAGAAGCCCGAGATGCTGTCCAATTTATCAAAACTTAAATCCCAGAAACACAGAGTCAACTTTTTTTTAAAACCTTGGCAGAATACAGTATTCAAAGTACATTCTAACCGGACCATTCAGAAATTTTAATCATTATCCTCTCGGCATGTCCAATTACTCAGCATTTGCTTGAATGCTGTAGTCTGGTGCACTGATCTTTGCAACGTGCAGGGTTGTTTAAACCTTTTGGTAGTGCCAGAGAGTCGTACGTGACTCTTTATATACACACACACACACACACACACACACACACACACACACACACACACACACACACACACACACACACACACACACACACACACACACACACACACACCCAGAACATTGCTATCTGACCTAAGCATACTCAATTCTTGCAAAGTACAGTCCTTGTACAGTCTGGAACTGGGGATGAAGATACACGTACATGATGCCTCTATAAAGTTCTAAAAGTTCCGTAAATGATTTTACGTTTAGAACTAGTCATCTGTGCACCCCTTGGATAAAAATTATGGGTAAAGCAGATGAGTTGAGAGCCTGGATCAGTGCATGGAACTGTGATGTTGTAATTATTCCAGAGAGTTGGTTGAGATAGTTACAGGATTGGCTGCTCAACGTTCCAGGGTTCTGTTGTTTGATATGAGATAGACGGAGTGGTAAAGTGATGGAGGCGTTGCATTCCTAATCAGAGAGAATATCAGGGCAAAATAAAAACCAAAAGAACTGCAGATGCTGTAAATCAGGGACAAAGATAGAAGTTGCTAGAAAAGCTCAGCAGGTCTGGCAGCATCTGTGAAGATAAAATTAGAGTTATTGTTTCGGGTCCAGCGACCCTTCCTCAGACCTGGCGGGCTCATTCAATGTGGGTAGAGCTCAAAAGTCATTCTGTAAGGATTCTATTATAGACCTCCAATAATCAACAAGACATTGAGGAACAAATATGTCCGCAGGTTACAGAAAGATGCATAAACAACAGGGTTGTCATGGTGACAACACAGTGTGGAGCTGGATGAACACAGTCGACCAGGCAGCATCACAGGCGCAGGAAAGCTGACATTTCGGGTCAGACACTTCTTCAGAAAAGACTTTGCAGTGGGGTTATAACTCACTCAGAGATAATAAGAACTGCCGATGCTGGAATCAGAGATAGCACTGTGTGGAGCTGGAGGAACACAGAAGCCAGGCAGCATCAGAGGAGCAGAAAAGTTAATGTTTCAGGTCGGGATCCTTCTTCAGAAATTTCCTGCTACTCTGATGCTGCCTGGCCTGCTGCGATCTTCCAGCTCTACACTGTTATCTCTGAGTCCAGCTTCTGCAGTTCTTGCAATCTCTGAGGGTTATCATAGTGGGTGACTTTAATTTCTTCAATATTGACTGGAACTCCCTTAGAGCAAGGGGCTTAGATGGGGCAGATTTTGTTAGGCACACCCAAGAGGGCTTCTTGAAACAGTACGTAGATAGTCCAACTAGAGGAGGGGCCATACTGGACCTTGTATTGGCTAATGAGCCTGGTCAGGTGACTGACCTTTCAGTGGGAGAGCATTTGAAAACAATGATCACATCTCCTCAAGTTTTAAGATCGCTATCAACAAGGGTAACTCAGGACCTTGTGGCAAAGTACTAAATTGGGGGAAGGCAAATTATGTCAATATTAGACAGCAGCTGGGAGTGTTAGTTGGGAGGAGCTGTTATCAGGCAAGTCACCATTTGACACATGGGAGTAGTTTAAAGACCTAATGATCAGAGTTCAGGGCCAGCATGTTCCAGTAAGGAGGAAGAACAAGGATGGTAAGGGACCCTTGGATGATGAGTCAGATTGTGAATTTAGTCCAAAAGAAAAAGGATCATATGTAAGGTTTAGAAAGCTAAAAGCAGAACTTTAAAGAAAGTAGGAAAGAACTCAAGGAGAGCGAGGAGGGGCCATGAAAAGTCCTTGGCAAGTAGGGTTAAAGGGAATCCCAAGGCATTTTGTATATACACTTAAAGCAAGAGGATAATGATGAAGAGGGTCAGACCACACAAGAATAAAGGAGGGAACTTGTCCTTGGAGGCAGAGAATATGGGTGAGATCCTCAATGAGTACTTTATGTTGGTATTCACCAGGGAGAAAGGCATGGAGGATAGTTGATTTGTTTGGAGAAAGCTAATATACTAGCGCATTTTGAGATCAAGGAATAAGTGGCTTTGAGTCTCTTGAAAAACATTAAGGTGGATAAGTCCCCAGGGTCCGATAGTATCTACCCCAGATAG
This sequence comes from Stegostoma tigrinum, assembly GCF_030684315.1. Classification (NCBI taxonomy): domain Eukaryota; kingdom Metazoa; phylum Chordata; class Chondrichthyes; order Orectolobiformes; family Stegostomatidae; genus Stegostoma; species Stegostoma tigrinum. The sequence goes on from NC_081361.1 coordinate 14,434,111, forward strand.
GCAAGAGAAGGCATTGCTAGGCCTTGACCAAGATCTTGGTATCATCTCTAGCCACTGGAGAGGTCCCTATGGACTGCCGAGTAGCTAATGTTGTTCCTCTGTTCAAGAAGGGACATAAGAAAAACACAGAAAATTATGGACTGGTGAGACTCACATTGGTGATTGGGAAGCTATTGGAGAGAATTCTAAGGAATAGGATATACATGCATTTGTAAAGCATGGCCTCATTAAGAACAGTCAGCATGGCTTTGTGCAGGGCAGGTCTTGTCTTACTAACTTGATTGATGAGCATTGAGCAGTGGACATTGTTTACATGGTTTTCAGTGGGACTTTTGACAAGGTCCCTCATAGTAGTCTCATCCAGAAGATTAGATGTATAGAATCCATGGTGACTTGGCCATTTGGATTCAGAATTGGCTTGCCCATAGAAGGCAGAGGGTAGTGGTGGAAGGGTTTTTTTTTCTGGCTGGAGGTCTGTGACCAGTGGTGTCCCACAGGGATCTGTACTGGGGCCTCTGCTGTTTGTAATTCATAAAATTGACTTGGATGGAAGATAGATGGGTAGATTACTAAGTTTTCAGGTGACACAAAGATTGGGAGATTTGTGGATAGTGAAGAAGGTTATCAAAGGATACAGTGGGATATACGTCAGTTGCAGATATGGGTGGAGAATGGCAGATGGAGTTTAATCTGGTCAAGTGTGAGGTGTTGCTGTTTGGAAGATCAAATGTTAAGGACGCGACCCTTAACAGCACTGATGTACAGAGGGATCCTGTGGTCTGAGTCCACAGCTTCCCGAAAGTGACTGCACATGTAGACAGGGTGATAAAGAAGGCATATGGCATGCTTGCCTTTATTAGTTGGAGCATTGAGTTTAAGAGTCAGAATGTCATGTTGCAGCTTTATAAAAGTGTCGTTGGGCCACACTTAGAGTATTGCATTCAATTCTGGTCACCAGCTACAGGAGGTTTACCAGGATACTGCCTGAATTAGAGGGTGTGAATTATAGTGAGAGGTTGGGCAAACTAGGGTTGTTTTCTCTGGAGTGTCAGAGACTGAGGGGACACCTGATAGAAGTTTATAAAAATAATGTATGTATAAATGGTGTTGACAGTCTGAATCTTTTCCCCCAGGAGTTAAAATCTCCAATAATAGGGAGCATGCATTTAAGGAAGAGGGGAAACTAGAAAGGAGATGAGAGGAGCGCATTTTTATTTTACAAACAGAGTAGTAAGTGCCTGGAATGCACTGCCAGGGGTAGTGGAGGAGGCAGATGTGATGGGGCATTTAAGGAACTTTTAACTGAGCACATGAATAAACAAGGAATGCAGAGGTACAGACAATGGGCAGGCAGAAGGGATTAATTTAACCTGGCGTCATGTTCGGCAAAACATCATGGGCCAAAGGGCCTATTCCTGTGCTGTTCTATGTTCAATGACCCAGGCTGACAAGTTGATTTGAAATGATTACTACTCTGCTGTGGTTGGACATGATAGTATTGAATCTATGAAGATTGTTTGCTCTCTTTTAGCTTCATCCTTTGTGAGTTAAACACCATTCAAAATATGCACATCATTCACATTTTCTTCCTTCGTGCAATATTTAATATCTACCCACATTAAATTTTATTTGCCACATTGCTTTCTCAATCATTTTGCAATTCTTATTTCTGATGCCAATGACCCTCTGAGTTTGAACCGACAACATTACTATCTCCCGTCAAATATTGTATGGCCTACGTTTGCATTATCTGCTGCTTTCATAGCATTGAATTAATTGCTTCCTTATGCAAGAAAAAAAAATCAAAGCTGCTCTTGCACATTTCAGGACACCAACTTCCTCAGCAGGCTTTATGCTGATTTAATGTAGAGCTTTACGAAGTTGTGTTTTCAAAGTACTGAGAATTGCTTCATATATAAACATATCTAAAATAGCCTTGGGTCCTGGAAGATGTTGCAGAATCTATCCAATTTAGGTTTCAGAGATGATGAGAAAGTGCCAGCAACAGGGGAATAATTTAACAGGCATAAACGTCGATCAAAGTCTGTGCTGCAAATTTCTGCATAAATATCTGTTTACAATCCCCAGTAGCCATGAGATATCTATACGAACCAGCAATGGTAGGGGGTGGGTCAAGAGATATTGGTTTCATTTATATGAATTCTTATCAGAAGTATCACTTATTATTTCTTTTGCTTCCAGAGCCACTGAAGAGAAGTACCCCATTAGTTGTCTGCTATCCTACATTTATTTTCTTCTTGCAAGTGGGAGCTGAAAACACTCTCCAGTATGTTCACATTTAATTGGATAAAATTGCAGAGAAATTATAGCACATTCAGCCAAGGTGGTTAGCCCATGTTCTTCCTCCACATGAGTCTCATTCCACTGTGCTATCTTGTGAGAATAACAAACTGCTAACAACAAACAATTAAGTGTATAATGGACAGTGTGGGTAACTCAAAGTGTACATGACAATGATGCCATTTTCCCCCTTGTTTTTGAAAAAAAAAGGGGGCTGTTTGGATTGAAATGCAATCATTGGACTTCCACAGTTATGGGTCTGCTGCAATTGGAGATCCACCCTGTAAGCAGACAGCATGGATTCATTTCAGTAAGGACTAGATATTCAATACATTGCTGCATTGTACACTTGGAAATATCACCATAAGAACGAATGACTGAAAGCCTCTTTTAAGCATGGCTAGCCTTTCCAGAACCCCATGCCATTCAATTTTTACCTCATCCATTCATTCCACTAACTCTGTTGCGACCAAAATTTAGCCAATATCATCTTTGACAGTATTTAAATGCGTATTTGCTTGAACCTGGAAACCCGGTGGAATGTACACTTCAATAAGCATTGTCTCTGTCAGCTATGCTGTCATTTTGATTGCAATTAATGGCCTGTTGTCAGAGACAGCTTTGTAATTTACATCAGTCTGAATAGGAAATGGTCTGTGGCATTTCCCCGATCTAAGTGGTTTGTGTTGCTTGGCATGGACTGTATTTTACAAGATTACAGAATGCTTAGTTTTGCAATGTTATAAACATCAGACTGAATGTGTACATTACGATACCAAGAGCTCATATTTAATGGCCTCAATGTTGAAAAAAAATCCCAAAGCACTTACGAGATTTATCAAAAGCACTGGAATGATTAAGTGCAGAGATACAAACAGTTTGCGTGTGCTTCAGCAACAGTTGGGCAAGGGTCAAAACAGTTACAGTAACAGATAAATGAATCACCTCATTCTATAAATTGACCTAGATGAAGAAAGGTAAAAATTAAGTCAGCTAACTGCGGTGTGGTCTTTCCTGCATAAGATGAATCCTGAAATTGAGTATCTTTATTGGAACAGCTAAGACATGGCCAAAAAGGCCAGCTTGTGTACACAGTGGTTAGTGTGGCCAAGACAAAAGGGAGAAAGATCAACTTCACCACATTGTCCAAAAGACATGGGTTGTAATGGGAACATTGCCAAACAACTCCCATCTCTACCTATTCGATAAGGGGGCAACTAAAACCGTTTATTCCTTAAGTAGCCTAAGATACTGGTCTAAATCACCACTTGATATTTACATTGACAATATGACCAATTTTAAATTCCAATATTTTCAGTCCTCTTTTACATAACTGTGATGACTAATTATTTATTTTTACAACTGCAAAGTAACTCCATCTATTTCTTTAACCTATTAGTTGTTTTAACCAGAATGTTTAAATTTAAGGAAGAAAAATTGTGATGTTGCTATCAATGGATAGCTGTTATTTCTCACCTTTGATGGGTTGTCAACTGAGCAATGGTACTGTAATTGAGGGTTGCTCAGGTGAAGATGCATACAGTATGAATTGGATGCTGTATGATCATTCAGCAAGACAACTCTGAGCATCATTCACTCTTAATACATATACCTTGCATTCGACTGCTGATGGTTAGTTAGTGATGTCTCATTCTCTGACGTCTCATTGTCGGGAAGCCAATCCCAATGTCTTTACACAAACCAATACTCAGAGGCTGAATTCTGCTTTCTTGGGCTGTCAGGTGAGGGGTTTGAATCTATTGCTTCTGACTCAGATTACGCTGAATTATAACAACAAAATAATGAACTGCAGATGCTGGACATCTGAAACAAAAACAGAAATTGCTGCAGAAACACAGCAGTTCTGCCAGCATCCGTAGACAGAAAGTAGAGTTAATATTTTAAGTCCAGTTCTGAAGAAGAGTTACTGGGCTAGAAAGATTACCACAGTTTTCTCTCCACAAAAGGTTGGCCATGATTCATTCTTCCTTTAAGAATGGTTTCCAGAAAACATTAGAGTTGGCGAGGTGAGGGTGCAAGTGAGAGAACTTCTGGCGTAACAAGAGTTCGAGTCCCTAGCATTGACCATACTAGCTTGCAACTTAATCAGCAGACGGACAGAAGGAAACACTGCCTAATGTTTTTTTTAATAAACAGAATTGAAAGGTCACTCAAAGTTATTGACTTGTGCAGATTTGAATCATGTTCAGAAAGTAAAATTCTGTACAGCTCAATTTATGCAACATATTTCACAGAACAATACATAAGATTTGGAATTCAATGATATAGAAGCTGCCACAGATATCTAACTAGAAAATTTGTCAAGTTTGACACCAGTGAGTATCTATCTGCCTTTATTTGTTTATTACATGCACAACTACATGCAGATTTGCTTTTTACATATCTGTATAAACTGAATCCAATTATATCTCTTTCAATCTAACTTTTCCTTTAATGGCTTTGAAGAGAAACTGGTTGAAAGAATACGCAGTCTGAAAATTAAAAAAAAGTTATAATAAAACTTTAGAAATGAGAACAAAATAGGAATCCTGTGCTGTTATAATGCTTCCAGTGAAGTCTAGGAAATGGTTATGCACACAATTCCTTCATTGTGCTACTCGTAGCTCTCACAGCACACATTAAATCCAAAAGTGCGCTTTTCGAAAGGACTGCGGACTCTGATTAAAATTATTATGAATTTACTAAATGAGACAAGTAACAATGTCAATTGAATTTAATCAACAAATAAGACTTTTTTTTGAAATTATCATTATATCGCTCAAATCGCACTTTGGAGGGCAAGACAGTTCAATCAGTGAATATAATGACAGGCATGAAGCCTTTTCAAAAAAAAATTCTCAAAAAAACAATTCAAATTGATTGATTCATCTTCATTCCTTAACAGCCACTTTGCGTACTTTTGATTTGTTTGTTCCCTATCTCTTCAGTTCTAACTTATTTTTCTTTAGCCTGACATCACTGACATAGTATGCTTCAGGGACTGCAACAAGCTGTAAATATGAACTGTTAAATGAAGCATGTTTTATGCAAGATTTTTCGTATATCACTATTATAGATATTAATGTAACAGAAGAGACACTCATTTATAATGTATAGTACAATTTATGTATAATCGTGTCAGTTGCTACGTAGTTTCCAGATGCTGATGGATAATGTCTTAAATTTGAAACTGTTCAGGCACTGATTTTGGCTTGTGTTTCTCAGGGCCATTGTACAATAGGTTCCAAAAACACCAGCCGAAAATAAATGTGTGCCATCCCATGTTTGTTTCCTCCTTGCACAGCTGCCAAAATGTTTGTGCCACTGGCTGTAACAATCGCCTGTACTGTCAAACTGCAGTGAGGGTCCATTCATGCAAATATTGTGACTGAAGATGATGGAGATTGATAGGTATGTGCTCACTGGCAATCAACTATGACCACCAGGAGTATAGATGGCACAACACAGTTTTACAATGATGCACTGTGCATTCAGAAGCTTCAATGTATAATTGAACTTGCACAAGATAGCCTGTCTAATTAGTAAAAGGATTTATTTCATGATATTTAACAGGGCAGTAAATAACCTCAGCAAATTAAAGTGAAATTCGAAGCATGGACAGAAATGCAAATTAAACTTAAAAAACAGACTGTAAATCTTGATTCCTCCACATTTAAATAAGACTGAAAGGCCAAGAGTCAAAGATAATGGGAACTGCAGATGCTGGAGAATTTCAAGATAATAAAATGTGAGGCTGGATGAACACAGCAGGCCAAGCAGCATCTCAGGAGCACAAAAGCTAAGGCCAAGAGTCAACTCTGGTTAGTATTTAAAGTGGTGTGAAGACTCTGCAGTCTTAGTGTTGAGATTTACTGGCAATTACATTTTTTAAAAAGGATAATTTTCTGTGGACAAGGAACACAGCTGAGACAGCAGACACTCATTTCATTAAAGACACTTAAACGTAACAGTTTGAGATGAGTCTTATCCCATTGGCACTGAATTTAATCCCAGATTAAAGCATTAGAAATTGTGTGCTACAGATCTTAACATTTTCGTTCTGGGAGCATGGACATGTGAAATAAGTTATTCAGCACAGTTTTACAATTCTAGTTGATGATGGCTTATTTGTATCTGAACTCCGTTTATCCACATTTGGTTTGTAATCCCTAGTACCATCACTGTTAATGGAAAAAAGCATCCATCAATCATAGACTCCCTACAGTGTGGAAACAAGCCCTGCAGCCCAACAAGTTCACACCGATCCTCAGAACATCCCATTCACCTATCAAACACAACTAATCTACACATTCCTGAACACTAGGGGCAATTTAGCATGGCCAATCCACCCTGGCCTACACATGTTTGGACTGTGGGAGGAAACCAGAGCCCCCGGAGGAAACCCACACAGACACAGGGAGAATGTGCAAACTCCACACAGATGGTTGCCCGAGGGCAGAATCAAACCCAGGTCCCTGGTGCTGTGAGGCAGCAGTGCTAACCACTGAGCTGCCGTAATTTTCGAAAAGTGCAGTTGACTTAGACTGAGCAGTTTTTCAGGGAAAGAGTCCCAGATTTCACCACTTTGTGTGAAGGGCTGTTTCCTGACATCACTCCTGTTGGCTTGGGCCAGGCAATAGCAATGGATCAAAAAGATAGCTGGCCACCACTTTCTCAAGGGCAATGAGGGTTGGACAGAGATTTCCGGCCTTGAAAGCACGCTCACATCCCATCATAGAATATTGTCGCTTTTACCAGACACCCTCTCAACAGAGGAAATAGTTTCAATCTATGTTCCATGCTAAATTCTTGATTAATCTCAGGCACCTACATTTGAACAAACTACCTTTGTACGAACATAACGAATGAGCTAGAAGCCTCTCGAGCTTGCTCCGCCATTTGATACAATCATGGCTGATCATATCTAGGCCTCAACTCCACTCCCCTTCCTGTTCTCCGTAACTCTTCACCCAATACTAATTAAAAATCTAAGTAAATTTAAGGAGGGGACAGACAATGTCCTGGCATCTGCTGCACTCTGGGGTACAGAATTCCACAGATTTACAATCCTTTGAGAGAGATCATTTCTCCTCATCTCTGTTACCCCTTACCCTAAAACTTTGGCCTCTCATTCCAGATTGCCCCATACGAGGAAACATCCTTTCTACATCTGCTTTGTCAATCATCTTTAGCACCTTACATACATTAATTAGATCTCCGGTTATTCTAAACTAGGCCTAAACTATTCAATCTCTTTTCATCAGACAAATACCTCATCTCTGGAATCAATCTAGTGAACCTCCTGCAAACTGCCTCCAATGTAACTATATCCCATATAGAGGAGGCGATGGACTGAGTGGTATTATCACTGGGCTATTAATCCAGAGACCCAAATAATGTACAGGGGACCCAGCTTCAAATCCTGCCATAGCAAATGGTGGAATGTGAATTCAATAAAATATCTGGAATTAAGAATTTAATGATGACCATGAGTTCATTGTTGAGAAAACCCATCTGCCCTTTAGGGAAGGAAACTGCCATTCTTATGTGGTCTGGCCTACATGTGACTCCAGACCCACAGCAACGTGGTTGACTCTGAATTGCCCTCTGGGCAATAAATGCTGCTTGGCCAGTGACACCCTCATCCCATGAATGATTAAAGGGGAAACAATGGTACAGGGACTAAAACTGTAAGCATTACTTCAGGTATCATCTCACGAATAACAGGAACAAAAACAAAGTTTCGGGAAAAGCTCAGCAGGTCTGGCAGCATCTGTGAAGGAGAAAACAGAGTTAACATTTCAGGTCCCATGACCCTTCCTCAGAACCAGATCCAAAGTGTTAACTCTGTTTTCTCCTTCACAGATGCTACCACAACTGCTGAGCTTTTCAAGAAACTTTGTTTTTGTTCCTGATTTATGGCATCTGCAGTTCTTTTGGTTTTTACCATCTCACTAATACTTTGTACAGTTGCAGCAACACTTCCCAACTCTTACTCTCTACTACTTCAGGAATAAATTCCAAAATTCTACTTGCATATTATCTGCTGTGCCTGCATGATAGTTTCCCATGATTTATGCACACAGATACCCAGATCTCTCTGCACCAAAGCATCCTGAAGTTTCACTCCATTTAGATAACCCATAATTTAGTTGTGGTATCTCTCTGGTCAATATTGCTGCAACCCTCAAGGCTTAAGTGATGCTAATCCACCAACACAATGCTTTCACTAGCAAAGACAGGAAATAATTAAACTTCAGATCATTTTAGGCCATTTTTACTATATGCTAACAGCTGTGATTAAAGTAAGTCCACTAGTCGGCTTATAAGTTAGCTGCTGTGAGTCATTTTCAAGATCCCAACTACAGATACTGAATTTTGTTCTTCAAAGCGAAATATGGATCCCCAGTCAGTTCAGAGAGAACATGTATTAGCAATTACAGAACAACTAGCCCAGTGACTAGAATATCCTGGGTTCAGCTCCTTCTCGGAGTTGGGCAAGACTAATTTAAAAGGACAGTAGTTTGGACACAACAATTTATAGAAAGGGTGTTATTACGTTGGAGAGGGTTCAGAAGAGATTTACAAGCATGTTGTAGGAATGGAGGGTTTGACTTTTAAGGAGAGGCTGGATAGGCTGGGACCTCTTTCACTGGAGCATAGGAGGTTGAGAGGTGGCCTTACAGAGGCTTATGAGATTATGAGGATTATGGATAAGGTAATTTATGACTTTTCCCTAGGGTCAGAGCTTTCAACAACAGGGAGCATATTTTTAAGGTGAGAGGAGAAAGATTTAAGAAAGAGACAAGGGTCAATTCTTTTTCTTTTTCACCCAGAGTACTTGTGAGTGGAGTGAACATCCAGAGGAAGTGGTGGATGACAGCATAATTACAATATTTTAAAGACATTTAGATCTGTACATGAATAAGAAATGCTTGGAGTGATATGGACCAAGCACAGGCAGGTGGAACTAGTTTAGTTTGGGATTATGGTCGGCACGGACAGGTTGGATTGAAAGGTCTGTTTCCATGCTGAATGACTCTATGACTTCATAACTGGGTCCAGGCTCAGAAGTGGAGTCATCAAATTGGATTCCTGTTCCTGATTACTGCCCTGTGACCTGATGTTGCCTGCCCCAATCAAGAGCAACGAAGATGAATTTAATCCCAACTGTGATCTCTTTGGAGTTGACTGGGTAATTTCCATTCATGGTCAGGGCCATGATATAAAAAAATATCAGTGGACAGCCATTGTCCATCTAAGCATTACGCATTAGAATTAGGGATAGAAGTAAAAGGCATAAATGAAAATTGAGAGAATATTGCTTTAGTTCTATCCACTTGAGACAGACTGACTTCATGTAATATTCACCTTTTTAACGAGTGAGCTTGAGGCTGAAAGGTTATCAGGCAGAAGTGGGAACGTGCAGTAATAAGATCAGCTAGAATGGCTGGCTCCTGCTCGATTGTTATGTACATATGTCTGAGTGAGAATTAACCAACGAACAGACTTAATGGTTGGAATTGTACAGTTGCAAATCTGTGACTTTACATCATCTGCACAATTCTTTGTTTTTTTACAAGAAAAAATTGATGAGAGTAGACGTGCCTTCAAGAAGTCAGCAATATTTCAATTCTTTTTGCTTTGAGTATTCCACCATGCTGTGGAATTGACTGCAAACAGATACATGACTGAAAACCTGTCCATGGGTATTTCCAAATCTTTGCAGAACAGGTACATTTTATTTCGATGGGTGCCACTGTTGAAGACTGTAAAGTAATACCAATACGCCTTTTTCAAATCAAATTGTGCTGTATTTTCACTGCATACTGCCACTTATTATATGCATTCACCTCAAAATTTTAATTTCCACCATTGAGTATTGATGGCAGACTTTCTGATTCAAGTGTGAAACTATGAACTAACAATTCCACCAAAGTGAGGTTTATATCGACGAATGATTTGGAAGACATCCCAAAGTGTTTGGCTGAAGGAACAGCTCCCCCTTTCACCAAGAATAAACCCACAGAATCAAAATAAACTTTAATCATAGTGTTGTGGAGCAGACCAAACCCCTTTCAATTAATATCAAGGAGACAGCTCAGACTTCAACTTATATCTTCTTTAAAGGCAAGTGTAAAATGCTGTGTTCCTGATGTAATTCAATTGGACATACTGCTTGGCTTTAAGCAAAGCACACTTTATTCTTACCCTAAAGTTAAAACGCAAACAAAAGAAAGAAGATTTGGGAAATATTAACTCTATTGGAAAACTTAACAGAATAATAGATTATTTAACAACTAAGCAACAACTGTTCCATTATAGCAACATCCCATAAACACATCCTTGGTAAAGGTAAATTCAGTAAAATAGATTGTCTCATGTGCAGTGTTTCTCCAGTCCAGGAGGAAAGAACACTAAAATAAAACTCTGGTACAAAAAGATGCATGGCAGCTTTCACAACCAATGTCAAAACCCCAATGACTGAAAATTAAACTAAAATTCTGTGGGAGCCACTCATGCTGCTTCTATTGTTCTAACTTGAAAAAAAGAGGTCTCGCAAGATGTTTACTTTATTAGCTTGGAAGATACAACTTGACACCTCTGTCTTAAAACTTCTCTCCAAAGCAAAAAGACAAAATATACCCCTTCAAGCCATAATACTGTCATACCTAGATACAGCCGCAGGAACTTCTCATCTGCCCCTTTTCCGCGAATACAAAGTTATACATGATGGAAAGTTATGTCGCCTAATTTCACTGGAGTTCACCTGCTAGAACAATGCAGCAAATATTGTCAGCGATTCAGAAGGGGATCCAAATTAACTTCACCACAGATTGAGAAAGCAGAGAGGGCACGGGCTGAATCGACATTTTCATGGTTGATAAGGAAATGGTGTCAATGTAAGCAGGAGAAACAGCTGCAAGATGCTGGGAATGACTACAACTCTAAAGCGTCCAGCAAACGTCCGATCATAATTCCACCTCATCAAATAATTTTCTCCTACAGCCTCCTCTCACAGTTCTCTGTGTATTCTTCTCTCGGCGCCTTCTCTGAAAAATTCTGTGAAGAGGGCACCACTTTCACAGAGAAATGGTTGGAACTACCCAGCAGGTCAGGCAGCATCAGTGGAGGTCAATGACCTTCAATCAGAATTGAATGAGGCTACAGGCATAATCTGTCCTCCTCCTATCCCATGGAGGTGGGCTGGAAAGCAGGGAAGGGGCATTTTAGAAGGGGCAGGAATGGTTGGGGTGGAGTTGCCATCGCCTTCCTGAATTCCTCCCCCAGCCCCTGAAGGACCGAGAGGCTTGGCAGTCCTGCCTGGAAGTCAACTGAGACCCCACTTGGCTTTACCCTGCAGCTGGTGGTTTGAAACCCTGGCAGATATACCCACAATGTGGCCAGGCAAAGGTCCCGCTAACTCTGGTGGAAGAAGCCAAATGGAGATTTGGAGAGATTCTGGAAGGAATGGTGAGAATTCCCCACCCTCCACCTAAGACATTTTACCCCCCAGCAGAAGGACCGGTTAAGTCTCCTTTTTCAAAAAGCAAAATATTGCACCTGAAAGGCAACACCTCCGAGAGTGCACCATTCCCTTCGTGCTGCCTGGCTTCGAGGTTTGAATCTTTGGAAAGGTGTTTGAATCCACTGTTGTTCTCCACTGAGGCCCAGTCAACACCAGAGCAGGGCCAAAGCATCTCTTCTCCAGCAATCAATCTCCTGTAATTATTTACGTCATTATGGGTGTACCTCTGAACACATGAATTCTGTCAATTCAAGCGTATGTGAAGGCCTAATGGTATGATTGCGAGACCATTAATTCAGGAAACTCATCTCATGTTCTGGGGACCTCAGTTCAAATCCTGCCACAGCAGATGGTGGAATTTGAATTCAAAAAAAAAATTGGAACTAGAAAATGTACTGATCACCATGAAATCATTGCCAATTGTCAGGAAAATCCCACCTGGCTCCCTGATGTCCTTCAGGGAAGGTAATCTGCCATCCTCACCTGGTCTGGCCTACATGTGACTCCAGACCCACAGCAATGTGGTTGACTCTCAATTGCCCTCTGAAATGGCCCAGTAAGCCACTCCGTTGTACCAATTGCTACAAAGTCTCAAAGAAATGAAACTGGACGGTTCACCTGGCATCAACCTAGACACCAGAAGAGACTACAGTAGAAACAGCCCTGCTGAACCTGCAAAGTCCTCCTCACTTACATCTGGGGGTTTGTGCCAAAACTGGGGAGCTGTCTCACAGATTCATCAAGCAACAGCCTGACATAGTCAGACTCAGAGAATCATACCTTACAGACAATGGCCCAGACACCACAAATATGTCCTGTACCACTGGCAGGACAGACCCAGCAGAGGTGGCAGCACAGTGGTATATAGTTGGGTGGGAGTTACTCTGGGAGTCCTTAATGGACCCCATGAAGTCTCATGACTTCAGGTTGAGCATGGGTAAGGAAACCTCTTACTGATCACCACTTACTGTCCTCCCTCAGCTAACGAGTTGGTACAACACTTGGAGGAAACACTGAGGATGGCAAAGGCACAGAGTGTACTCTAGGTGGGGGATTTCAGTGCTCACCACCAAGAGTGGCTTGGCAGCAGTACTACTGATCGAGCTGGTTGGGTCCGGAAGGACACGGCTGCCATACTGGGTCTGCGGCAGGTGGTGAGGGAGCCAACAACAGGGAAAAACATCACCTCATCCCTACCAATTTGCCAGCTCCAGTTGCATCTGTCCATGACAGTATCGGTAAGAGTGACAATCCCACAGTCCTTGTGGAGACGAAGTCGCGGCTTCAAAATAAGAATAATATCCATCATGTTGTGTGGCGCTATCACTGTGCTAAACAAGGACTGACTTCAAACAGATCTAGCAACTCAGCACTGGGCATCCATGTGGCACTGTGGGCCATCAACAGCAGCAGAATTGTATTCCAGCACAATCTGTAGCCTCATGGCCTGGCATATCTCTCACTCAACAATTACTGTCAAGCCAGGGGATCAACCCTGGTTCAATGGAGAGTGGAGGAGGGCATGCCAGGAGCAGCACCAGGCATACCTGAAGATGAGGTATCAACCTGATGACGCCACCAAACAGGATTACTAGCACACCAAACAGCGAAAGCAGCAAGTGATAGACAGAGCTAAGCGATCCCACAACCAACAGATCAGATCTAAGCTCTGCAGTCCTGCCACATCGAGTCATCAATGGTGGTGGACAATTAAACAACTCACTGGAGGAGAATCCCCATATATATCTCCATCCTCAGTGATTGAAGAGCCCAGCACATCAGTGCAAAAGATAAAGCTGAAGCTTTTTCAGCAATCTTCAGCCAGAAGTGCCAAGTAGATGAGGAGATAGTAGGAACTGCCAATTCTGGAGAATCTGAGATAACAAGGTGTAGAGTTTGGTGAACACAGCAGGCCAGGCAGCATCAGAGGAGCAGGAAGGCTGACGTTTCGGGTCTGGATCCTGTACACCTTGTTATCTCTTATGCCAAATCGATGATCCACCTTGGCATCTTCCAGTGGTCTCCAGCGTTAGAGATACCAGTCTTCAGCCCAATCGATTCACTCCATGTGATATCAAGAAATGGATGGAGGCACTGGATACTGCAAAGGCTACGGGCCCTGACAATATTCCGACAATAGTACTGAAGACTTGTGCTCCAGAACATGCCACTCCCCTTGCCAAGCTGTTCCAGTACAGATCCAACACTGGCGTGTACCTGACAATGTGGAAAATTGATCAAGTATGTCCTGTACATAAAAAGCAGGAAAAACCCAACCTGGCCAATTACTGCCCCATCAGTTTACTCTCGATCATCAGTAAAGTGTTGGAAGACGTCATCAACAGTGCTATCAAGCAGCACCTGCTCAGTGATGCCCAGTTTGGGTTCTGCCTGGGCTACTCAACTCCTGACCTCATTACAGCCTTGGTTCAAACATGAGCAAAAGAGCTGAATTACAGACGGGAGGTGAGAATGGCAACCCTTGACGTCAAGGCTGCATTTGACCGAGTGTGGCATCAAGAAGCCCCAGCAAAACTGGAATCAGTGCGTATCAGGGGACAAAGTCTCCAGTGGTTGGAGTCATACCTAACACATAGGAAGATGGTTGTGGTTGTTGGAGGTCAATTATCTTAGCTCTCGGACATCCCTGCAGGAGTTCCTCAGTAGTGTCCTCGGCCCAACCATCTTCAGCTGCTTCATCATAATATCAGAAGCGGGGATGTTCGCCGATAACTGCACAATATTCAGAACCATTCACGACCTTCAGATACTGAAGCAGTCCGTATTCAAATACAACAAGATCCGAACAATATCCAGGCTTGGGCTGGCAAATGGCAAGCAACATTTGCGCCACACAAATGCCAGGCCATGACCATCACCAAGAAGAGACAATCTAACCACCACTCTTTGACATTCAACAGGGTTACCATCACTGAATCCTGCACTATCAACATCCTAGGGGTTATCATTGACCACGAACTCAACTGGACTCACCACATTAACACAGTGGCTACAAGAGCAGGCCAGATGCTCGCAATACTGCAGCGAGTAACTCACCTCCTGACTCCCCAGAGCCTGTTCACCATCTACGAGGCACAAGTCAGGAGTGTGATGGAATACTTCCCACTTGCCTGGATGGGTGCAGCTCCAACAACACTCAAGAAGCTTGACACCATCCAGGACAAAGCAGCCCACTTGATTGGCACTACATCCACAAACATCCACTCCCTCCATCACTGACGCTCAGCAGCAGCAGTGTGCACTATTGACAAGATTCACTGCAGAAATTCTATCAAATGACTTCCAGAAATTTATATACATCCACAGGTTCCTATTTATCCACATTGCTTGTACTTCCTCAAATATTTCCAATAAATTAGTCAAACATGATTTCCCTTCCAAGAAACGATGAACATACTGCCTGATAACGTTGATATTTTCTGAGTTCTCAGCTATCACTCTCTTTAGTAAAATGGTCCCAGCATCTTCCCTATGGGATATATTAAAGTAACAGGCTTGTTGATTCCCACTTTCTGTCTCAAGTGTGTCTTTCTCGAATAGAACATACATATTTATAGTTTTCCGATCTAAAGGGGACTTTCTAGAATCAAGGAAATTTTGTCAAATTAAATCCAATGCATCCACAATTTCAGCAGTTATTTCTTTCAAAACGTTTTGCAAGGCTACCAACTTAAGGTGAAAACAATAAGTACTGTATGAGAAGAGAGTGCAGGTGGTTTGGAAAGTGGACTTGGATTGGTAGAGGCTAATTAAGTGGTTACTTTTCCAGGGCAATTTCTTAAGCAATCCAAATCAATCATCCTGAATTAAAATGTAAACAAATTTTGACATCTAACTGTCAATCCTCATCAACTGAAGCATTCTACATGACAGCACTTCTACCAATCAGAGATACTCCTCAGTGAAGATGTACCACGTGCTTTCCAATAATTTACAAGGAACTTGGATAGCATGGGAGATGGGGAAGATGATGGCATAGTGGTAATATCGCTGAATTGTTAATCCAGAGACATAGATAATGTTCTGGGGACCGGGATTCGACTCCCACCATGGCAAGTTGGGGAATCTGAATTCAATAAATGTCTGGAATTAAGAGTCTAATGATGACCATGAATCCATTGTCAATTGTTGGGGAAAATCCCATCTGGCTCACGAAAGTACTTTGGGGAAGGAAACTGCCCTCTTTACCTGGTCTGGCCTGCATGTGACTCCGGATCACAGTAATACCTTCTGGGAAATGAGGGATGGGGCAATAAACGCTGCCTAGCCAGTGATGCCCTCATCCCACAAATGAATTTACAAAATGTTTTCTGCCTTCACTGCTTGAGTAGCAGTCTGGCAGATCTGATAGCCTACCTTTTGTGAGACGAATCAGTATTGCATTCCATTGAAATGAATGTAATGAAAATCAATCTTGATGAATATTTCTTACATATTTTGTGGGATTTCTCATTCGTCCATCACACACTGCTGAATCTTAGCTTATTTCTCAACTTTCGTGAAATATAAAGCAGCGTCCAAGTCTTGGTCTACTCTTTCTGCCATCCCGTTCTTGCCCACCCTGTTTTATAATTGTTGAAAAAATATTGCAAGAGTAAATGTACTGCCAGTATCCGTTTTGATGAATAATTTGTTTTCATTGTTTAACTCTACCTCTTATAATTTCCTTTTAGACCCTGGCAGACCTGCCTTATGCCCAGAATCCCCAGCGTTTACGGTTTTATAAATTTCTACATTTACAGGATCGGAGTTGCCAAGCAACTGCCGGCTTGACAGCTGCTGTCTAGTACAAGCAGTAGTGTGATATATGGGTAGTCAATATGGGAAAATGCTTTTTTATAATTACAATGACAGTAAAATACAACAGATAAAGGAACTAAAGTACTGTGTGACATTTAAACAGGCTAGACCTGGGCACTATGCGAGTAATGAGCTCCTAAACTGACCGATTTAGGCGAATAATTAAGTGTTTCACATTTGTGAAGTAGCAAATCAGACAACTATTATTCTGCCCATTAAGTGTGCATTTCACAGGATTCATTTTATGCTCAGGAACAATTATTCCCAATCAAAATGGGCCACATTCCAAATTGTCAAATTTGAAGTCACACATTTAATTTCTGAGAGAGCCTGTGGCAATTTCTGCAACTGAGGAATCAAAAATATGAAGGACCATCTCCCTCCACTTGTTCTTGTCTCCCTTCCTGAAAACACTAGAATTTGGGAACTAGAGAGTTCATTCGGAGTTGTCAGTCTTCCTGGATCTCATCCAAGTGGCTGACCTGCACAGAAGCAATGGGAAGACAGGAAAACTATTCAGCTCTTCCAGCCTGTCCAAGCATTAGATCTGAGCCTTTTCAGCTGCCTTTGACCCACATTTCTTGATAGTCTTATCTAACTCACTTCTAATTATGTGTTTGTATATTACATTGAAATAGCTACAAAAACAGGAATTGTTGGAACAACTCAGCGGGACTGCCACCAGCTGTGGAGAGAAAAAGCAGAGTTAATGTTTCGGGGCTACAACTCTTCTTCAGAAATGATTTTGGCTAGGAAAAGGTTGGTATATATGCTGAAAGTGGGGTGGAGGGTGGGAGTGATTTTGGTGGTGCGGGGGAGGAGTAAATGATAGGTGGAGTTGGAGCCTGAGAGAGAGAGAGAGAGAGAGAGAGAACGAGAGAAAGTTGAACAGACAAAGGAATACATAAAGATCAGCCTGGGAGAGTCAATAACATTAAAATAACATGCAGATGAGTTCTTATAATCTCAAGGTTGAAACCAGTGTCAGCATTTTGTAGAAGCACAAGGGGCAAAAGGGCTATAATTTATTGAATGTTGGTCAGAAAGGTAGTTCAGCAAGGGTACATGTGGTATTAGGTAAATACATTTGCAGAGTCACTAGTGAGAAGGTGCAGTTGGAATAGAAGAACAACAGCTAAGGACTGAAGTGCAAACCCTCAGAATGGGTAACTGTAGCACCGAAAAGATGGGCTCTGAGGAAAGAAGGGGCAGAGTGGGCAGTACTGCCAACAAACAATGTATACAGGTTGGATTCAAGCCAGCGGGTTGGCTCTCCGTCTTTGTGCAGAATTAGCTGCAGCCTGTCTTCTGAATTCGTCCTGATCATCATCTATGTTCCTGCATAAAATATGATTTAGTCGACAGGCCCCTCCCAGCTCTGAAGGGGGGCTCTGTCACTGCTACATCTGAAGAAGCAGTTCAATCTCCAAAGGGCTTTGGAGAGCCTGGAAAATATAGATTTTGTATTTATGTCAACACATCTAGATTCGTTTAGAACTAGTTAATTACAGAACTCATTGAACTGATCTCATTCACCAGCATCCTGTCATGATGCACAGTATAAGTCTCCATGGTCCTAAAAGATTCTAACAGTATTGCCACAATAGCATTCCTTGTAGCTTCCTGGTGTATGATGTTATTTGAACAATGTTAAGTTCGCACCAGTTCTTTGCTATGATTGGTGCCCATTAGAGTTGTCGTGGAATTTCATCTGCCACCCAGCTCAAGCTCCCTTAGGCCTATTGACAGCATTAGTTTGCTGATCATTGTCAAGTTGAGGGCCTCAGAACTATCTTCTTTGCCTTAACGCCCTGCCGAGTGTGACTAAATGAAGTCTTCAGACAATCATCCCTGCTACCATGTTGTATGAGTTAGCTGGATTCTTGCTCACCAGCCATAAGCTAAATATGCCACCACCATAATCCTTTTAAATAGTGGCACAGGGCCTCAGTGGTTAGCACTGCTGCCTCACAGCGCCAGAGTCCTGAGTTCAATTCCAGCCTAGGGAAACTGTCTGCGTGGAGTTTGCATTTTCTTCCCATGTCTGTGTGGGTTTTCTCCTTCAGTGCAACATGTGCATGGATTGGCCATGCTAAATTGCCCATAATGTGCAGGCTGGGTGGGTTCACCATGACAAATGCAGAGTTTCAGGGCCAGGGTAGGGAGGTGGGTCTGGGTGGAATGCTCTTCGAGCGACAGCATAGACACAGTGGGCCAAATGGCCTGCTTCCACACTGTGGGAATTCTGTGATTCTACAATCTATAGGGCCTGTCTTGTACACTGTGGCAGACAAAAATTGCTAGGTAGTCTAATGAGAAGCGATTCTTGTGTTAAAAAAGTTGTAGTTACTGCACGTCAGTAGAAGTTACATCAGTATGATAGACATTGTTACTAACACTGCAAGGAAAACTAGATGGTAGTTCTTCTTCAAGATCCAAAGTCTCAGCCTTTCCCACACAAGTCCTTATGGCATCATCAGATTAACAGGAGCTTGAGGCAATCCAGCATTAACTCTTTCAGAACAATTGCCTGAGATACCAGGCAAATACTTTACAAATTAGGTGAAAATACATGAAGGAAGGGAATATGTCTCTTGGGAAGGACAGGCTGCGTCTGTGCCTCACCACCTAGCCTTCAAACATGACCCCCATCCGACTCCTCACCAGAGTGCTCAGTCACTCCCTAACTCCCTGCCCAAAGACATGGGAGATATATCAGTGTCCATTCAAGATCTTCATATTCCTCTCTCCCACCCATGTTCTGGCACTGTTGGGATTTCTGTAATGGCCAGACAGAGTGGTTGTCAGCTTGAGGGCAGGGCTATAGCTTGTTATCACTGCAGGATAGTCAGAGTTAATGTTGATTCTTTTGGAACTGACTTTTCTCTTGGTGGAATGAGCAGTATTTGGTGTGTGATGGTATTGGACCTCTGGAGCAACCTTGTGATTATGTCATGGAACTGAATACGACAATACAGTTGGAGTTAAAACATTCTGGAAGATTCCATTTGAGAAGAAATTATCACAGCCTACACTAGAACTGTCTCATCTCTGAAAAACACTGAAAGCATAGACATGAACACACCAGACAGCTTAATCACAAGCTAATGTAACTTTAAGCCAGGTCCTGGTACACCGATGATTATCGTATACAGCAATATTCAGTATAAATGTACAATTCATATATTAATGTAAAACATCACATAAATAATGGCACTTAGAAGTCTAAGTCTGAAGAAAGTGCTTGTCTTTGCCTTTCCTTCGACCAGGCTACAAAGAAACCCAACTAGTGTGACCTTAAACTTAACAATAAAGGAAAATGCTTCATTGTAAAGTCCAGCCCCTTTGTACTTAGTACATGACCGCAATATTGCAGCACTTAGGCTGTATATTCTTTTTATGTTTGGTTCCTAGGGCTTTACATAAAAGATAATATCTCAGAGGATTACATTTAATTCTGTCGGAACTATATTGTACAGTTACAAATTCTCATCACCTTTCTTCTTTGGCATTTTGTCTGATCCAACATATAACCTCATGTCTCCCAGTTCCTGCATAGGTATCATTCTTCCTTCCAATCTCCCTCATAACTAGTTGATCCAAATGCAAACTGCTCTGTACAGACAGCGACAATATTAATTGCTCCTCCCTGTTTCAAAAAGTGAAGGTAAAATTAATTGTGAATGGTTACTTCATCACAGTAACAAGTCCCGAGCATGAAGGGAATGGGTTTTAAGGAAAGGAGTCAGTTCACTGTCAAGGTTTCAGTTGTTCTTTTAATCATGGTCAATAGCAAACAAAAAAATCCAGCTTAACCTTCATGAATAGGCTTTTTTGCTGCAGTTTATATCAGTAGCATTGCAAAACTGGACATAGACAGCAACTGATCATAATAGGAAGTGCCTTTTCATCTCCCCGACCATTATACGCTTCAGTCTTTAATCTTCAATCAATTTTCAGCTCACCATTACTCGGGGCTCGCTGTGATGAGATGCCTTACAGTCTTAGTTGTAATCCCATGATCCTGTGAAAGGTTCAAAGTTGCAGAAATGTTTTAATCTGTACCTTGCAAATCCCCTGGCACTGGATATCTTAAATGCTAATATGAAATGGATCGGGTCAAAACCAGCTTGGTTTCATATACAGAAATTGCTTACACCAGATAATTGACCTTGTCTTTTGCAGTGAATTTCACATTTTGATTTTATAATAATGTGTTGCTGCAAGTCTCAATGCATTATTATGTTTTATTAAAATTTCCACTCCAGGTCAGTGGGATTACTCTATGTATGAAAGAAAAAGCACGTGCATTGCAAATGAATGCACCTGTCTGTTGCACATGATGGCAAAAACACCTCGGGATTGAAAAGATAATGTTTCAAATAACAGTTTCTTGTCTCTTTCTTTCTCCATCTACTAATAGTACTATTGAAAAGTTCCTACAAGCCATTCTCATTCCTGCTAAACTGCAAAATCCCTGAACTCGTTCCTCCTCGCTACATTGTTATGAAGACTCCCTGTGTGCAATCTCCTTTTATAAACTATTCTCTCAGGATCTCAAAGTTGCATAACTCTTTGCTTCCTTCATTTGTTCATCTAGTCAAACCCACAGGCTTTTAAGACTTAATCTGGACATTGTTGTAAGCATTACTGCCTGATAAAGAGATAGTAGGAACTACAGATGCTGAAAATTCTGGGATAACAAGGTGTAGAGCTGGATGAATACAGCAGGACAAGCAGCATCAGAGGAGCGGGACAGCTGACATTTTGGGCCTCGACCCTTTCCAGAAATCTGAAGAAGGGTCTAGACCCGAAACGTCAGCTTTCCTGCTCCTCTGATGCTGCCTGTCCTGCTGTATTCGTCCAGCTCTACACCTTGTTACAGTACTGCCTGATATACCTCATCTTTTGTTGTACTCTTTTCAAACCTTGTGCCGCAGTGGACTGCAAACTTTTCAGTTTTATAAAAGGCAATATTGGTCATTGATTTTACAATGGATTATGCAGATAATTCCAGTTTCGGCCTTTCTTTTTCATAATACTAGAGTCAATTGAAATGTGGAGCAAATGGTTTCAGATATAATTTCGAATCATATGCGAGGAAGCTATGAACTATCAACATGTAGTTCTACTGGTTAAAACTCGAAACCTTTTTTTTAACACCCCTACATACATACGTTGAGAAAGACAGAGACAATTTTTTTTCTATTCATGTGTGAGATGTGGGTGTTGCTGGCTGGCCAGCATTTCTTGCCCATCCCTAGTTGCCCTTGAGAAGGTGGTAGTGAGCTGAAGCATTGATTTTATGGGTGAAGGGAAAAAAAAGTACGAGGAGCCACAATTCAGCTGCATTAGTCCATGCAGTTTGCTGAGATAATCTTTTTGAATTGACAGGACTTTTTGTTTTTCAATATGCTTTTACAAGGCTCTTTTACTTCTTTGTAGGAGGCTCAAGACAATAATCTAACAGTAATCAATAATCAAGACAAGACTCTAACTGCAAAATCTTTTCACTGGTTCAGGTAAACAACTACAAAAGCTGGTGGGAGAAATTAACTGGCCATTTGCAATACAGGTGTTTCACTGCAGAGTATTTCAGGCAAGGGAGGTGATGGCCTCATGGTATTGTTGCTTGACTGTTTCTCAGAGACCCCCAAATGGTGACCTGTGTTCAAATCCTGCCATGGCAGAATATGAATTTTTTAAAAATCTGGAATTAATCATCCAATAATGACCATGAATCAATTATTGGGAAAAAACCATCTGATTCACTGTTATCCTTGAGGGAAGGAAGCTGCCATTTAACCTGGTCTGGCCTACACGTGACTCCAGACCCATAGCAATGTGGTTGATGCTGAACTGCCCTCTGGGCAATTAGGGATGGATGATAAATACCGGCCTAGCTAGCGATGCCGTCATTTTGTGAATGAATGTGAAAAAAATGGTCACATACCATCTGCACCTCCAGATTTCCAAAGTCTTATATTAGATTAGATTACCTACATTGTACATACCCACAAGCTAACCAGGAGCCACAGAGTTGTTGCCAGGCTAGTGATCTTTCGCACCACACTTCATCACAATTAAACAAACCAACCAGTGATATGTTGCTGACCAAATTTCATGCTGCACACACCAGTAATGCCTGGCCACCTAAACCAGCTCCACTCACTGTTTGGATGGAGCAGCAGTGTAAACATCACACACAATGAGGTTCAGCGATATATTTTTAACAGTGCAGAATTTCTCTAATTAATGGTTTTCAAACAGTCCTTTTCCTTTTCCATTTCTGTTCAGAATCAAACATTTGGAAAATAGAATTATTCATCTTTTAATATGTAAATACATGCAAATATGCTCTTGCCACTTACTCGTAAGATTCTTGTTGTGTTCAAGTTTTGTTTGCAGAAGCAAATGGTTTCATCTGCTATCCAGAATCTAATTTATTTTCGATCCTGCTGTATGTTCTCATGAAGTCCTCATTACCCGTGTCATTCAGGGACTGGGGCAACTCAGCATATCGCCTTCCAGCAGAAGAGGAGCTCATTTCATCTGATTAGTCTCTTGTCAAGGGCAAATGGTCTCCCTTCAAACAACAATGCAAATTCCCCCTTTGAAAGTTACTACTAAGTCTGCTTTCGCCATCACTTCAGGCAATGCACTTGGGTTTTGATCCTAATGATGGTTTGCTCTCTAATGAAGGGTCCAGGCCCGAAACATCAGCTTTTGTGCTCCTGAGATGCTGCTGGGTCTGCTGTGTTCATCCAGCCTCACATTTTATTATCTTGGATTCTCCAGCATCTGCAGTTCCCATTATCACTGGGTTTTGATCCTTCCCTTTATATGTTATAACATCACAGGGGATGTTCTAGTCAGATATGTATCTTTCTTTTGCCTGGATCACATGGTCCTGTGTTTGTATGATCAGTTACAACCAGGTCCAAACCTACTGCAGTTTTATTGAGAGGCTCTCATGCATACTTAAGCTGAAACTTAGAGAAATCTATGAGACGATGTTGATCACCAAACCAAGTATTAAACAGAGGAGGCAATGGCCTAGTGGTATTATTGCTGGACTATTAAGCCAGAAACCCAGACAGCATTCTGAGGATCCAGGTTTGAATCCTGCCAGGGCAGATGGTCGAATTTGAATTCAATAAATATCCAGGGGAATCTAATAATGACTGTGAATCTATTGTCAATTGTCAGGGGAAAAACCCATCTGGTTCGCTAATATCGTTGAGGGAAGGAAACTGCTATTCTTACCTGGTCTGGCCTACATGTGACTCCAGAATCACAGCAAAGTGGTTAGCTCTTAACTACCCTCTGGGCAATAAATGCTGCTTAGCCAGCAACACCCTCATCCTGTGAAAGAATCAAAAAAATACTTTCCCTTGCTCCTTTACATATTAAAAAACTTGAAATACTTTTGAAATCAGTCATTTGCCTTCACAGATTGTGTTCAATGGGGTTAACCTTATAGCAGGCTCTTCATTGAAAGTCACATGGCCAGTTGTGTACAATATATGTCACGGCTAGATCATAGCGGCAATTCTATATCTGTATTAAACTTTTTAAGAAAGAATGATTGAGAAACAAAAACATTGAAGAAATTCACCTTTAGTGCGATGTGGAATTGACAAAACTTCATTTCCCCCCAGCTGCATGGTAATTCTTGAACAACTATAAGGTTGGCTACATATTATCCCTTCAAGTTATTCTACAGCAAAAACTTAAAACAGGCTACTAAAACATTTGAATTAATGTAATTAAATCTATTGCCACTTGCAACAGCTTGAAACAGAAAGTGTACAGCTACGTGGCTGCAAGACAACATAGTTTTTTTTTATTCATTAACGGGATGAGGACATCGCTGGCTAGGCAGCATTTATTGCCCTTCACTAATTGCCGAGAGGACACAAGAACATAACATAAGAACTAGAAGCAGGAGTAGACGATCTGACCCCTCGAGCCTGCACCACCATTTAATAAGATCATGGCTGATCGGCTCCACTTGCCCACCCACTCACCATAACTCGTAATTCCTTTACTGCTCAAAAATTTATCTAGCCTTGCCTTAAAGACATTCAGTGAGGTAGCTTCAAATGCTTCACTGGGCAGGGAATTCCACAGATTCACAACCTTCAGGTGAAGAAGTTCCTGCTGACAGTTCAGAGTCAGCCACATTGCTATGGGTCCGGAGTCACATGTAGACCAGACCAGGTAAAGATGGCAGTTTCCTTCCCTAAAGGACATTTGTGAGCCAGGGGTGTTTTTCCCTGACATCAGCAGTGGATTCATGGTCATCATTAATTGATTCTTATTGAATTCAAATTCCACCATCTGCAGTGGCAGGATTTGAACACAGGTCACATACAATTATATCCGGGTCTCTGGATTAACAATCCAGCGATAATACCACTATACAATTACTTACCCGGTATTGAAGATAACAGAATAGCAGTAATAAGTTGTAGATAAATGATGCTTGTTTATGTAAATATGCCCATGATGTTTATGGGAAGGGGGTAAATAGAATTGGGAATCTAGGATACTCAAGCTTCTCAAAAATGTCGATCTTGAGTCAGATTTCAACACTTTGAAAAAGGGCCAGCGATCAGACAAATAAAGGCTGTGAAAGAGACTAAAATGTTGACAAAATGTCGGGTGGACTCAGACCATGAAGAGATTTGAATATAAGGACTTTTAATTTTATGTTACCAATTCCACCCGTCCATTTATGGCAGCAGGTCAAAGCAGCTCACTGCTACCTTCTCTTGGGCAATTTGGGATCAGCAATGAATGTTGGCCCGGCCTGTGTCTTCAGCAACTAGTGCACACATTTTAAAAATAATGCTTTTAGAGAGAAAGGAATTGAGTGATGATGAGGCTGACTGACATTCCAGGGGAGTATATTTACAACTCAGTTTTAAACAAGTTGGGAGTTTTGGAGGTTAGAAACAGGAAATGAGAAAAGCTGACACGAGCAAAATAGATTCTTGAGGTGTGTAAAGCCATCTAGAAAATATTGGGGCAGAAACAGGCAGTGGGATAATAGGTCAAATAACTTTTGATGAATGAAACGTGAGATTTAAGACCTTTTTTGAGTTAAATGGAAGACCATGAACTGGAGAGATCTGATTGAGTCTTAATTAATAGCTTGAGACAGAATAAAGTTAATCGGAAGGGAGTAAAACTGACTGCAAGAAATAATCAAGTGCTTTCCAGCTTCCTGACGGTTAAATGAAGGAAACGGTGGCTCATTCCTGACCTGATGTCAATTAGGAATCTGGTAATATGAAGGTAGGTATATGGTCAAATGGCTACTAGAGAGTTAGAACTGTGAATCATCTAAATACATAGACTCATTGATGCTTTCCTTACATCCATACTGGTGTTTAGAGAAGATCAAAATAGGTCCCTGGTGGGACTCCAGTTGCTCGATATAACCAGGGTGGCATCAAATAAATAGAAGTGGTACCTTTCAAGACTGAACTCGCAGAATTGGTCAGTGAAAGAGAGGCAATGGGTGAATATGGTGGAGTAGTTGGCTTTGTCAAACTGTATTGAGAAGAATGAGAAGAGAGGGAGTGCACTGTAGATCCTCGGTTACGCGATGTCACTCCTGAGCTGTTCTTTTGTGTTGGGCATTGATGATGGTGGTGGTTTTGAAATAGGGATAGTTCCTAAAAAAACAAACCATTAACATGGTCAGCTAATATGGGAACCCAAGGGAAAGGTCTGGGGCGCTTTGGAAATGAGGGCGAGCAGATGGATAAAGTGTTAA
This sequence comes from Stegostoma tigrinum, assembly GCF_030684315.1. NCBI lineage: Eukaryota > Metazoa > Chordata > Chondrichthyes > Orectolobiformes > Stegostomatidae > Stegostoma > Stegostoma tigrinum. The sequence goes on from NC_081361.1 coordinate 14,460,549, forward strand.
ATAGAAATGGGTTAACAAAGTTTAGCTTGAAGAGCAAAGGGAGCAGCAACTTGAGGAGGATATGATGACAAATTGAAATGGAGAGCTTGCCGAGTAGCCTTCATAATGACACTGCTACAGCTGAGCCAAGGATCATTATTTATGTGTTGAAAACAATACCAGGAACATAAACTTCAAGATCACACACGTACAATTAACAATCTACATAATTTTCAAAATGTGCCGCCTACCATTTTCATTAAACAATAAATCCATAAAATGTGGGAATAGAAGTAGGCCATTCAGCCCACTGTGTCTGCCTTGCCATTTAATGAGGTCATGGTTGATCTGATAATCTTCAACTCTACTTTCTTGCCTTTTCCCAAAAGTTAGATTCCCTTGTAGATTAAAAATCTGTTTTTCTCAGTCTTGAATATACTTAAGGACCCAACCCTAACATCCTTTTGCAGTAAAGAATTCCACAGGTTCATTAACCTCCAAGCAAAGAAATTCCTCATCTCTGTGACTTCTCATGTGTAACCTCTTCATCTGAGATTACAATCTCTGGTCCTAGATTCTCTAACAAGTATCAAGTCCCCAAAGAACCTTGTTTGTTTCAACAAAGTCACTGAAGTATCTCCAGAGGCTGCTGTCCTGTCACCAAGTCTCTTTATTTACAGCTGGAGAGTCTTTGATGCTGATCCAGCTCCCTCAGATCAGCTCTCAGAAAAAACAGAATCTCTGACATTCTTGTTCTGTCAGCCAGGGCTCCCTTATTGGACCAGATTAACAGCCCCAATCAGGGAACTCATATTCTATGAGGATCAGCTGGCTGATTTTGTTACAGTCACTACAGTCACCTCGCATGCTTCTAAATTCTGATGCATACAGGCCAAACCAACTCAACTACATTTAGGACAAATACCCCATTCCCAGGATTAACCTAGCAAAACTTCTACGGACTGCCTCTGATGCCAGTATATCCTTCCTTAGTTGAGAGGAGCAAAAGTGATCTAATTAGGGTCTTGTATTTTGAGTTCAAAAGTTTACAATGTTGAAATGTTCTGTGTAAAGTGTGAACGTTTGTGAAATACTGTTGAAAATTTGTGAGAGAATGTCATGTTTGATGGTACTTTGAAAGTTGGTTTTTCATTCATGAGCAGTGCCTTATTTATAAGAATGTTAACCAAGCATCAGTAACACACCACTGCAAACTGAAGATGTTTCTACCTCAGGAAAGATCTAGTTGCATGACAGCATTAGACAGATTTCAGAAAGCAGTTCTGCTGTTGGGTCAGCAACGTGATGTGTTCTCACCTTCGGACGATCTTCCCAGAGGTGGGTCATCACAGGCAGAGGTTATTGGGCAGGTAACCTGAACAATTAACCTCTCGCATGTGAGCTGACAGAGAACACAAATGGAATTTTAAAGTGGAAGCTGAAACTTGAATCATAGAACCCCTAATGTAGCAGCTTGCGGGGACAAAATACACCAGAAATAGTCATTCCTTTCAAACTGGCCATTCAACCCATCGCGTCCACAGTGACTCTCTGAAGAACATCCCACCTAGACTCACCCCGCTACCCTATCCCTGTAACTCTGCATTTCCCATGAATAATTAGCCTCGCCTGCATATCCCTGGGTGGATAATTTAGCATGGCCAATCCCCCTAACCTTACACCTTTGGACTGTGGCAGGAAACCGGAGCACCTAGAGGAAACCCACGCAGACACGGGGAGAACATACAAACTCTGCACAAACAGTCACCTGAGGGTGGAATCAAACCCAGGTTCCTACCACTGTGAGGCAGCAGTGCTAACCACTGAGCTACCGTGCCACCCCTGCTCAGGGTGTGCATGGGGGTCAAAATGTCCTATTTACATGCATACGCAAACACACATAGCCAACCATCCTACAGCAGTGAAGAAAACATTTTGGGTCTGAACTGTTCTGTTGAAGGGTCATCGGACCTGAAATGTTAACTGAATTTTTTTTCTTTATGGATGCTGCCAGAGCTGCTGAGCTTTTCCAGCAACTTCTGTTTTTGTTCCTGATTTACAGCATCCGGAGTTCTTTCAGATTTCATCCTCGAGTAGTGTTTGCTCAGCCTTGCAACTGGGGTCAACCTTTATTTTGTGCTGCCCTTTAGAGACCCTCCTTGACAGTCTCTAATCTACTTGGGGCAGCACTTAGCTCTGGGTAGCCATCCTTCCAGTGGTGCAGAGCCTTGGATTGAGATTGCCACTCAGGAACCCACCTGCCAAGCTTCACACTGCAAGAGATCCCCAGGCAGCAGAAACAGAGGCAGATCGTCAGCCTATGGCCGCTTGCGAGGGACAGGAAACACCAGAAATGGTCATTCCTTTCAAACTTGCCTTCTCTTGACATGCACAAGATTACAGCTACTGAGCAACATTATATGACTGAAGCATAATTTGGGGGGTTGGGTGTGTTTGATGTTTATTTCCGGCAGAACTGTCTATTAAGTGAAATGTGTTTCGTATCAGGACCGATGGTTAGAAGACATACTTACAGTGAAAAAAACTGAGGAAAACAAAACATATACCGAGTAGAGATAATGGGAACTGCAGACGCTGGAGAATCCGAGATAAGAAAGTGTGGAGCTGGATGAACACAGCACTGCTAAAATGCTGCTTGGCCTGTTGTGTTCATCCAGCTCCACACTTTGTTATCTCATATACCAAGTAGGTTAAGATTGTGCCCAACAGGAGAAACTTCCGATGATGCATGCATCATTCGTATCCCCTGCTGCTCATTGTTGTGCATTTGTATCCATAGGTCATAAAGATTCCTGGCAAACTGCAGCTAATCACCGTTAATCTCTCAGGCCAGCTTGAAAGCAAGTGTCTGTCCTCTTCTTGGGAAGTCTGTGTGTGCATTATACATCCATAAGATATTTTGTGCATACCTTTGCGTTGTGCCATTGTGGTGTACAACTATATTAGGTCTGTAAGCTTATGCAACGGGGATAAAAATTGCATTTGGCTTTTGCTGTGGGATAAGATTATTTCAATCCTTTCAATTCATCAGAAGTTCCATTCAGAGAACAGAAAGGATTTTATATGATAAGCACATGAGACTAATCAGCTGTAATCAATTCAGGCGTCCAACCAGTGTTTCATTGGGATAATTTTTTTAAAAAGTATTTTATTGGGATGGCTTAATTTCACTGCTTCCCTTGGAACTTGTTGATGAACTTTCTCTGTAGATTGGCCAAATGATACAGTGTGGTAGGCCATTCAACGCACCTGCCTGTGCCAGCAGCTCTTTAGAAGAGCTGTTGCCCTTGCCTGACTCCCTCTGCTGTTTCCTGATGTTGCCTGAAGTTTTCCTATTCAAGTTGATATGCAATTGTCTTTTGAGAGTTACGTATCAATCTTCTCGGAATTTTACAATTAAAACGAGGTGCATTTTGCCTGTGGCTTGCGATTCTTTACAATACGAACACACAAGATCGCGAGGAAAACAAACATATCTCTGGAAGCTGCCTTTTGTATTGGGAATCAAAAGCTGGAAGCAAGCCTGAATCAAACAGCTGCACAGTTTGGTTTCACAGTCAGGCTGTTTATTTTATTTTGCCTGATATTTCAGAGCACTGACACGGAGGTTGGATTTTGTCATGGTGTCATTACCTTATTCTCACAATAAAAAGGAAATGTATCCAATTTAAAACAAAATACTACAGATGCTGGTAATCCGAAACAAACACAGAAAATGCTGGAGAAACTCAGCAGATCTGGCAGCCTCTGTGGAGACAGAAACACAGAGTTAACCTTTTGAGTCCAAACTGGCTCCTCCTCAGAAGTGAGGAGGAGTCATATTGCACTCAAATTGATTGGAAAGGAACTGCCGCAGAGATTGTAGGAACTGCCGACGCTGGAGAATCTGAGATAACATGGAGTAGAGAAAATACTTTCTGAAGAAGGGTCTTGACCTGAAATGTCAGCTTTTCTGCTCCTCTGATGCTGCTTGGCCTGCTGTGTTCATCCAGCTCTACAGCGTGTTATCTAGGAAAGGAAGTGTATGTTTTTTCTTTGGCTCAATTTCTTGTTCAAAATGTTCCATCATCAATTGGGTCTCTGAGTACACCTTGTCCATCACAAATGTATTTATTTCCATGGTACATTTTACCATTGATGAAAATGTGGGTATTGGATATTTAACATGAACCCTCTCAGAGTCACTGCATCACTCAGAAATTTCAACTCATATTGAGAAATTGTGCAGAGGCTGATGCTCTGGACCAAGGTGGGAGGCAGGAATCAGGAGCCATGCCTCATACCATCACATGGTACAGAACAGGCCCTTAAGCCCATCGAGTGTGTATCGCCAAAAATATTTTACTACCTTCAAATGACCACCCAGAATGGCTTAAGTCGAAAAGGTCTTTGATCAAAAGAAGATAAATAGCAGTTCTTCATTGCCCATGTTCTGCTCTTCAGTTGAACCTTTTTAAGGGCTTCAATTGACAATCCATCACCTGTGGGGCATGTTGATGTCAGAGGAGGCAGCACACAAAACTAGCTGGTTCCAAGGCCATAGGTTTGCTTCTCTGAGAATTGGATTTAAGCATAGCAACAGAGACATACAAACACAGCAGTGGATCAAAGGATGAAAGGGTGCTGGTAATCATCTGGATCCAGGTTGTAGCAGCTTGGCAGGGACAAAGAAACGAATGCAGACCTGTGGAACCGAGTAGATGTAGAACATAGAACATAGAACAATACAGTGCAGAACAGGCCCTTCAGCCCTCGATGTTGCACCGGCCTGTGAACTAATCTAAGCCCATCCCCCTACAATATCCCATCATCATCCATATGCTTATCCAAGGAGTATATCAGTAGCCGTTTAGCTTGAACTCATTCTGGATAGACAGTGTCCATTCAGCAGGCAGCTGCCAATGGCCTTTGCTCCAGAAGTCCTTTTGAAGTCCTATGAAAAGGATCTATGCAGTCTGTGTGAGCGAATGGCAAAAAGCAAAGTTAAAACAAGAAGAGAAGAGAAAAGCTGAAACTTCCCGTCTCCTTCCTTCAGTGTCCATTATCAGTGTGGTTGCTTTGGAACGATAGACATGTGTGTTTCTAAGCCCCATTTAATGCGTGATCCCTTCACACAACCAGCGGCAGATGCTTTTGGGGTTAACAACAAGGAAGATGATATATTCACGCACTTCTTCCGAATCTAACTGTTACTCCACACATTCAAGATAAGATACACTTAAAAAGGGTGGTGCCAAAGAAAAACCAAAGGAACAGTAAACACTTCATGGTGATTAGCCTGTTGGAGGGAATCAGTTATCGTGGGTCCAGTCAAGAAGCAAGTCATTTCCACATTTGGACTGTAGTGTGGATGAGTTCAGACAGATGAAGTTGGATATCAGGATTATTGCAGAATTCCCCAGAGAGTGGGACATTCAGCAAGGCATTAAGTTAGGCACTTGGGTTTTGCATGAGGAGATCTAATTTATTTGTGAGTTTCAGACTTAGGAACAGGTGAGGAGCTTTGCACCCTCTATGCACGTAAAAGGCAAAGATAATATTGCCTTTTCCTTATGTTTAGCAGCCTTTTGTGTTCTGTCTTGCAGACTGTCCAAGTCTTACCCTCAAACCTCTGAGAATAAAACTTTCAATGCTAAAGGTTACAGTTAGTCAGATGATCAATTGCCACTGTCCACCCAGGACGGCTTTAGTCTAAAAGCTCATTGATGTATACAACTGAAGATATATAGTGGTTCTTCACTGTGTGTCCTTCAGTAGGTGCTTTTAAGGGCCTTAATTGATGATCCATTACTTTGTGGGGCATGTTGATGTCCACAGGAAGTAGTATGCCTGCAAAGTCAGCTGGTACCAAGCAATTGCTCTATTTAAAAATGTGTCCCATTATTAGAGGTCTATTGACCGGTTTCCCTAATCTCCCAACATCTTAAACTGGAACCTGTTTTATACTGACAATGTGTTTTTTTATTAGAAATGTTGCCGTAAACAAGCCAAGATTTTCTCAGTCAGTGCCATTGCCATATAGTCACTGTTTAAAAGCCTCCCAAAGGCACTACAGCCTACAGTAGCTATGTGAAAAAAGGTAAAGACTGAGCAAAAGCTAACTCAATTAAACTCTTCACAATAGAACTGGATAAATATCTGATTTGGAACAGATTGGCTGTTGTAGAGATAAAAGCAGAGATGAAAACACCCACAGGAGCTAGTGATTCGGTTGAGCAATGCAAAAGGAAGGGTCAGTATTTTTGTTTGGAGTTAGTAAGAACTGCTGATGCTGGAGAATGTGAGATAACAAGGTATAGAGCTGGATGAACACAGCAGGCTAGGCAGCATCAGAGGAGCAGGAAAACTAAAGCTTCAGGTCTGGACCCTTCAGAAAATTTTCTGTTTCAGTATTTCTGTTTGACAGGCTTACAGAAGGGAAATTTTAAAAATTGCCTTGTTCCCGATCCAAATCATCAAGTTGCCTGCTCCTCAGATGCTGCCTAGCCTGCTGTGTTCGTCCAGCTCCACATTTCATTTGCATTAATGAAATGCTTGGCAGAGTGTTGAGACTGTGTCAGACTCAAAACAGAACTGAAGGATGTGATTAAACTTGAAGATTTTGATCCAATAGATTGCAAAAGTCTTAATCATGTTCCAGCCTTGCAGTTAATCCCAATACTGTTCAATAGTGTATGCTTGATTCTCAAGGGTTACATGGCGTTGCACATCCTATTGTTTGCATAACATGCCTCCATACACTCCTTCTGTAACAGACACTCCTTTTCTTATAGTTTATGTCCATTAATATGTCTTTTAAATTTTAAACAGTATACAGCGTGGGAGAGACACACATGAAGTAACGCAAAGCAAAGTGATATGCTTGATAACATGATAATTGAACCCACAGTGCATAATCATACTTAAATCTGTAACAGCTTTTTCAGATAAAAATATGGTTTAACACATAAAAGATAGATATAGCATGCCAGCAGGTCATGACCTACTCTCAGTAAACACATACACACTTCCACAAATAGTGCTTCAGGGATTTACCAAAAGCTATCATGAATTTAAAATGAACCCAAAGAACAGACTTGAAAATTTGAACATTTGCCTGTGAAAAAAAATCCTCCAGGAATTTGCTGTCTGTGTGTAACACAAAGCTTTAATTTGATTTGTCACTGTGAGTTTTAACACCAAATTAAAATAGTTAATGTAACAGCAGTTTGGGAATATTGCTGGCAAGAAAGTAGGCCATATAGAAAATATTACAAGATCTCATTGATGGCTGAGTATACTTTATCATGTTTTCTTCATGTTTAACTCTGAGACAGCATGCCTCAGAAATGACTGCTCAGCAAGTACCTCCTTTCATATGCAAAGCATCGGGCTGTGCAATGATCAGAGATAATGGGAACTGCAGATGCTGGAGAATCCGAGATAATAAACTGTGGAGCTGGATGAACACAGCAGGCCAAGCAGCATCTTAGGAGCACAAAAGCTGACATTTCGGGCCTAGACCCTTCATCAGCTGTGTTCATCCAGCTCCACACTTTGTTATCTCGAGCTGTGTAATGAGTTAGTATTACACAAGCAATTCATGTGCGGTGTGCATGCAGGAAGTTCAAAATGATATGTGTATCCCTTGGATATATTCACGTAGAATGGGAACTCTTCTACGTTTTTACTGCTTTCACTTTTGTGGATATTACATGATATTACATTAAATGTATAGCACAGAAAAAGGCCTTTTCAGCCAAATTGTCTACATGGGTGTTAATGCTCCACATAAATCTCCTTCCACTCAACGTCATCCTATCGGTGTATCCTCCTTTTCCTTTCCGAACGTATTGATCTGGATTTGCCTTAAATGGAACTATGCTGTGATAGAATTCCCCAAGCACCAGGTCTCTCTGTTGTTCCTGTGGCCATTTATCACAGGAAGTGAGTTAATGAGGGAATATAAAGGAGCTGATCCTTATAATTAATATGAGTCACGAGATTACAATCAGAAACCAGCATGTTGACTATTTTTCTCTCTTCCTTTGGCCATGAACACATAGCACAGTTGTTGTATCCCAAATAGCACTGATTCAATGGAGACGTGAGTTCATATTCTTGGGCTTTGACTTGTATGGCTTCACGCAGCTTCTCACAACAAATTGACACCCCACTGCTAAGATAACAAAGTGTGGAGCTGGATGAACACAGCAGGCCAAGCAGCATCTCAGGAGCACAAAAGCTGATGTTTCGGGCCTAGACCCTTCATCAGAGAGGGGGATGGGGGGATGGTTCTGGAATAAATAGGGAGAGAGGGGGAGGCGGACTGAAGATGGAGTGAAAAGAAGATAGGTGGAGAGGAGAGTATAAGTGGGGAGGTAGGGAGGGGATAGGTCAGTCCAGGAAAGATGGATAGGTCCAGGAGGTGGGATGAGGTTAGCAGGTAGGAAATGGAGGTGTGGCTTGAGGTGGGAGGAAGGGATAGGTGAGAGGAAGAACAGGTTAGGGAGGCGGGGAGAAGCTGGGCTCGTTTTGGGATGCAGTGGGGGGAGGGGACGAGTTGGGCTGGTTTTGGGATGCAGTGGGGGAAGGGGAGATTTTGAAGCTTGTGAAGTCCGCATTGATACCATTGGGCTGCAGGGTCCCAAGCGGAATATGAGTTGCTGTTCCTGCAACCTTCGGGTGGCATCATTGTGGCACTGCAGGAGGCCCATGATGGACATGTCGTCTGAGGAATGGGAGGGGGAGTTAAAATGGTTCGCGACTGGGAGGTGCAGTTGTTTGTTGCGAACCGAGTGTAGGTATTCTGCAAAGCGGTCCCCAAGCCTCCACTTGGTTTCCCCAGTGTAGCGGAAGCCCCACCGGGTACAGTGGATACAGTATACCACATTGGCAGATGTGCAGGTGCTGTTCTGAGGAAGGATTGCTGGACCTGAAATGTTAACTCTGCTATCTCCTTCACAGATGCTGCCAGACCTACTGAGCTTTTCCAGCAACTTTGTTTTTTTGTTCCTGTTTGTGGTTGTTAAATGTCTGTCATCTCAGTCCCAGGACATCTGTACAGGAATTCCTCAGTCTATTGCCTTAGGCTGAGCCACCTTCAGTTTTACTTTATTTTACTCTTTTATGGAATTTGTTTGTCACTAGCAGGGCCAGAATTTGTTGCATATCCCTAATTTCCAATGAACTGAGTGGCTTGATAGACCATTGCACAGGGTAGTTAAGGGGCAGCCACATTATTATGGATCTGGAGTTACATGTAAGCTGGATGATGAATGTCCTTTCCTAAAGAACGTTCGTGAACAAGATGGGTTTTTACAACAATCAATGACAGTTGTTATTGTCACTATTACTGGGTCTGGCTTTATATTTCAGATTTGCAGATTCAATTAAAATTCTGCTGTGGTGGGTTTGATCCATGACCAAGAGCATTAGTCCATGCTTCTGGGTTATTCATCAAGCCACATTACCATTACATCACTGTCATCCTCATTCATCAACAGCCTTCTCTCCACCATCAGGTCAGAAGTGGGGATGTTCATTGATGATCGGTTTAGGTTCAGCGCCATTTGTGACTCCTCAGATTCTGATGCAGCCGACATTCCAATGCAACAAGACTTGGGCAACAGCCAAATTTGGGCTGATAAGTTGCAAGAAACAGTTGTGCCACGCAAGTACCAGACAACACACATCTCCAACAAGAGAGAATCTAACCACTGGCCCATGACAATCGATGGCAATATCTTCAGCAACAACATCCTGGGGATTAAAATTAACCAGATATTGAATGGACAAGTTCTGAGAGCTGCTCAATAATTGGAAATTCTGTGATAAGTAACTTACCTTCTCACTCTCAAATGCCTGTCCACATCTACGAGGCATCAGTCAGGAAGGTGATGGAATACTGTCCAATGCATGGATGAGTATAGCTTCACAAGCCATCATGAATCTAGGAGTCCACATGATTGACGTTCCTTCTAACAGCTCAAACACTCATTCCTGCCACATCGATGGTCAGTAGCAACTGTGCGAACCATCTACAAGATGCACGCCAGGAATTCACCAAGGATCCTTGGGTAACACCTTACAAACCCACAACCATATCCATCTAGAAGTACAAGGGCAGCAGATACATGGAAATATCACTGCCTGCAAGCTCCTCATCAAGCCACTCCCTACCCTGACTTATCTCAAGAGGGTTGGAATATAAAAGCAGCGATGTGCTTCTGAGGCTTTATAAAGCTCTAGTTAGGCCCCATTTAGAATACTGTGTCCAATTTTGGGCTCCACACCTCAGGAAGGACATACTAGCCCTGGAGTGTGTCCAGCGGAGATTCACATGGATGATCCCTGGAATGGTAGGTTTAACGTATGATGAACGGCTAAGGATCCTGGGATTGTACTCATTAGAGTTTAGAAGGTTGAGGGGAGATCTAATAGAAACTTACAAGATAATGCATGGTTTAGAAGGGGTGGACGCTAGGAAGTTGTTTCCGTTAGGTGGGGAGACTAGGACCCGTGGGCACAGCCTTAAAATTAGAGGGGTTAAATTTAAAACTGAAATGAGATGACATTTCTTCAGCCAGGGAGTGGTGGGCCTGTGGAATTCATTGCCACTGGAGGCCGGGACATTGGATGCCTTCAAGGAAGAGATCGACAAATTCTTGATCTCAGAAGGAATCAAGCACTATGGGGAGAGTACAGGGAAGTGGAGTTGAAATGCCCATCAGCCATGATTTAAATGGCGGAGTGGACTTGATGGGCCGAATGGCCTTACTTCCACTCCTATGTCTGATGGTCTTATGGTCTTACGGCATGTATCGGTGTCCCTTCAGGGTCAGTGGGTCAAAATCCTGGCACTCCATTCCGAGCAGCCCTGTGCCTGTACCCACAGCAAGTGGACAACGGCTTTCAAGAAGGTGGATCCACCTTCTCAAGGGCTATTAGAGACAGATAATAAATACTGGGCTTGACAGTGATGTCCACATCCTGCAAAGGACTTTCTTCTTTAAAAATGCACTTTTTATTAATGATGGGAAATCATTACATAGTGACATTGAGGATGGGTTCTTATGCAGTGACTGTGGCAAAGGGAAGTATATGAGCTGTCAGGGGTTGGATGAGGAATAAAGAATACACATGTACAATGCTGTTCAGATCAATGGCTTAATATTAATATATGTCCTCCTTCTTTGGATGCAATGTTGGCTTTCTACCCTGTCTGATTCCATTGTCCTTTAACGCCAGTCGGGTACAATATTGAATGATATGTAACTAATTTTTGCCCTGGCAGTTGTTAAAATTAATGCTCACAGAATCTTGCAGGGGAAGACCCCATCCACACTATCCAGCGAGCGGGAGAGAGAAGATCGTCACTAACTGCAAGGAAAGAATTCCATATGGGCTACAATAAAGGGCATAGTCTATAGTCACAATTGCATTGTGCGAGTACATTAGGTATGCGCTGGCTTTTTTGAATAATGGCCTGATTCATCTTTTCCCCTTTGCTTTTCCTACATCTCTACACATTGATCCCCTTAAAGTATTTACTCAATTCAATTTAGAAGGTTACCAGTAAACCTGCATCCCTATCAAACAACACATTCTGAACAGTTTGATCTAGAATATTTGGTTTTAAAACACATTTGGGTGGAGTTGCCCTCCTTGAAGCTCCAATAAGTGTTGCGTATTTCAGCAGAAACAATTGCTGCATTCTGGCATCACATTTGGCTCTTCCCAACCCCATAGTCTATCTTCAAATAGAATTTTACATAATACATGTGTTTCGTGGAATCCCTGTTGCGTGGAAGCAGGCCATTCAGCCTATCCAGTCCACACCGCCCCTCTGAAGAGCATCGCACCCACACACCTCTCCTATCCCTGTAACCCTGCATTTTTCCCCACAGCCAATCTCTGGACACTATGGGGCAATTTAGCATGGCTAATCCACCTAACCTGCACATCCTTGGATTGTGGGAGGAAACCCACGCAGACACAGGGAGAATGTACAAACTCCACACAGACAGTCACACAAGGCTGGAATTGAACCGGGTCCCTGGCGCAGTGAGGGAGCAGTGCTAACCACAGAGCAACCAGACTATTCCTGAACACACATTCAAAAACAAGAAAAAACTATTCTGCTGCATCTCAGTTTATCGACATAATTGACATAAATGACTGAAATAATTAATTTCTATTCAACATGAAGGCTGTCTACAATTTTATTGATATTTTCGGTAAAACACCAAACACTGTCACGTGAATTGAAGAAAGAACTGTCAATAACAGATAGCCCCAGGTCAAATTCCAATGAATTCCACTCACCACTTCTTCTCCATTTATCTTTTACAAAGTCAATTCTCAGTTCGCTTGACAGTGTCATCTATTTCACAACAGTTATTCTTCCTTCTTTGTCTCACATTGGGAAATTTGTCAATCAGTTCTTGAAAATCAAGTGAACTACATCTGCCAAACTGCATTCACCTGAAGTGCTGGAGGTTATCTCCTGAAAGAATTCTACAAAAATTGCTCGGCAGGAGAAATGTTTTTTCCTAAAACCATGTTAACTGATCCATACAATTCCCATAATCTTCCAATGTTTGATTTTATATTGCTGTCCTTTAAGCCCTTCATAATGATCAAAAGATGATGGAGAATGGACAGAAACACTGTTTTGTTCTGTCTCCACTTTTTGCCTCCACTGAACACGTGCATCACCAGCAATTGGCCCCCTTCGGTACTGCAGCTGGATGAGCCACTCAAAATGGCAGAATTGGATAAAAAAGCATGCTGGGAAACTGAGCCAAGCATTGGCCAAAATATCTAGACAAAAGACTCGGAAATGAACAAACTGAAGACCCAAACAGGCAGGCTACAGCTGCAGGACAACGCAATACACAATTGACTAAACCTATTTACCAGGACAAAAGGAAACATCGAGCTGTTTCCAGAACAAAGGGACACCTCACATTCTAATCTCAGAAGCCTACCTGACTTATGTGCCCCTGGCCCTTTCAGAAATGGAGGATCAAAGACCACCCCACCATCCGCATGGCACTGCCTGATTGGGCCCAGTTCATCAGTGAGATTGATTCCTGATTGATCCATTGGTGGGAATCAAAGGTATCCCCAAAGGGGTGCGGAAGCTTCAAAGGACATGAATTGCTGCCACAGCACCCCTTGGAGCGGAAACTCAAGACCAACCTCTGTAACAAGAGGTGCCCCGGGATCACCGGGAGAGGAAGGCCAGATAACCTTTACCATGTGGATCAAGGCCAAGGTCTAGTGTGGTGATAACAAAGTGTGGAGCTGCATGAACAGAGCAGGCCAAGCATCATCTTACGAGCACAAAAGCTTAGACCTGAAATGTCAGCTTTTGTGGTCCTAAGATGCTGCTTAGCCTGCTGTGTTCATCCAGCTCCACACTTTGTTATCTCGGATTCTTCAGCATTTGCGGTTCCCATTATCTCTAGTATGGTGATGTTTGATCATTCCAAGTTTAGTTAACATACAAGATATTGACTTAGATTTACAATGTTAATTGTCAGATTAATTGTTAATTGTGTTAATTTTCGGTTTGCAGCATAATCATCATTACAGTATTAAGGGTCTTATGTTCAAGAAAAATAATTTCTTATTACTGTTAAGAGTCTACTGGCAGTTCTTTGCAGGATATGTGAGCTAAACACACTGTGTGGCAAGCGCAACAGTACTTTAGTCGCAGAGATAACTCGGTGTGGAGCTGGATGAACAGAGCAGGCCAAACATCGTCTTAGGAGCAGGAAAGCTGACATTTCGGGCCTAGACCCTTCATCAGAATTGGGGGAGGGGAAGACGGTTCTGAAATACATACGGGGAGAGGGGGAGGCAGATTACAAGAGAGTTGCAGTGGGAGAGAGAGATCCCTTGAGGTTTGTCCAGAGGGAGGAGGGTAACTTCTTCAGGTTAGACATCCTTGGAAGAGGCTTCAGTCACATTTGGGAAGTGTTCTTGAAACACAAGGAACAGGAAGTGCACCCCAATAGTATAGAAGTCACAGAACTTTTAGGTTTAATTTGTACCATTAGTACCAGAAGCGATTGTTGTATAAGTTAATGGTCCTTAATTGAACATCTCCCCCATCTTGTGTTGTCATAAAGATGGGTGTGAAAAAACAGAATATCTTGGGACCTTGTTGTATGAATATTATATACACTGCTCTCCCAATGCTCTTAGCAGCAACTCCTAACTTACTAACATTGTACTGGATTGCTAGTATGCAATATACTTCAACTTGTTTAAGACAGAAGTCTCTTCTCATTAAGACTCACTGAGCTGTTGCTCGCTAGCACTGTAAACAAAGCAAGCTATTCAAACTGGTTAAGGAATGGGGTTGTGGTGACAAACCGCTGGTGGTTGGCATCAAAGCACAAACAACAGTTGACATTGCCTGTATGTGAAATACTGTTTGTTTCTGTATTAGTAATCATTAGCCATGCCCTGCACATACTTTCTTTACTCCAGTATCGATACCATGCTGCCTGGAATTGTCTCCTGAAAACTCCCAACTTTGCTCTATCATCTTCATCGTCAGATGCTGTCACAAAGGCTTGCCAGTTACCTTTTCCCCAGGTGGTGACAGAGTGTGACCATCATGGGGATTTCATGCTGGAGGAGGTTGTAGATAGGGCAATGGCTGAAGCCATGGAGTGTTTTGAAAAATAAAAGTGACGACTTTAAAACTGAGGCAGTGTTGAATTGAGAGCCAGCGTAGGTCAGCAGCTGCAGAGTAACTTCTTGGCAGCTCAGTTTTATAGAGGTGCAAACTGGGAGGCTAGGGAAGGCTGGAAGCATTACATCTTGTGTGAAAGTAACAAAGACATGAATGGTCTGGGTGAAATGACAGAGGTGGAAGTAAGCAGGTGTTATGGTAAAGTGGATAGATGGTTAAAGGATCATCTTGGAATCAAATAGGACACTTCCAAATGAGGTGTTTCAACCTCAAGAAGTGCGTAGGGAGAGGGATAAAGTCAGTGGTTAGGGAATGCAATTTGTGATGGGAATGGAGGGCGATGCATCTGGTATTTCCAACACTTGTTTGGGAGAGCCTTCTGCTGATCACATAAACAGCATGACAGATCAATGAAAAATATGGGTTTAAGTTAGGTGGTGGCGAGGTTGAACTTGACTTCATCAGTGAAACCTCATGACGTGTTTTCAGACAACATTGCTGATGAGCAACAGGATAGACCCCTGGGGCTAGCCAAAGATAAGAGGATTTGGTCAGAAACAGAAACCATTGCAGGAGTTTCGTTGTTCATGACTGGAAGTAAGTCTATCAGGCAAATATAGTGGATAATCATGCAGAGACTATTCAAAATATGAAAGATGTGATTGTAAACATTAATTTTTTTTAGATTAGATTCCCTACAGTGTGGAAACAGGCCCTTTGGCCCAACAAGTCCACACCGACCCTTGCAGCATCCCACCCAAACCCATCCCCTTATAACCCACACACCCCTGAACACTATGGGCAATTAGCATGGCCAATCCACCTAACCTGCACATCTTTGGACTGTGGGAGGAAACTGGAGCACCCGGAGGAAACCCACGCAGACATGGGGAGAATGTGCAAACTCCACATAGACAGTTACCCGAGGCTGGATTTGAACCCGGGTCCTTGGTGCTGTGAGGCTGCAGTGCTAACCACTGCGCCACCGTGCTGCCCCACTGTAGTCAATGTATTGTGGGGAAAAAAAGTAAAATTTTGATCAGTGTGGTGACAGATTCCAAAGCAAATGCAGCAATGTTTAGACTTGAAAGGATGGAACAAGTTATGAAACATTATGTCTCTTTCCGGGAGAAACTTCAGAAGGATATAGGCAGACTTATGACATGTGCCAATGGCAGACATTAATACAGAAAAATATGAGGCAATTTATTTTGGCTGGAAAAATATTGAGAAGAGGTTAATAAACAACATGGGATGACAAAGTGTGGAGCTGGATGAACAGAGCAGGCCAAGCAACATCTTCGGAGCACAAAAGCTGGCATTTCGGGCCTTCATCAGAAAAGAATCTGAGATAACAAAGTGTAGAGCTGGAGGAATACAGCAGGCCAAGCAAATCAGAGGAGCAGAAGGCTGACATCTCTGGCCTAGACCCTTCTTCAGCCTTCCTGCTCCTCTGATGCTGCTTGGCTTGCCGTGTTCATCCAGGTCTACACCTGGTACTGGTTTATAACAGGTCCATAGAAAAAAGGCACTACATATAGGTGAAGAACTTGTGCCATACCATCCAGCAGAAGCAGGGCACTGATTTCCCCCTGTCTGACATGCCCACGAACCACTTAGTGCGGCTCTGGTGCTTGTTGGGCGACCGACAAAGATGGCACGGGTTCTCGGGATGCTGGTCTCTTGGTAGATACACTCCGAGTGACAAGTTGTTCCGGGAACAGCTTGTGGTCAGACAAGGCTGGAATTAGGCATGAGAGACACTATAGGTGACGGGTAGGGAATTGGTGCACCAAGTATGGGAGAGAGGGCAGAAGAGTCTTGCTAGGCCTCATGGTGAAAAACCCGCCAAAGAACTCAACATAGCTCGGACTTGGCCAAACAGAGAGCGTATGGTTCAGTCCTTGGTCTTTATTTGCTTTATATTTTATGTTTTAAAGCAATCCCAGATTTTCTTGTCACCGAGTTTACTTCATCACAACAGATGTTTACAGGTTTTCTTTGGAATTGTGGAATGCAAAGAAAAGAAATAAAATTCCATTTGGAAACGAGGAAATCATTTGTTTTTGCATTTCAGAGATTGTTGGATATTCCTCCCCATCGGACATTCATTCCAGATCAGGTACCACTTTCTGGTCATTCTAATAGTTTATTTTGGGAGGGCAGAGTCAGGGTTGAAAAACTCATCTTTCAATGTTTGAAAACTGACTCCTGAGGTTGCGGGCTTTTGGGAGTTTTAAGGATTATCCTTGACTCCAGCATCGGCAGTTCTCACTGTCTCTGAGTGTTATCTCTGACTCCTAAGTTTGATATCAGCTAATCAAAAAGCCAAACATGAAGACCTCATAGGGCTGTACATAACCAGGAGATTATCTACACGTATTGCAGCTTAAATTTTGAAGATGCACTCAAATGGAATAAACATAATTTTTCCTCCTGTAGACAAATGCAGTCTGAGTGTGAATTCACTATATTCAATGTTATAAAAGGCAAGTGAACATGAATGACTTTGCAATAGAAAATGAGTATTTGACATTAGTGAGGCATTGTGATTTATTGCAAAGGAACACAATTATCCAATATAATAAAGTGGCCTGCTGGATGAACACAGCAGGCCAAGCAGCATCTCAGGAACACGTGTGCTTTTGTGCTCCTGAGATGCTGCTTGGCCTGCTGTGTTCGTCCAACTTCACACTTTATTATCTTGGATTCTCCAGCATCTGCAGTTCCCATTATCACTGATACAATTATCCAATATGACTGCGTGTAAAAGAACCATAACATTGCTTAGTGTTCTGAAGAGGCACCGGACCCGAAACGTTAACTCTGTTTTTGCCTTCACGAAAGCTGCCAGACCTGCTGAGCTTTTCCAGCAACTTTGTTTTTGTTCCTGATAACATTGCATTATACAGCTACAACAGAGTGAGAAAAAAAAATGCAACTGCAACATTTTTTGTGTTGAAAACAGGAAACACCTTTCAGATGAAACATACCAAACTTTACAGAGTCATTGAGATCTACAGCATAGAAAAAGGCTTATGCATCTGTGCTGGTCAAAAGAAGTCACAATTCTCATCGGTTCTCTTCCAATATGTGAAAAAAATTACTGAAACAATTGGACCTATTTGAGTAACATTTCATAGACAATAGCAGAAACTGAATTAACAACCATTACAGCTTTTCTTCAATTTTTTTTTCCTAATTACTTAAATCCCAGTGGAATTTCTGGCATTCACGACTTACATCTTCTATTTTCAAAGCACAAACCTTGAAGATATAATTTACAGTCAATGGTGAGACCAAGAGAGGCAAGCAGTCTGAGACAGTGGAATAAAATACAAGAAATAATATAGAATCAAGGGTTTAGTGAAATTAAGGACCTTAAAAGAATTAGTGACAGTAAGGAAATGTTACTGGAAAACCTTATGGGACTATAAGCACAACCAATACCCTGATCCCCAATGGCTTGTGTCACCAACTCCAACAGGAGAGAATCTAAGTTTTCCCCTTAACATTCAATGTCATTACCATCACTGAATCCCCTACAATCAACATCTTCACACTAACGAATATCAGAAATTCAACATGCTGGTCTTATAAATACTGTGATCACAGGAACAATCAGAGGCTAGGAATTCTGTGGCACGTATCTCACCACCAGTCTTCCCAAAACCTATTCACTAGCTGCACAGCACAATTCAGGAGTAAGATGAAGACTCGCCATTTGTCTGGATACATACGGTTCCAAAAACACTCAAGAAGCCATTCAGGACATAGTGGCCTTATTCGATTGACAGCGCATTCACCACTTCTAACATTTATCCTCTTCACCAGAGTGGCAGCAGTGTGTACCATCGTCAAGATGCACTGCAGCAACCCACCCAAGCTCCTTCAGTGGTACCTTCCAAGACCATGACCTCGACCAGCTAGAACGAGGCAACAGATACATGGAAACCAGCAGCAAATGCCCTCGCAAGCCACTCAGCATCCTGACTTGGAAATATCTTGCTGCTCTTTCAGTGTCACTGGGTCAAAATTCCTCCCCAACAGCACTGCAGGTGTTTCTGCCACATCAATCACAACGATTTAAGATGGGAGCTCAGCACAATAATATGCTGTTAGACCAGAAACGAGGGAGAGAGAAAAAAGGGAACCATAAACACATTCTGGCATCAATGATAGGGCAACTTCGACAATCTAATATTAGGGATATGATAACAGGGCACTGAGACAATCATAATAGGATGGGTCAGAAGTAAAACAGTTTAATGGAAAAAAGTATTGTACGATATTTTGAGGTTGCAATTAGCAGGTTGGATAAAGGGCAGAGGCACAAGCCAATTAGCATAGTGGGGTTTTCAAAAAACAATTATAGAAATGCCATGCAAGAGATTACTACATAAAAAATTGTGCTCATAGACTCTGGGAAAACATTATTAGTGTGAATTGATGTTTGATTTATGAGTGAAGAACAAAGAGTAGGAATGATCAGATAGATTTTAACTTGGTAGTTTTTAAAATTTCTAAAAGGAAGGGTGGGGAATGGCATGACTAGGGGGTGCTGGAAGGATAGATATTTATAATCTATGTTAATGGCTTTGAAGGGAATCGGCGTGGTATTTCCAAATTAGCATGAGGCTATAAGAGAAAGTAAGCCATGAGGAGGATACGTTGAGACTGTAAAGGGATATAGAACATCAAAAACGTGACCAGGAGACAGCCATTCAGTCTATTAAGCTTGCTCTGCATTCAATATGATCATGGCTGATCTTATATCTTAATGTCACACGTCTGCTCCTTCCCCATTCTCCTTGATGTCCTTGTCTCTACAAATCTATTTCTTTTTAAAATACATTCAGTGACTTGGCCTCCACAGACCTCTGAAGTAGGGGATTCTACAGGTGAACCACTCTCTTGAGCAAAGAAATGTCTCTTCATCCGAGTCATAAATGACTTACTGCGTAGGCTGAGAGCATGACCTTTGACCTGGATTCCCCAAAGCCAGGAGAGATATCATCCCTGTATCCCGTCTGTCCAGCCCTGTCAGACTTTCACACATTTCGGCGAGATGACATCTCATTCTTCTAACATCCTGTAAGTCAGTTCCAATCGACTCAATCTCAGTACATGCAACAAAGCTGCTATCCCCGGAATCTATCTGGTGAACCTTTCCTACACTTCCTCAACGGCAAGGACATGCTCTCTTCATAAAGAAGATAAAAACTGCACAGTCTTAAGTGTGGACTCACCAAGCCCTGTACAGCTGTAGTTAGTCATTCTTGTCCCTGTGCTCAAACCTTCTTGCAATAAAGGCCAACACACCATTTGCCTTCCTAACTGTATGCAAGCTCAAAGTGTAGTCCTCCCACGTATCCACTTATACTGCTTCTGTCACTCATCTTGTCTCAATCACTTTGAAGCATCTTTACATCCTCCTTACTGCTTGCTCCGAGCAAATTTGTAACTTTCCAATGCCACCTCCTTAAGGCTATCAGGCACTGGACATTTATGAGCCTTCAGTCCCATTAATTACTACAGTATATCTTAAAAAAATTATTAACTTCCTTTGATTCTTCATTCCTAAACTTCCGTCTAGAACATTATTTGTGTCTTCTTCCATAAAGTCAAAACCAAAGAAATTGTTTAATTGCTGTGCAATATCCTTTTTCTCCATGATCAATTCTACAAATTCGCACTGAAAAGGGGTCCACGTTTCTCTTAAATTATCGATTATTTTTCACAAGCTTTTGGCACAAACCAGTTGAAAATGTGAACACATGTAGCCAGAATGCTTTTTCTCAAAAAAAAAACTGATCGATTGATAGATTGAGGGTGCAATTGGGAAGTCCTTATTTATTGTCCATCCCTAACTGCCTTTGAGATGACATTACTCAGTGTGAAAAAGCATGACATGGGAAAGCAGATCTTTTTTAAAAATTGGTGAGAAGTTCAGACATATTAGTATCATGAAGATCTAAGGTGTCCTCGTACAAGAATCACAGAAAGCACAGTTACAGTAAGCAAAGAGGAAGGCTAAAAGTCTGTCAGCCTTTACTAAAATGGATTTGATTTCAAGTGTCTTACTGCATTGGACTTTGGTTGGGATAGCACCTTGAGAACTGTGTATACTTTCGTCTCTCTACTGACTAAAGGATATGCTAGCCTTAGAAGGAGTGTAACAAAGATCTACTTAGATGGATTTTTTGGATGATGCAATTGTCACACGAAGAGACATGAGAACAGGACATGGACTGGGTCTATATTCTCCTGTTTTTAGAATAATGAAAGGTATCTAGCTGAAAGCTAACAAAGTCTTAAGGAACTTGACAGGGTATCTGGATGAGGCTAGGGATCACAGTCTCAGAATAAGTAGTCGGTCATTTAACACTGAAATGAGGTGAAATTTCATCACAGAAAGGGCTATGAATATTTGGGACCCTCTACCCTTTACAGCTGGGGTTGTTCAGTCATAGGGCACTGCAAATTCAACACACTAACAGCTCAACTTTTAAATATACAATGCAGGAAAGTCAACTTGGATAGAAGATGAACCGTGGTCATATTGAGTGATGGAGCAGACTTAAAGGATCAAATGGCCTACTGCTACACATAATTCTTCCATTTAGTTCATAAATATGGCTTGCTGTCCAGCTAGGTGTTCAAGATCTTAGACGTGCTCGCCGAACCAGTGTGTTTGATTGTAGATGTTCCATCACCCTGCTAGGTAATATCGTCAATGCGCCTCCAGTGAAGCATTGGTGTACTGTCCCACTTGTTATTTATATGCCTCTGTTTGCTGGGGTGGATGGCATTACTTCCCGTTCTGTGTACTTCCAGTTTGTGTATCGGGTCCAGTTCAATGTGTTTGTTGATGGAATTCTGGTTGGGATGCCAGGCCTCCAGGAATTTCCTGGCATGTCTCTGTTTGGTTTGTGCTATTATGGATGTGTTATCCCAGTTGAATTGTGTCCTTCTTTGTCTGTGTGTATTGAGACCGTTGAGAATTGGTTGTGCCTCCTGGTGACTAGATGGTGTTCATGTATCCTTATTGTCAGTTTTCTTCCAGTCTGGTCTATGTAATGCTTCTCAGAGTCTTGCATGGTATTTTGTATATTACTTTAGTTTCATTGATTGTTGGGAAGGGGCCCTTTACATTGGTCAGTGGCTGTCGCAGGGTGGTTGTTGGTTTGCGTGCTACCCTGATACCTAGGGGTCTGGGTAATCTTGTGGTCACCTCTGAGATGTCCCTCATGGTACGGTAGGGTGACCAGTGTGTCTGGCCATGTTATTGTGGTCTGTAACAAAATGGATTGTGCTTTTTGGGTATCCGTTCCTTTTTAAAACTCTGTATAAGTGCTCCTGTTCTGCTGTGCGCAATTCTATGTCACTGCAGTGTTTTGTGGCTTGTTGAATAATGTCCTGATGCAGCTGGGTGTTCATTCATTTACACTGAACGAGCTTAGAGAGACAGAGAAGGGTGAAGAAATGGAGAGATTTAAGTATGAATTAAAGGCTTTAAGTTTGAAACATCCAAACAACAGGAATCAATAAGGGAGGAGTGATGGTTGAGCAGAAATTGGCACAACATGGGAGAAGGATCGCAGGTATTTTAATGAGGTGAAGTTTACTGTGACTGAAGGATATCTGGCAGACTGAAAAGGAGAGCACTAAAATTGTGAAGTCTGGATGTGAAAAAGACATAAATGAGCAAATTATTTCCTGTAGTGTCAGACAAGGGACAAAGGGATCCTCGCCAATCAAAATATGACTTAATTAGATTCTGATTCCACAGTCTCTTTCGGAAGAAAGGTCAATTGTTTTTCTACAATGAAGTTAACTGGATCAATTTAAAGATGTCATTACTATGCAATGTTCAACCAGCAACAGATACTTGTCTGCCGAATCTTGAGTGAAAACAAGTCAGCTCTTGGCAATTACAACATTGGCTTTAGACATTTCAGTGTCAAGGTCGAATTAATTCATATACAGAATGCTAAAAATTGAAATTCTTATCCAGAGCCATAATTGCTTTAAATCACCAATAAGTTTGCACCGTATCATCAGCTGGTTCTCAGTGTGGTTCTGAGTGAATATTTGCAAGGCTGTCTCCCTCATCAGTCTAACCCTGAATCACTCTCAGCTCTAAGCAACTGATGGGCAGCCAAAGCTGTCATCAAACTAGTCAGATCAACCATCAGCTCTCTGGTTTCTCTCTCCTAAGGCACCAATTTGTCCACAAATTCAACAATCCTACCCATGTGCTATTGGCAGCATGGAGGATACGGGGTAGGGGACAGGGAGAGTTTCTGGGCCAGCTAAAACCTTGTGTTATCTGCAGTGAAACTACCTTCCTACATTACAAGACTCCATGCATGGATTCTGTCACCCTAACTGAAGGATTCCACAAGCACGCACACTTAACATCAAAACAAGAGATAGTCGGAACTGCCGATGCTGGAGAATCTGAGATAACAAGGTGCAGGCCTGGATGAACACAGCAGGCCAAGCAGCATCATAGGAGCAGGAAAGCTGACATTTCGGGTCTGGACCCACATTAAAACAATCTGGATGAAAACATTTCCAATATATTTTAATTGTTAATATCAAATAACATAATGCTATTTAATCAATACAGTGTGGAGCTGGAGGAACACAGCAGGTGATGCAGTATTAGGGGAGCAGGAAAATCAATATTTTGGATTTACATCCTTCATCAGGATTACTGCGTCGTGCCCACCCCTTGTTGTCAGCTCTATGCAAAGGTGAGGATTCTGGCTGTCAGAAACATCGAGGGATCTGGCTAATGCTGACAGTAAGGTCTCTGGATGTAAATGTTCTCATGAATGCAGCAATACTACTTCTGGAAGTTTTAGTCCCAATTCGTCCTACTTGCATTGTAATAACAGGACATTCAGCAATGATACCGATGAAAGCAGGCGGCACGGTGGCTCAGTGGTTAGCACTGCAGCCTCACAGTGCCAGGGACCTGGGTTCAATTCCAGCCTCGGGTGACTGTCTGTGTGAAGTTTGCACATTCTCCCTGTGTCTGCGTGGGTTTCCTCCGGGTGCTCCGGTTTCCTCCCACAGTCCAAAGATGTGCAGGCTAGGTGGATCGGCCATGCTAAATTGTCCGTAGTGTTCAGGGGTGTGTGGGTTATGGGGGTTGGGTCTGGGTAGGATGCTGCAATGGGCAGTGTGGACTTGTTGGGCCAAATGGCCTCTTTTCGCACTGTAGGGAATCTAATCTAAAAGCATGAAGTGATGAGCATTCATTGTAACAATTTTGCTTTTCAGTAAAACACAAACAATAAATACATTTAATTGCATAACTTATTCACACACAGAAAAATAATGCTAATGTTTTGTTAGAGGGATGCTCTGAAGTTCTTACGGTATTGAGAAGGACAAATGTCAAAACCTCCTAGTATAGAGTGCTTCTGAAAATTATGTTAACACTTTGTGTTATGCAGCCAGATTTTTAGTATTAGTTCTCCTCTCACTCATAATTGTTGTGGCTTCTCTGTAAGATCAAGTTACTTTCCACTAGGATGAGAATGAAATTTTGTTTCAGATTTCCGGCATTCACAGTTCCTTTTTCAAATTGATTTTGAGAGTGAAATTACTTGGCACTCAGCCCCTGAAGCTCTGAGGTAATAAGGGTTGCAAAGTCTGGGGCAAGGTAAAATCAAATACAGAACTCCCCCTGCTCACTAACATTCTACTATCCCAGGTCATGTGGCACACCTGGCTCAAAACAGTACACTTCCACATTCGCATATACAGTGCTTCCCACCTCAAAGCTCTCATGCTGGATGAGCACTTTTGTGTTTATTGTCAAATTTGACGGATGTGTTGTAACATGGAATGTGCTTCATTGACACCTTGATTAACAGCTACAATAATTACAAAACTGTCCTGGAGTTAAAGCCCAATTAAAAGGACCTGGGGAAGTCATCTGAACTTGAAGTGTTAACGGCACTTCTTTGAAAAAGTTGTGTAAATGTCACGGCGGCACACGATGAAGTCGCAGTGACACACAAAAATGAAAATGATTCTAAGCTTTTCGAGGCAATACACTTACAATAATTGTTCGCCTCCTTTTTGCCAGTTTTGACAGAACCTCATTTCTCTCCCATGTAGCTCTCAAGAACATTGTTTTTGAAAGTCATTACTGGAAACCTATCATTGAAGACATTCCGACATGATGGATGTGTAACAAATGGTCGACTGATTCAAATAATGAAATGCAAGTGATGCTGATTAAATATTTTCCCTGTCGTTTTCCAGCCATGCCACTTGATTACATATTCTTTACCTCTCCAACGTAGGGCTTTCTTAAATTACTAGCAAACAGAGCACTGCATTATAAAGAACAAATCACTTTGCCTCAGCCCCCACAATACCCTCTAACAGAGACAGTCTGACTGACGGATGCCCAAAGCCAGATGGGATAAAAAATACTGTGATAACAAAGTTTGGAGCTGGATGAACACAGCAGGCCAAGCAGCATCTTAGGAGCACAAAAGCTGACATTTCGGGCCTTGACTCTTCATCAGAAAAGCTTTGCTGATGAAGGGTCAAGGCCCGAAATGTCAGCTTTTGTGCTCCTAAGATTCTGCTTGGCCTGCCGTGTTCATCCAGCTCCATGCTTTGTTATCTCAGATTCTCCAGCATCTGCAGTTCCCATTATCTCTGGTATAAAAGATACTGTCAGCCCATGGACACCTAAAGATTCAAGAAATCATATTCTCCTCTAACCATAAATCAGACAATGGCCCTGCCACCAAATGTCACAATTCTGTCCAGAGCTTCAGTGAAGTTTCAGCCGATTAGAATCAAATGCACACAACCATCTCAGTTCACTGTCATTCTTTGCTTATCGGTTTAGTTGGAGGTGCAGTAGACAGCAAAGAAGGTTACCTCAGACTATAATGGGACATTAATCAGATGGGTCAATGGGCCAAGCAGTGGCAGATGGAGTTTACTTTAGATAAATGTGCAATTTGCTCAGGAAAATCAGGAGGCAACTTATACACTTAATGGTAAGGTTCTGGGGAGTGTTACCAAACAAAGAGACCTTGGAGTGCAGGTTCATAGTTCCTTAAAAGTGGAATCACAGGCGTACAAGATAGTGAGGAAGGCATTTGATATGCTTGCCTTTATTGGTCAGTACAATGAGTATAGGATTTGGGAGGTCATGTCACGGCTGTACAGGACATTGGTTAGGCCACTTTTGGAATACTGTGTGCAGTTCTGTTGTTGTGAAACTTGAAAAGGTTCAGAGAAGATTTTCAAGGGCATTGCCAGGGTTGGAGGCCTGACTTGTAGGGAGAGGCTGAATAGGCTGGAGCTATTTTCACTGGAGTGTGGGGGGCAGAGGGCTGACCTAACAGAAGTTTATAAAATCATGAGGGGCATGGATAAGGTGAATAATCATGCTCTTTTCACAGGGTAGGGCAGTCCAAAATTGGAGGGCATCAGTTTAAAGTAAGAGGGAAAGACTTAAAAGGGACTAAGGGGAAATTTAGCATGCAGAGGATGATGCGTCTATGGAACAAAATGCCAAAGCAAGTGGTGGAGGACTGTACAATTACAACATTTAAAAGGCATCTGGATTGTTAATAGGAAAGGTTTTGAGGGATAAGGGCCAATGGGACTAGATCAGTAGCAAAAACAAAGTTGTTGGAAAAGCCCAGCATGTCTGGCAACATCCATGAAGGAAAAAACAACATCCATGAAGGAGTTAACGTTTCTGATCTGGTGATCCTTTCTCAGAACTGATGGGACTAGGTCGGTTTTGGATGTCTGGTCAGTATACACAAGTTGGATCGAAGGGTCTGTTTCCATGCTGTACACCTTATTCCATGAACTGGTAAGGCAGTCATTTTTTAAAATGGGTCCCGACCTGAAACGTCAACTTTGCTGCTTCTTTGATGCTGCCTGACCTGCTGTGTTCCTGCTGCTCCACAGTGTGTTAGAGTCATTTCTTTTACATCACGTAACCTGTTTCAACACAACAATAAGAGATGAGACTTGAAGATGAGAGACCACTGCACTACAAAGAAGTTGGGCTCAATGGATGACTTTTGTTTAGCAACACTTTGTGCTTTAAATTCAATGAAGTTGCTTCCTGCTGCTTAGACTCAGTATCCTCAGTAATAGCTGACATTTTACATCTTCCTCATTTGACTTCCATCCAGGAAATGAAACAACTAGGTGTTAAGCTACAGTTAAGTGTTAAGCAGTTGATAACGAATACCTGGTTTAGCAGTACTTGTTGGTCTGACTCAGAATGGTGTCAACTGAAGTGAATCTTTAAATTACATTAATTTGCAGCTCATTAAATTGGCATGCATTTCACACTTTGTATATTTCCCTGTTAAACTGTTCTCTAAACTGCAAAGCAGTCTGCTGAAAGGAGCCAAGGTCAGTCATATTATCTACTGTGCATTTTAGTTTGTTCACTTTGGTTACTGGTGAACTGTGAAATGCTTGGATGAAGGAACTATAAAACACTAGACATTAGAAGATTGTCATAATCCAAAACCATTTAGCAGCTGGAGGCCAGAACAGGTTCCAAAATAATAGAGATAGCAAAGGGTGGAGCTGGACGAACATAGCAGGCCAACCTTAGGACCACAAAAGCTGACATTTCTGGCCTAGACCCTTCATCAGAAAAGTGGGATGGGGAGAGGGTTCTGAAGTAAGTAGGGAGAGAGGGGTAGGCGGATCGAAGGTGGATAGAGGAGAAGATAGGTGGAGAGGAGACAGACAAGTTAAAGGGGCGGGGATGGAGCCTGTAGAGGTGAATGTAGGTGGGGAGGTAGGGAGGAGATAGGTCAGTCCCGGGAGGACGGACAGGTCAAGGAGGCGGGCTGAGATTAGGAGGTAGGGAATTGAGGTGCGGCTTGAGGTGGAAGGAGAGGATAAGTGAGAGGAAGAAAAGGTTAGGGAGGTGGGGTCCCCTCCTCCCACCTCACTGTTTCCAGGATGATCTAAATTGCATCTTGCACTGATAATGTTGAAGAAAGCAACCAGCTGAATACTGTTAGTTGGTCCTCAAACTCTTGTTTCAGGTAGTATATTAGGGTTAAGCCCTACAGTTTGCTTTAATGCCTAGTTGGAAATGGTTCGGCTTGAAGCAACAGTGCAGCACAATTACCATTGTGTTAGAAATTCAGTAATTGCAGGGTCCAAATTTCTCCCCAGAAGACCAGTCTTTTAGATGGTGATTTCTGTTGGAAATGGTTCTCCAGAATCCAGAAAACCAGGCAGAGTCAGAAGGTGACAAACAGAGCGAATGCTGGAGAAACCCAACAGGTTTCTCAAAAACTCAACATCCAAGGATCTTAAAAGAGGTAGCTAAAGAGACAGCAGATGCATTGGTTGTAATTTTCCAAAAATCAATGGATTCTGGAGCGGTACCCCTATCTTTGAGCTCAGAGGACCAGGTACAAGTCCCACCTGCATACAGAGGTGTGAAATAACATTCTTGAATAGTTTGATAATATCTACATACAGATTGGTTGCTTCATGGTGTCCACTAAACCTTTCACGTACTAACTGCCTTATTCAACAGTGATCACTCCCTGCTTCTGCAATATGATCCACTGTTCTGTCCAGACAAACACAGTTTTGCTGCCACAAAACTCTCTAATTCTGTAGACTTTGACATTTTGAAATAAAAACAGAAGACCACGAATTGCTAGAAATATGTTCTCGATCAGACCTTTCATCACAACGAGGCAACATAGGAAATGGAATAAGTTTTGAGGAAGAGACAGGTGGCTGAGGGTGGGGGAGTAAAGTAACAGAAAGGGAACTTCTGTCATCGCGTGGAAGAAATTAAACGAGAAGTGGTTTTGTGGTGCAAGTTGAACGGGAGTGATGATGGAACAAGTAAAAGAACATTGGAACATTCAAAAAGCACCTGGACAAATACATGAATAGGAAGGGAACAGAGGGATACAGATCCTGTACGTGAAGTCTACTTTAGTATGGAAGGGTAAAATGTGTCAGCATCGGCTTGGAGGGCCGATGGGCCTGCTCCTGTGCTGTATTGTTCTCTGTTCTAAACAACAGAAGATATCTTTTGTGGAGGTGAGAATGGCAGGAGCAAGAACCGCAGGGAGGCCCAAAGTAGACTGGGTCACTCCTGTTGTGAATATCACAGTTTACACCAGAAGTGTTTCCCCATGTCTCCAGTCACTTGCTGTTTTGGCTGTCTAATTGGCTCCCAGCCTGACCTCAGACTTCAGCAGTCTTCCAGTGAAGTTGAAGGGACTGCAGTTCATCTTTCAACAGGGGACTTTACATCTTGGATTCTCTACCCGGTTCCTAACCATCCATCAAAATATTACTCTTCAACTGTGTCTTAAAAGAGATGTGCAAGGCAAGTTTTTTCACACAGTGTGCCTGGAACACATTGCCAGAGGAGGTGGTGGAAGCAGACACAATAGCAGCATTCAAGAAGCACCTGGACAAATACCTAACTAGGACGTGAACAGAGGGACACAGATCCTATACGTGAAGATAGTTTTAGTATGAAAGGGCAAAACATGCCAGCACAGGCTTGGAGGGCCGAAAGGCCTGTTCCTGTGCTGTATTATTCTTTGTTCTTTGTCAATCCAGTCTTCCCATTCCTTTCCTTTCCTTCATTTAGTTCTCACTTCCACTGTTGCCCATATGGCTGCAATTCCTTTCCTGCATGTTGCAGTGTCTCCCAGCTTGTGGAGAGTTCAATATAAATATAATTTCTTCAGGGCATTGATATTTCAGGCACTTCAGTTGACAGTGACAAACCCTCTGGTCTGGTATTTATGGGGTAAGGGATCGTTTTGCTGTTAATTTACGATAAAACCCATCTCAACCTTTGTCCTTTTTGGAGTATTCTAGTATTCATTTCTTGCTGTGTCGTGTACTACAGATCGAAGATGCAACACATGTTGCACATCACTTCAGCGCTGATCAATGTTTTCCTCCTTAACCTCTCGTCCACAGCCAAATATTATTTTCAAAATGACAAAACAGAGTTTTTTTTTGGAAAATAGAACATACTCTTCCGGTGTGAACAAGGAGTGCGAGGCTTAATCCCCATAAATTACCAGAATACTGTGCATTTTTGAATGTATGATTGACAATGCCTTCAAAGTTGCAAGCATAAAATATAATACCACAGTTAAGAAGAATTCACAGTGATACTCAAGATAAATATATGTACATGGAGCAAAGTAGTAAACACAGAAAGGAAATTAATAGAAGGCACTCAATTGTTATGAAAATATATAGCAATAATGTGCAGCTCAGACTCATGGATCTTACTATTCATCATTCAACTTTTTCCCATTGTAAATAATTTAAAGACAGCTATCAGTATCCAGTGTAAATTAATATCTTTTCACTGTCAGTCAATTGTTAATCATTACAAAGCAACTGTTGTACCTTGCCAATGACTGTTACTGCATAAACACTACTATTCCTCACCGGCATATTATAGGATCATAGTTTTTCAGTTTTTTGTGTCTGTACTGGCTCCAAGAAGTGCTACCCAACTTGTCCCAATCTCCAGCCTTATTGCCATAGCCCTCTCAATCCACTCTTTTCAAATATATATCTAGCTTTCATTTGAAACCTCCTGTGGAATCCATCACTCCCCCAGGCAACACATTCTAAATCCTTTCAGAGATAGTAGGAACTGCAGATGCTGGAGAATCTGAGATAACAAGGTGTAGAACCAAAGAGGGTAGCCATGGGTACCTGCATGGGCTCAGGCTATGCCTGCCTCTTTGTAGGTTACGTGGAACAATCCCTCTTCCGTACCTACACTGGCCCTAAACCCCACCCCTTCCTCTGATACATAGATGACTGTATCGGCGCTGCCTCGTGCTCCCATGAGGAGCTCGAACAGTTCATCCACTTCACCAACACCTTCCACCCCAACCTTAAGTTCACCTGGACCATCTCTAATACCTCTCCCTCCTTCCTGGACCTCTCTGTTTCGATCTCTGGCAACCACCTAGAAACTGATATCCATTTCAAGCCCACCAACTTCCACAGCTACCTAAATACACCTCCAAAATGCCATCCCCTATTCCCAATTCCTTTGCGTCTGCCTCGTCTGCTCCCAGGATGAGGCATTCCACTCCCATTCATCTCAGATGTCCTCATTTTTCAAGGTCTGCAACTTCCCCTCCGCAGTGGCCGAGAATGCCCTCGACCGTGTCTCCTGCATTTCCCGCAACTCATCCCTCACACCCCCTCCCCACAATAACAACCAAAACAGAAACCCCTTGTCCTCACGTACCACCCCACCAACCTCTGGATCCAATGCATTATCCTCTGATACTTCCGCCATTTGCAATCCGACGCCACCACCCAAGGCATTTTTCCCTCCCCACCCTTAGCTGCTTTCCGGAGGAACCACTCTTCCTGTGACTCCCTTGTCCGCTCCAGAGTCCCTTCCAGCCCCACTGCATCTGGCACTGTTCCCTGCAACCGCAGGAAGTGCTACACCTGCCCCTACACCTCCCACCTCACCCCCATCTCAGGCCCCAAGAAGACATTCCACATCAAGCAGATCTTCACCTGCACATCTGCTAATGTGGTATACTGCATCCGCTGTTCCCATTGTGGTCTCCTCTACATCGGGGAAACCAAACGGAGGCTTGGGGACCACCTTGCAGAACACCTGCGCTCGGTTTGCACTCAACAACTGCACCTCCCAGCCGCGAACCATTTCAACTCTCCCTTCCATTCCTCAGACGACACGTCCATCCTGGGCCTCCTGCAGTGCCACAACAATGTTACCCGAAGGTTGTAGGAACAGCACCTCATATTCTGCTTGGGAACCCTGAGCTCAATGGTATCAATGTAGACTTCACAAGCTTCAAAAATCTCCCCTCCCCCTACTGCTTCCCAAAGCCAGCCCAGCTCGTCCCTACCTCCCTAACTTGTCCTTCCTCCCACCTATCCCCTCCTCCTACCTCAAGTCCCACCCCCAGCTCCTACCTACTAACGTCATCCTGCCCCCTTGACTTGTCCGTCCTCCCTGGACTTACCTATCGCCTCCCTAACTGCCCATCTACACTCACCTTTACTGGCTCCATCCCTGCTTCTTTGACCTGTCTGTCTCCTCTCCACCTATCTTTACCTATATTCATCTGCTATCCGCCTCCCCCTCTCTCCCTATTTATTTCACAACCCCCTTCCCCTCCCCATTTCTGAAGAAGGGTCTAGGCCCGAATAGTCAGCTTTCCTGCTGCTCTGATGCTGCTTGGCTGCTGTGTTCATCCAGCTCTACATTCTAAATCCTAACAACTCTCGAGCAAAGAAGTTTCTCCTGATCTCACTCCAAGCTCCCTGCTGACAGTCTTGAAATTGTGACCCCAAATTACTGACACGCCAACTGGAAGAAACAGAATATCCTTCTTTACTCTGTCAAAATTGTTCATAATTTACCTTAGTAAGATCATCTCATAATCTTCTCTGCTCCACGGAGAATAAGCACAATTTCTCTAACCTGTCCTTGTATTTTCTATTAAATCTCCATTTCACTTTCTCCAGGGCTTTTACATCCTTTCCTCAAATAAAGTGCACAGAACTGAACACAGCACTCCAAATGTCATCTGACCAATTATTCCTTGAGGTGTAATATTGCTTCCACACTTTTATACTCTTATGCCTCTATTTATAAACCTAAGGATCCTATACACCTTCTTAACAACTGTTTCAACTGGCTTGGCCAGCTTCAGACAAATATGCACTTGTACCTCGAGATCTTCAGCTCCTGTAGTCCCCTACAACATGCACTGTTGAGATTAGTTTAGAATCCCTACAGTGTGGAAACAAACAGTTCAGCCCAGCAAATCCACACTGATCCTCACAGCATCCTACCCAGACCCATCCCCCTGTAATCCACCAAATCCATGCATTCCTGAACACTATGGGCAATTTGGCTTTGCCAATCTACCAAGCCTGTACACCACTGGACTGCGGGAGGAAACCGGAGCACCCGCAGGAAACCCGCACACACACGGGGAGAATCATCAAACTCTACACGGACAGTTGCATGAGGCGATAATCAAACCTGGGTCCCTTGGTGCTGTGAGGCAGCAGTGCTAACCATTGGGCCACAATGCTCCCCTTTGTCTTTCCATGTCTAATCTACCAAGATGCATCGCCTCACATTTCTCTGCATTGAATTTCCTATGCTCAGTATCTGCTCATTTTGGCCAACTTGTCGATGTCCCGCTGAAGGCACTCAGCATCATCCTCACAATTCACAATTCTTCCTGGCTTGGACTCATTTTCAAATTTTAAAATTTTGCTCTCCACACCCAAATCACTAATATAAATCAGAAAATTAAGGGTCCCAACAGTGATACCTTGGGAAAAGTTAAAAAAAAAGGTTATGCTGAAAAGATTGTGATCAGAGATAATGAGAACTGCAGATGCTGGAGAATCCGAGATAACAAAGTGTGGAGCTGGCTGAACACAGCAGGCCAAGCAGCATCTTAGGAGCACAAAAGATGCTGCTTGGTCTGCTGTGTTCATCCAGCTCCACACTTTGTTATGCTGAGAAGATTAGTTGAATAGTGATTGGAGTGGGCATGAAAGCAGCATAAATAATGTCAGGAATTAGTTGGACTGATGGTCTGTCACAACACTGTGGATCTTACACAACACTGTACAAACAAGTAAGAATGAGAAGAAAATGTTGAAAAGGCAAGGATTTAAAGTGGAGGCGTACGATGCATACCGGCATAATAATAAAGAATAATAATAATCTGGATGAGTATCTCGAATGTGGGAGGAACTAAGGCTGGAATAAGGAAGGCCAATACTAAAACATGAGGAAAGGATGACAGGCTGCACTAAAACAAATTTAAAAATGCACTTCAAACATTTTAATCGTAAAAGATGAGTGAAGGATAGAGTGAGGCCCATAAGGAATGAGCAGGGTTACTTCTTTCAACTTGTCTCCAATCTCAGAAAGGCCCATCTATGCCAACACTCTGCTTCCAAAATTTAAATAATTCTAATCCATGCTGCCAAGGACCCATTGATCTCAGATATTTCAGACTGACAAACAACCTCGCACATTATCAAATGCTTTCTGAAAGTTCAAGTCGTCAACATCCACAGCACCACCCTCATCACACAACTCAATTAGATTTGTCAGACATAAACCAGTCCTTGACAAAGTAATGTTAACTATCTAGCATTACCTTGTTTTTCTCTAAGTGTATATTGACTTTATCCTGTGTTATGGCCTCCATCGGTTCTCCAAGTATTGATAGGTCTGCAGTTAACCTTTGCCCCCGTCTTAGACAACAGTGTCACATTTGCACTTGCCAAGTACCCCGGGTCCAATTCTGTGTTCAGAGGGGCTTGGAAAATTTCTGTCAGCGGCTCTGCAATTTGCCCCTTTGCCTCTCTCAAAGATCGAGGATGCATCCCATCCAGGCCTGGCGACCTTTCTATCGGGAGAACTGCCAGCCGTTTTAGCGTTTTTTTTATCTATCACTACACTGCTAAGTTGCTCAACACCTACATTTTCAACTGGGGCCACTGTCACCATCTTCTAATTTGGAAAAGACAGAAGCAAATTACTCACTTAATAACTCCGCCATACCATTTGTTTCAGTGAGCAGTTTACCAGTTTATTCCTTCATAGATGCTGCCAGACCTGCTGAGCCTTTCCAGCAACTTTATTTTTGTTCCAAGTTTACCCTGCTCATTCCGTATGGGACCCACTACATCCTTCACTAATTTTTCACTATTAATACATTTGAAGTGCGTTTTACAATTTGATTTATTGCAGCCTGTCATGGTTCCTCTTTGCCTTCCTTAGTTCAGCCTTAGTCTCTCTCCTGCATTCGAAATAATCTTTCTCATTTCCAATAATCTTCCACATTTCCAGTTCTTTATTACTATGCCTGTATGCATCATTTCCTCCTTTTTGTTCTTTATTTTCTCAACATTTTCATCTCATTCTTAAATATCTATATAGGATTACTTAAAATCCGTAGCATTCTGACAGACCATCAGCCCAACAAGTCCCTGACATTATTTATGCTGCTTTCAAGCCCGCTCCAATCACTTTTTATCTAACCTTCTCAGCATTAGGTTCTTTACCCTTGTCCCTCACGTCTTCATTAGCTTCTCGTTAAATACATCAATGCTGTTCATCTCAATTACTCTCTGAGCCTGTGAGTTACAAATTCCAATAGCTCATGTGGCAAACTTCTAAGCTTGAATTCCTCGTTGGGTTTATCAGTAGCTATCTCCTGTTTGTGATTCATAGTTTTGGTCAGCCTTGTCCTCAAAACTTGATTGAATGAAACAGTGCCTGAAAGGAACAAAATGGACGCTGCTATTTCAAGGATGTTGTCAGACAGTAGGAGATTGTTGCAAAAATGTTCCCCAAAAGAAAAAACAAATTGTAGAATAGACTCCCTACAGTGTGGAAACAGGCTGTTGGAGTCTGCAGCAATCCTCCAAAGAGCATCCCACCCACCCTGTCCTATCCCTATAAGCCTGCATGTCCCATGGCTAACCCACCTAACCTGCACACTACAGACAATTTAGCCTAGCAAGCCCACACATCTTAGGAATCTGGGAGGAAACCAGAACACCCAGAAAAAAACCCACACTGACACAGGAAAAACATGCAAACTCCACACAAGCAGTCACCCAAGGCTGGAGTCAAACCTGGTTCCCAGGCACTGTGAGGCAGCAGTGCTAACCACCGAGCCGTCATTCAGACTATTCAAGTATTCAGACATGCCCAAGCACATTTCCAGAGAAAGGCACTTGAAACAGGATATCCTGCTCTGGAGGTAGGGGCTCTACCACTTTGTTACAAGACCCTTACAGATATATCGCATAGTTGTGGAAGTATTTTCCATACATTAAAAATGAGGCAAGGACCAACAGGAGATTCAAACTGAAATGGACGAAATGTAAAGAAATGAAAGATATTTGGAAAAGAAAGGGTTAATAATGAGCTGAATAATAGAGAGAAAGAGCAAAATAAATGACACAACAGGGAGCAGGGAACAATAGAATAGACAAAGAAGAATAACAAAGCACTTTTTTACACATAACAGGAATTACAAGGACACAAAGGGCAAAGGACAAATTTAAAACATCATTTCTAATTGTTTTTGTCACGCAAAATGGTGAATTGCTTAAGTTGAGAGACGTGATAAAGAAAGGGAACCCCAGAGTGAAAAAAAAGCCTTCATATTACAAGGGAACACACACAAGATGGTTTTGTGTAGCTCATCTACCATCCCCATCTCCTCTTGCCGATTTAGGTAAATCTCCCTCAATGCCCCCCATGTTGGGCCTTTCTCTTGCTCTACATTCACAGTTTATAGGATTGAAATTTACCATTTACAGTAAAGGAGTCATTCTGAATGAGTCTCATGGCCATGGGCAACTTTCCTTCCACAGCCATCTGCTTCTCACCTTAACTGTTAAGTTAATGGGCGTGTTTTTTTCCGAGAACTGTGTGGCCAGGGAGACAGAGGTCCTCAACTATTGCTGCTACCTTCCGACCATCAAGCTTCTGGTACCATACTCCAGCTCCAACTGCACACCTCTTCAGGTACCCCAAGACCGCAACAGCCCTTCTCACAGTGTGGTCAATACTCGAAATGTTGCAGAGAAAAGGCAAACTGCCTTAAACTCCCCACATGCAGGATAGGGACCTGGAGGTGCTGCTGGAAAGGGTGATGGAGAGAGGGCCATCCTTTATCCAGTTGGCTCCCAAAGAAGGCCACGCCACCAGACCCAAATTAGTCTGGACCCAGACTGCAGAATGGGTCAGTGCCATGTCTCACATCAAGAGGGAAGCCCAACCACACTGCAAGAAGGTCATCGATTTTCTGTGCGCCACAAGGATAGGTGCTACCATTTTCCCTCCCTTCCCTGACACTTGAAGGCCAGTCAAAGTCAGCCACTGCAGTCACATCTCTCCAAAGCTGAGGGACTACAATCCTCGGTGTTGCATGTAGTATATCCACTCACAACCTCTCCGACTGTTAACCCTGCATGTCCTCAGCATTTCCTACTCATTCACAGGAGAGACCTCACCACCTCGCCTACTCATGGAAGCCCACTACCCGCACTTGCTCCCATCACACTAAATGCCTCTCTTCGTCTCATTACGGGGAAAGCTGACCTTGCACAACTCCCTTCCACATGCCCCATGAACAGC
Organism: Stegostoma tigrinum; assembly: GCF_030684315.1. Lineage (NCBI taxonomy): Eukaryota > Metazoa > Chordata > Chondrichthyes > Orectolobiformes > Stegostomatidae > Stegostoma > Stegostoma tigrinum. The sequence continues at coordinate 14,497,466 of NC_081361.1, forward strand.
AATACCCCCACCACTGCTGCCACCCCGCAAACACACCCATCAAAACTCATCCTCAACAACATCCCAACCTGTAATGACCTGTTGGACTGACTGTGCCCAATCCCCTGTCGTGTTATCAGCCGAGTCCGTTGATGGACTATGGTGGTACACAAATGTAAGTGAGAAAACAACACAGCAAAGTAGAGAACAGGATTAATCTGATCCATGACGTGTGTTAAATGTAGCATGCTTAGGCAAAAGGCGGCTTTGTGTCTATGTTTACCAACATTACAGCTTTCATTGCATTATGTCGACATCTGATAGAAATCAATTTCTGCAATTAGTCAACATTTTAGTTATTCCTCTACCATGCAAATACTGATATCCCAGAAAGTGAGCTCCTGCCTTGGTCATACATTGGCCTCTGTCACTGGCTCAGACGTGCTTCCCTGCCTGTCTGGTACAAAATGAGATCAGGCGCAGGTCTCTTAAAGGAGGCACTTCTTCCAGGACATGATGTGGAGGTGCCGATGTTGGACATTAGTTGCTCAACTTGATGTTCCTGCTTCCTCCACGAAAATCTGATCCTTAACGGAGGGCGTTCTTTTTAATCAAGAAAACAAGACCCACATGGTAACATTGTGAAAGATGGTCTTTGAATTAAGTTAACCATTTCTAAGCTTTATGGAGTTATCTGTGTTAAGGGCTGCTCTGAACAACTGCTATCCCTGATACCTGAAGAAGCATAAGGAAGGAGTATATCGATGTACACTCATTTTGTTCTAATGCCAACAAACTATTCTTGAAGTGGATTCATGATTGCAATGGAAGGGAATGGAACACCCATTTTGAGCATAGCAAGGTGGTCCTGAGAAGTGATGATAGAAATGACTTGCTTTGATCAGTGGTCCAACTGATTGACTGGAAGCAATGAGAAATGTCAACTTTGTTTCCCCTCTGCAAATATGTTGCTAGATCTGCTGAGTTTTTCCAGCACTTGCTGTTTTCATGGCAGCTAATATGTTTTATTAATGTCATACTTATTTTAATTGACTTTTATAGTGGGCATAATGCAGGGTCATTGTCATTCATTGTTATCTCTGCCATAATATCCTGTAAACTATCATGTGTACAGCAGTGATGTTATGCCTTCTTTCTTGTTTCCTGTTACTCAGTCAATATCAAAGAGAGAGTTCTCACCTCAAAAGAGAAAGCTTTTAAAAATCATCCCTATTCTACTTCTGCCAGAAGAGTCCATGAAATCTGCAGAACCAGTGACAAGCGATAAAACTTGCCTCTTTCAAATTGCGCTCTACTTATTGATTGTACATTTGCAAATGACCTTTACTTATCCAGTTATTGTACTCTCTGAATTCTAACTTGAACTTTCCTCCTCCATCTTCAGTCAGTGAATCCATGGGCAGGCACCAAGCCTACAATGATGATAAACTGGTCTAAATGTCATCATTCTAAGTATCTTTATCTGTATCACTTTAACATTGGTATCTGTATTTCATCAAATAAGAAAGCTGTTTTTACGCACTAACTTTCAGCACTCATTATGTAATTTGATCCTGTTAAAAAGTGAAGTTTGCTAACTGGTTATTTTTCTAATTGGATCACTCAAAAAAAATCTTAAAATGGGACTGAAGTACACTGGATAAATTCATTGTTCAATGGCCACAGCTGATGACCACAATGTGATAATGAGTATATTTTTAATATAAAAACATCCTGCAGATACAGTAATTATGAAAACAAGAATTAGTGAATATCCTAATATTGGCAGTTGTAATTGGGCAGGGCAGCTTACATATTTCAGAAATTCCTGGAAAGGTTTTTATTCAGGTTAAATATTTGTGGCATTGAATAAGATGCATGGGAATATCCCCAATGAGGAATATATTCTGACATCAATATTGCTTTTTTTTGTTGTGATATGCTATTTTATTTGTTTCTTTTTAAAACTTTGGCAATGTAAATGTTTAAACAGATGCATTGTGGGCAGGGCAGGCAATAGCAAGGCAGTCGGCGAGTGTGGGGTGTGCTAAGAAACGTGAACACAACTCATCAATGCAGATGACAAGGTGTAGAGCTGGATGAACACAGCAGGCCAAGCAGCATCAGAGGAGCAGGAAGGCTGATGGTTTGGGCTACACCTTGTTATCTCAGATTCTCCAGCATCTGCATTCCTACGATCTCATCAATGCAGGTAATCCTTTGCTCCTTTCGTTAACCCCACTGCTGTGAACTCAAATGTAAAGTCAAAATTATCAAGCTCTCCAGTGCAACAAATTATCCAGGGAAATATTCCCTCTATTTAACTGGTACATTACAATTTAAAAATAACTTGTTCTGAATTTATCATGCATTGTATTGAGCTTGGCTGGAAAGATAGTGAAGGTGGAAGGTATAGATGATCTGATTAGCAAGTTTGCACTAATGACGCTAAGATTGGTGGAGCAGCAGATAGTGAAGGGGGCTGTCGGAGAATGCAGCAGAATGTAGGTAGATTGGAGAGTTGGGCAGAGAAATGGCACATGGAGTTCAATCCAAGCAAATGCGAGGTGATGCATTTTGGAAGATCCAATTCAAGAGCGAACTATCCAGTAAATGGAAAAACCCTGGGGAAAATTGATGCACAAAGAGATCTGGGTGTTCAGGTCCATTGTATCCTGAAGGTGACAACGCTGGTTGATAGAGTGGTCTGGAAGGCATACGGCATGCTTTCAATCATCGGACAGGACATCGAGTACAAGAGTTGGCAGGAATTTCTGAAATATGTAAGCTGCCCTTCCCAATTGCAATTGCCAATATTAGGGCATTCACTAATTTTTGTTTTCATAATTACTGTATCTGCAGGATGTTTTTATATTAGAAATATACTTATTATCACGTTGTGGCCACCAGCTGTGGCCATTGAACTATGAATTTATCCAGTGTACTCAGTCCCATCTTAATATTTTTTGAGTAATCCAATTAGAAAAGTAACCAGTTAGCAAACTTCACTTTTAAATAGGACCAAATTACATAATGAATGCTGAAAGTTAGTGTGTAAAAACAGCTTTCTTATTTGACGAAATACCAACGTTAAAGTGATACAGACAAAGTTATGATTGTATAGGACTTTGGTTTGGCCACATTTGGATAACTGCGTACAGTTCTGGTCGCCACATTACCAAAAGGATTTGGACGCTTTGGAGAGGGTGCCGAGGAGGTTCACCACAATGTTACCTGGTATGGAAGATGCTAGCTATGAAGAGTGGTTGAGTAGATTAGGATTATTTACATTAGAAAGACGGAGGTTGAGGGCAGACTTGATTGAGGTCTACAAAATCATGACAGGTATAGACAGGGTGGATAGCTGGAAGCTTTTTTCCCAGTGTGGGGAACTCAATTACTAGTGGTCACGATTTCAAGGTGAGAGAGGAGAAGTTTAAGGGAGATATGTGTGGAAAGTTCTTTACGCAGGGGGTGGTGGTGCCTGGAACACGTTGCCAGCAGAGGTGATAGAGGTGGGCACGATAGCGTCATTTAAGATGTATCTAGACAGATACATGAATGGGCAGGGAGCAGAGGGATACAGACCCTTGGAAAATAGGCAACAGTTTAGATAGAGGATCTGGATCGGCGCAGGCTTGGAGGGCCGAAGGGCCAGTTCCTGTGCTGTAATTTCTTTGTTTTTTGTTCTTTGTTTGATCCTCTGTCCGAGTTAATCAATCTCAACTTGGGTAGTGGTAAAACTGCTACAACTAGGCACTGCCGCCCTGGACTAAGAGAGAGAAAACTTCAACATTTTAGTCTTAAGCCAATTATTGATTGGCCTTGTGGAAGAATGCCTGTGGTGTCTTTCCACAGTTTCAGATAAACAAACAGTAAATGTCAAGGCACACAGAAATAATAGGCATAGCGGTTGCCCAGTTAACTTCCATAAATATTGCAGAATAAACCATGTTGTGCACCACTGTCAACAAAGGGGCCTCATTTCACAGACAGATCTGTGGTTTGGGAAGAAACATGCACTGAGGTGTCATACGACGCACTGATGCTGAAGCTTAATAGCGAGAGTGATGGTTGACATCCCAAAATGCCACAATGTTGCCTTAGGCCATGGGGGGGTCAAGTGATTTATAAGCCATGCAGCAAACGAGAAGCCCTTTGATAAATCTGTTATAATTTTGCCGAAACAAAAGGAATTTTTTTTCCAGCAGTCTTTTGCTTCTATCAAGAAACAAAACAGATGAACTTTTCTGCAGTTCAGCTTTTTTTTTCACTTTCCCCAGTGAATTCAACACTGCAGAACCCGTGTGGCGTTAATGTGTACTCATGCCTCTTTGATAAATTGGCTGAGAGGAACTGCATATGCCTCTGCACCGACTTAATGTAACGCTAAGAGATTTATTGGTACTGGTGTTGCCACCTCTCAGCCTGGTATTATTTCCTGTGCAGGATGTACTTCCATTATCTGGCACTCTCTGGTATGGCACCCCCAATAAAGTCAGTTTCCCTACAGTGATTGTGCATCGATCTTTTTTCATGTGACTTTGTGTTACACTTTCTTTGCTTTGGATACCCCAAATCTGGTTGTTGGTGTCCAATTGCAAAATCATTCATGCATTAGCCATTTATTGATGCAAGTCACGCAGAGCTCTTTACTTTTCACGTGCTTGTGCACTGAAATATACTTGACCTCCTGTGGTCCAGCGAAATTCTAGTCATGAGGTTTCTAGGTCAGAAAGGTAGAACCTGTATTTGTATTTCCAAACAGCTTACAGCTAGGATCCAATTATCCTGCATTCCACACAATCTCTTTGTGAATGGAATTAGGAATACAGCAATAAGAGCAGACCACTCAGCCCATTGAATCTGCCCTGCCATTCAATACAAATGTGGCTGACTTCAATGCCCTTTATCCACCCTATCCCCATAACCCTATACGCTATTAGCCAACAGGAATCTATCAAACTCTAACTTGAATGTACTCAAAGACTGAACTACCACCATCCTCTGTGGTAGAGAATTCCAAATGTTCACAATCCTCTGAGTTAAAAAAAATCTTCATTTCTGACCTAAGTGTCATCCTCTTTATTTTCAAGTTGTTCCCTGGTTCAAGCTTCTCTAATCAAGGGAAATGTGTTCCCTGCATCTATCCTGTCTATTCCTTCAAAATATTCTGTAACTTTCAATGAGATCACACCTCCTCACTGAAGGTCCAGTTTGCCCAATTTCCCTTCAAAGGACAGTCCCACAATCCCAAGACTCATCTGATGAACCTAAATGATGGGCTGTGGACACATTTGCGGTGTTGCTACAATAACTTCAATGGTGGGTTCGAGGCAAGTGGAATGCTTGAACTCAGAGACTTGCTGTAAATGCATAAAACTCCACAAACAGAAATTAAACCTCAATAATGCTGATTTACCGAGGAGTGCTATATTATGACTGATGCAGCAAAAGTCTATGTGCATGGAAGGTCTCAGGAGACGGTTTCCTCCCCGCAGCAGGCACAGTATCTCAACATAAGTACATGCCAGTGTTCCATGACTCTATTTTTCTTCTTCAGACACATCTGCACTTAGATCATTACAGTCCATACTGGGTGTATGGCACTTCGCATGTTGCCTTCAAACAACTGCTTATGCACTTTGTTATGGGCTGACAGCTTGTTGCATATAACCATCATTTCCCTAAAGGGAGAACAAATCTCTCTGCAATCTAAAGAGGAGAAAGAGGGTAGCAGGACATGCATAGGATAAATATAACACGAAGCTATAGGGCGAAGGCCTGTGATCCATCACTGACTATCTTAGCACTAACAAACATAAAATACCCATGTCTCCAAACAAAGAATTCATTTTCAAATTCTTCTGGCAGCCACATGATGTCTTCATTCTGTCCACTATGTTCCACTAACTATAACATTTATTGTACAATGTATACTCAGTTAAAACAAGCACCGACAGACTCTCTTTAAGCTAGTTCTTTCTATTTTTCTCCTATTATTAAACCTATTCAAAATAGCACTGGCTTGTTTTTTCTCATTGTGGCAATAAATCATTCATTCATTCAAATAAAATGATGGTAGTCATTCATCTGCTTCTGCACCTCAGCCTGAACACCTATTGAAGATTTGGTTTCCTGCACATGGGGTCTATGGTCTTGCTGAACTTCCCATTTTGAAGCTGTATGTGACATTTCCCTGTCCCATCCTGAAACCTTCCACTCATTGGCCAAGTACTTTGTGTTTTTTGTTACCTTTTTGTGGAGATACCAAAATGTGTGTGAGCTGTCACAAGCAGCATGACAACACAGGTAGCAACCTTAGCAGCTAATTGGCACAGGCAATTCAAAGTGAAGCTCTCAGTTACTGGAATCCTTTCTCCTTTCCCTCTCTGCTTTCATGTGCACATATGTATTTTGCAAATCTTAATTCATTCTTTGGTTCCTGTTCCAGTCACCTTCATTCCAATTACAAGGATGTCAAACTTGAAAATATAATTACAAGCCTTTTATCCTTCAAGTTCCATTCACTTCACATTCCAACACCATCATCATCATCTGCAAATCCCTCACCTCCCTGCTTCTTCTAATATCAAGACAACACGAACACGACAGAAAGTAGCTCATCTCCTGACTCCCAAAGGCCTGTCCATCATCTACAAGTCAAGAGTATGATGGAATATTCCCCACTTGCCTGGATGAGTACAAGTCCAACAACACTCAAGAAGCTTGACACCATCCAGGACAAAGCAGCCCACTTGATTAGCTCCACAATGTCAAATATTCACTCACTCCACCATCAATTCAAATCTCACTTGTGTGTACCATCTACAAGATGCACTGCAGAAATTCAAAGATCTTCAGACTGCACTTTCCAATTCCACGACCACTTCCATCAAGAAGGGCGAGGGCAGCAGAGATATGGGAACACAACCACTTGCAAGATCCCCCCCCACGCTGCACATTTGGAAATATAATCAGGGAGTATGGTGGGTTTTATTTCCCTCTAAGGACACTTGTGAACCTGATGGGTTTTTCTGACAACTGGGAATGGAATCCTGGTCATCACTAGATTCGTAATTCCAGATATCTGATTGAATTCAAATTGCACCATTTGCCGTGGCTAGATTTGAACCCAGATCTCCAGTATATTACCCGGGTCCCTGGATTAACACTCCCATGATAATACCACTGGACCATTGCCTCCCTAGTGTGGTGGCAATGTCACTGGGGTCAAAATCAAGGACCTGAGGCGAGTGGTTACTTGGGTTCAAATTCCACCATGACAGATGTCGAAAGTTAATAAAAATCCAGAACAGAAAGCTGGCCTAATGGTGATCACTATCAATTATTCTAAAAGTCCACTGGTTCACTAATGTCCTTTAGGAATGAAAATCTGCCAGCCTTATCTGGTCTGGCCTACAAGTGACTCCAGATCCACAGCAATGTGGTTGACTCTTAACTGCCCTCAGGGCAACTAGGAATGGGCAATAAATGCTAGTCTAGCCAGTAATGCCCACATTCCATGCATGAATAAAGAAAAAGAAGAAGGCTCTATTTATTGCCCCTCCACACTAGGTCCAGTCCCTTGATCATTTCCCCTGCCTAGCCAACCAGTCGGGTAAGTCGAGTCTTCCAGTTCCTGGTTTTGAGCTGAAGTGATTGAAGCCCAGTGGAGTGAGCCCTTTAAGTGGTCATTAATGGACGACTTTGGTATTAGGGTGGGACAATGACACCGGAGCCTTTCCACCCAGAACGTGACTCGAGCAAAGGCAGGAAGATGACTGAATTTGCCTTAAGATGAAAAGTGGGTGAGAATAAGTGAATCAAACTCTCAATGGAGGGGCTGCAGTTTGAGTCATCGCATGCAACCAGTGACACATGTGAGAAGATGAGGCAAATTTCTATTGGAATGAGGTTAACTTTACAGTTTGGTGGGAAATTAGACGCAAGATCTAAGAGGGGATTTGCAAAATGGTTAAAATAGTGCCAAAGCTGGAAGGCATTGTGAATAAGAGATAACAAAATGTGGAGCTGGATGAACACAGCAGGCCAAGCAACATCTTAGGAGCACAAAAGCTGACGTTTCGGGCCTAGACCCTTCATCAGAAAACGGGGATGGGGAGAGGATTCTGAAATAAATATGGAGAGAGGGGGAGGTGGACCAAAGATGGATAGAAGAGAAGATAGGTTGGGAGAAGAGTACAGGTGGGGAGGTAGGGAGGGGATAGGTCAGTCCGGGGAGGACGGACAGGTCTAGGGGGCAGGACGAGGTTAGTAGGTAGGAAATGGAGGTGTGGCTTGAGGTGGGAGGAGGGGGTAGGTGAGAGGAAGAACAGGTTAGGGAGGCAGGAACAAGCTGGGCTGGTTTTGGGATGCATTGGGGGGAGGGAAGATTTTGAAGCTTGTGATATCCACATTGATTCCATTGGGCTGCAGGGTTCCCAAGCGGAATATGAGTTGCTGCTCCTGCAACCTTCGGGTGGCATCATTATGGCACTGTAGGAGGCCCAGGATGGACATGTCGTCTGAGGAATGGGTGGGGGAGTTAAAATGGTTCGCGATTGGGAGGTGCATTTGTTTATTGCGAACCGAGCGTAGGTGTTCTGCAAAGCGGTCCCCAAGCGTCGGCTTGGTTTCCCCAACATAGAGGGAGCCACAACAGGTACAGCCGAGATGCTAGGAGTTGTAGTGTCTAGATCAGAAGTGGCTGTATTACCGAACCCGATATTGTCGGCTGGTCAACCGAGAAGGAGCATGAATATTGTGGTGATCCAAAGCAGAGTGGGTTCAGAGATGTGTGCTCTGTCACTGCCAGGGGACCATGTGTGGAATACAGCCACCTATGAAAATGACTTGAAAGTCACATCCATTGTACAGGGAAAGTGAGAGATTGAGTCCCAGAGGCCAAATTTGAAAAACTGTGAGAGATTGCACATGGCGCTTCAGGCAGTGACACTTAGACTTACAGCAATCTTTATTGTACTTACTGTTTAAAATGAAATTCTTTGTTGTTAATGAGATACCATTTTTCTATTGATACATGCTTAATCTTGTGCTGATTTTAGGCTTGAATGTTACAATTATGCTTTGAGAAGGGAAATTTGTTGATTGATTCCTTTACTTAGTATTATTGACTTACTTTGCAGGTTAGAAATCCTAACAGGAACTATAACCGTTGCCTGGAATTGAGGCTTGGTGCACAATGACATGGATGATTGAAGCATGAGATGTGACCTTGAATGTCCCAGGAAAAGCTGGTCAATTTTCGACTATTCTTCTCAAAGTGACAGGCAAAAATCTTTGAGCATTTCTTTAAAAAAGCTGCTTCATAGTGAGAAGAATGTCAAGGTACAATCTCCTAATAAAGCACTAATGTAAAACAAAAGGAGTCAGATATTCAATGTCTCTGAAAACCTGCCTTGTATCAAACTGCAATTACTCAGTCTGAAACTGTGATTAAGTTGCTGAATGTAGGAAAGCTCCTGCTGTGTCCTCTCTGCTTAAATCTCAAAATGTCCTCCAGGCCAGGGATGTAAAATTGCAATCAATGCCAAAGAAGTAAATTGCAATAATGTCCCACTGCACCCCAGCAAAATCTTCCCGATTTGGCTGGTAAAGCCAAGAACCTTATTGATTTCATTAAAAATGAACTGCTTCACAGTTGTTACTTCTCCTTCCAATTTTAATGATGTATTTTTGAAGGCCCTACCTTTTGTAATGTTGATTTCTGCACGCGCATGAACTCATTGTAAAATATCATGATGCCTCTTCATCAGCAAGCCAGTTATATATCATAGGCAATCTATTACACTACTAAAATGCTACAAAACAGATATTAAAAATTAAAAATTACAATCCTTTATATGTACAAAAATGCTACAAAACAGATACTAAAAATTAAAAATTACAGTCCTTTACATGTAAATGTTGCTTTAATTGGGCAATACGTTTATTTATACTCAACCCTGCTCCCCCCGGAAACATGAATGAAAATTAGCTCAACTCCCATTATCCAAACTATGTCTCACCCTTTCAGCCAGTTGGCTCCTACAGCTGTTGGCTTTGGTGATATCAAACGGGACAGACCCAGTGTACTCAATCTTGAGAGGGAAAGAGAGAAGAAAAACATTTGGGTTCTTGCTTCTGTTCATTTACCTCTGTTACAAAGTGACCTTGAATTTCCTTGCTGCCAATTATCATGATGAGTTATGTCAGAAAATTCCACTGTTCCCCAGCAAACGCACTCATGTGCAAGTTTCCAGGGCTGTTACTTTACACATACATTGGTGCCTTCCAAAGATGCAGCAGTTAACTTTGGTGCAAGGAGACATGTGAAGAAATGGCATAACCGTGTAAAGATAGCTGTCTTTATTTGAAGACCCAGGTGACAGCAAGGAGTGGTTTTGTGCATTTGGGTTGCGGGATCAGAGGGTCGGAGCAATAGAGATTCTCTCCTCAATGCCATTGAGTTTTATGTGCTCTAACATTCCCCACCCTTGTCCGAAATGCCTTCCATTAGGGCCCTTATCAGCTGCCGGTCGACACTGTCTATGGGAGACCATTTCACAAATGTTCTGCAAAGGAGGAGGAGGCATGAAGGATGGTTGGCGGTTACTGGGTGATTGCCATCCTAGTATGTCAGCCTCACTGGCGGTTGGAGTTTCCCGTACGTTTCACTGCTTGATACCTTCTCCTCCACTCCCCCAGAGAACACGTTCATCTTCCTCCGTAAAGATGGGGAAAGCCACATCTCAGCTCACCTGAAAAACCATGCTTGGAGAGAGAACATTTCCTCTTGTGCCCAAGAGCCTAACTAGAGGCCACCAATATCAGATGGTCAGCAAGAAATCCAGAAGAAAGTTCGGAGGAACATTTCCACCCAGAGGCTGGTTTGAATATGAGACTTGCTACCATAGGGAATGGCTGAAGCATTTATTAAAGATGCATTTAAGAGGCAAAACTGATAAAAATATGAGGGAGAAGGAAATAGAAGAGACAGTTTGGGCAGTGTTTTCAAGGGAACTGAGCTAATTTAATTTGGATTTTGGAGGGGAAGATTGTTATTAATAAAAGTATCACCCAATTAAGCCAGCATCTCCACAAGTAAGGTCGTAACTTTTAATTATCTGTTTTCTTCAGAACTTTTTTTGAGCAGTATGTTATTTATAATTTGCTGGCTGCTGAAGTGGCATACTGTTACATTGTGGTTTCAACAATAGCTATAGATGGAGAAGATGGGTAAGGTTCAAGTGGAACATGAACACCAACATGGACTGGTTGGACCAAGTGGTCTGCATCTTTGTTGCATATCTTCTGAAATCCTGGAGTCTTAAGTGCAAGTCTTAACGTGCAAGACTCTGAAAAGAAACATCAAATTGAGAAAACTCATGCAAAGTGGAAATTGCATGCAACATTTGTGGATTTTCGAAGTTCTCAAAATACAAACACTTCTCCCTAAATCAGGTGATGGGTGGGAGAAATTGGTGGTGATCGACTGAAATTGTTGCAAGAGGGTCCACTTCCCCAGTAGAAGCACAAAAGCTGGAGCTCCTCAAGCAGAGTTCCATCAGGCCAAGGTACAAATTAATGCCACCATACTTGAGAAGAATGATTGGCAATGCCATCAAAGCCAAAATCAAAATCTGGTTCCCTTGATGGTTCATTCTTTGTATAATACACACTAATCATGGGTCTCAGTAATAATGTAAATGTTAAAACCATAAGGACATTTGGAGTTGGTGTGTGAATGTCGAACATGCGTAGAAAATGCCTTGGCTGTAACATCCATGAAGGCGAATACCCACAAAAGGCTCAACATTGCTCAAGAAAGACAAACACTTGCAAGGACCTATTGGAGGGTTGCTGAAGTCCAGGGGGAATGTTTGAAGACAAAAGGGTTAAAAAAGGACACAAAAACAAGCAAATAACGTGGGATTTAATATATTGGGCAGAAGCAGCATACATTCACAACTGCTTGTGCCACATAGATTCAATGCTGTATAACAAACATATTAACGATAAACAATAAGCAAAACATAGAGATGCATGGAACAGTTTGCAAATGACTGAAGATAGAAAATGTTGCTATGATAAAGTCATTATGCAAAAAAATAGCTTTGATCATATTTCTGATCATTTAGATCAGAGCTCAGATGACTAATTGAGTTGAAACATTTCTTAAAAAGACATTTGCTGAAGTATTCTGCTGTTTAGGCAGATTACCTCCAGTTCAATAATATCTGAATATTACTCCTTCGCATCAGCATTCTGAGAAAGGGGCTACAAGCAGCTGTAATGAGATAATCTCAGTGAAATTGCAGGTCCCCAAAGAAACAGAGGATTAACTATCGAATTGTCTCCTGTTAACAACTTGGCAGAGTTCTCTCAGACTCATGTTTGAATGCCAGCTTGACAGCGAGTTCTGAATTCACTGAAATACTCAACACAAATTTGTATTTTTAGAAGTTGTGTCAGATTTAGGATGCGAATCAAAACCAAACAGTGTACACTTGCTGGGGCTTTCTGCATCATGCAAAGGTGAGAATGGGGCCTCCCTTTGTCGAGGGGATGTAGAGTCAAACCTTTGCAACAACATTAGTCACAAATTGGAGCCTCTCGACGATACATGCAGTGGAGTCGCACTGTACATGTGATGTAGCCAGGCAGGATCACTGATCAGAGCTATGCTCTTGGGCACTACAACCTTTGCTGCTTTCAGAGATTTTACTCACTCAATACAAAATTTTGACCTTGTTGGAAAGGCTGGAATTGATTACCTACCCTTCAGTTCCCTGGAGAAGATGCTGGTGAAATACCTTCTGAGATTGTCACAGTTTTGTCTGGTGTTGCTAAACCCTGTGCTAGTAAGTATTGAGCTCCAGATTTCTGCCACCAATAGGAAACAACACAACCTGCAATTTCACATCCAAGTCAGGATGATGTGAGACTTGGAGGTGAAATTTCAGGTAGTGTTGTTTTCTAGGCAGTAAATATCACAGGTTTGGGAGATGCTATCAAAAGAGCTTTGACAAGCTAACCCTACATTTTACAAGAAAGTACATACCATAGCCACAATGTGATAGCAGTAGAAATACTGAACTTTTAAGGTGATGGATAGGATTCTAATTAAATGCATTGCTTTGTCCTGGATGGTGTCGACTTTATTCAGTGTCATTGTATATTCATTCATCAGGAATATGGTGAGCATTTCATTCCACTTCTGACTTATACTTTGTAAGATCCAGACCTTACCCTGCTGTTGCATCTATCATAGAAACTGGAGCACCTGGAGGAAACCCATGCAGACACAGAGAGAATGTGCAAACTCCATGCAGAGAGTCGCCCAAGAGAGCAATCGAACCTGGGTACCTGGTGCTGTGAGGCAGCAGAGCGCACCACTGTAACCATTGTACAATGCTATGATTTTTATGACAACTGTCCTAACAAGCTCCTCATCTCCACTCATGAAAGATAAATGAAAGCAATTGAATCATAGTATCATGATCAGCAATTTGTCTTAGAATTCAAAGAAAGGCCCTGATGATATCAGAGATAATAGGAACTGCAGATGCTGGAGAATCTGAGATAACAAGGTGTAGAGCTGGATCATCAGAATTGGAAGGGTCTAGGCCCGAAAACACCAGCTTTTGTGCTCCTAAGATGCTGCTTGGCCTGCTGTGTTCATCCAGCTCCACACTTTGTTAACATTGCCCTGGTGTTGTTTTTCTCAGTCTGCAATCTTTCTGATGCTCTTTAAAGCAGCACTTCTCTAGAAGCAACACTATCCTTTCCAAAATTTTGAAACACAATCTCATACGTTTCCCCATGGTTAGTGTGGCAGGACTATTCCCCAACAATCTTTCCACACTGTACACTGTTGTTGCTCTTTCTGACGCCGATGGACTGTTTTCCTTGAAAAGCCGTTGAAGCCACGGATTCATCAACTCACTTCCAAACCAAATGCACTTTCAATCCATACAACAGCGTATAACTTGTCATCTTTAAATCATTTCAGAAACTGTTGGACCCATTTCAGCCTTCATTAGAACAAGCTTGCAACATAGCGAAACCCAAGGAGTTAGAACAGGACAACAATTGTGCCGAATTTGTTTCAGACTATAACTGTGAACTATTTCACAGAGACTTTCAACATTTTCTATTAGTTTTTTGGTTTAAGGTTTAGGCAAGAAAGGTGAATTTGAAAACCAGGTTCAACCCAACAGCACCTGAAATTGTCAACATTGGTTGCAGCCCAATGGAATCAACGTGGATTCCACAAGCTTCAAAATCTCGCCTCCCCCCTCTGCATCCTAAAACCAGCCCAGATCGTCCCCACCTCCCTAACCTGTTCTTCCTCTCACCTACCCCCTCCTCCCACCTCAAGCCTCACCTCCATTTCCTACCTACTAACCTCATCCCACATCCTTGACCTGTCCGTCCTCCCCGGACTGAACTATCCTCTTCCTACCTCCCCACCTGTACTCTCCTCTCCACCTATCTTCTCCTCTATCCATCTTCGGTCCGCCTCCCCCTCTCTCCCTATTTATTTCAGAGTCCTCTCGCCATCCCCCTTTTCTGATGAAGGGTCTAGGCATGAAACGTCAGCTTTTGCGCTCCTAAGATGCTGCTTGGCCTGTTGTGATCATCCAGCTCCACACTTTGTTATCTTGGATTCTCCAGCATGTGCAGTTCCCATTATCTCTTAAGAAAAACACATCTGATTCACAGATGTCCTCTCCAGAAGGATATCTGCCTTGCCATTCCATCCAGCCTACATGCTACTCCACAGACCTACAGCAAGATAGCCGGCTTTTAACTGCTGTCTGCAGTTGCTGAGTAAGCAACCCAGCTCAATTAGGACAATTGGGGATTGGCCAGAAATTCTTTCCTGTGGAAATAAAACAAAAAGAAACTGTTGTCTATTTTTTTGCATCAGGATTTCCTTAGAATTACAACCAACTGGACAGCGTAGTTCTGCATTTTTTTTCAATAGCTTACTGCATATTAAATTATGTTCTGCACATTTTAAAAAAACTAAGTACAAGTGAAGGATGGAAGACGGCAGGAATAAAATTAAGGTTGACCAAATTGTGGGAAAGCGAAACACTGCAGGTGCTAGAAAGTTAAAATAAATCCAGAAAGTACTAGAAATACTCAGCATTTTTGACACTGTCTGTGTTTCAGCACCTTCCGTCTGATGAGGTGTGTTTTCGTTTAAGATGAGCAAGCTAAAAGCTCAATAGTTCTTTTCGTCATTGGGAGTAAGACAACAGAAAAATTCAAAATCATGCGTATGACTTTTTTTTTCGATACACACGAAATGGAGAAGGAAAGCAAGGTAACAGTTCTGCTGAAGTAGATGAGAATCGAGAGATGAGAGTAAGGGTCTTGGGTAACTGTCTGTGCGGAGTTTGCACATTCTCCCCATACCTGTGTGGATTTTTTCCAAGTGCTCCGGTTTCCTCCCACAGTCCAAAGACGTGCAGGCTAGGTGGATTGGCCATGCTAAATTGCCTGTAGTGTTCAGGGGTGTGTGGGTTATCGGGGAATGGGTCTGGGTGGGATGCTTCAAGTGGCGGTGTGGACTTGTTGGGCCGAAGGGCCTGTTTCCACACTATAGGGAATCTAATCTAATCTAATCTAAAGAAAGATGTTCCTCATCAGACATCAGTATTAGGCTTACTGTGGGACCAAGGAGTAGAGAGAGGAAACAGAAGACAAAAAAAAGGGACAAGGAATGAGGTGAATTGGAAATGGTTGAGGAGCATGTGAGAAGTGCTGGAAGATTGGGAAAGGTGCTAATGGACAGAAATGATACAAATTATCCATGAGCAATATTTACTGTCTGATTGCTACTCTCACATCTGTCTTTACACTGCATCCTTGTCTCACACTGTGAGCCCAACTTCCAATGCCCTGTGGCCTCAGGGATGCACAACATCCCTATAATTCAACTGAAACCATGTAGTATTGGACAGTGTGGAAAAGCAAACCCATGCCCCTTGTAAAAAGCAGTAACTGCCATATTCTGAAACATTCATTCACAAAGACACTGAAACAGCTGTGGGACATTTAAACAGCTCTTCAATGTGTTCCTGAATGAGTCAGGTAAATGGGTAGGGGGACTGAGTGGCAAGATGCATAGAGTAGGTTTGGCTGGTGGCTAGGTGCCAAGAGGTAGAATAGATAGAGTGGCAGGATGGGTGATGGGTCACTTGGTATGGTTTTGTCGGCAGGTTGGGGAGCAGAGGTTCAGGTCAGGACTGGAATAGGGTTAAATGTTTGACTCATGTCTGGAGTGGGCAGGCGGTACGTCAGATTGGCTTCAGTGGGGAAAGATGCGGGAGGAGTGTCTGTTCAGTTCCAGAGGGATGGCAAGGTAGGGTCCAGGAGGTTGGGGTGGTGAGTCGGGCTGGGTCCAGAGAAGATCCAAGGCAGGTGGATGGGATGGAGGTGTGGAGGAGTTGAGAGACCATAAAGCAAAATCAGTGTTTGGCAGGTCAATCATTCGGCAAAGGGTTCATCTTAGTAGTTAGCCAAGAATTAGGTAAAGTTTTAATCTCCCTGAGCTTCGCCTGGGTAACGGATACCATTAATAAGTCACAGACCTCTGGAGTCTATGAGTCTAATGTCAAGGATTCCAAGTGCAAGGAACTGCCTATCCAAAGCTGAAACTTCCTGGACTATTCCAGTACATTTGACCATCTAAGGGGTCACAACATGCACCTTTCAGGATTGGGAGATCACAGTGCCTTCACCAATGATCCTGGGCTGCATGAGGGTTAACATGCAAACATGAGCTAGTCAACACCAAGATTATTTGAATATCTTGTAAATCTGAGTGACAAGCAAAGGAATGTTAATTTCTGAGTGACAAAATGGAATGTAGTGATCTTTACATAATTTTAAGAATACTGAGTATAATTGAAGGATGGAAGAAAGCAGGAAAAAATTAAGGTTGACCAAATTGTGGAAAAGCGAAATACTTCAAGTGCTACAAAGTTGAAATAAAACCTGAAAGGGCTAGAAATACTCAGCATTTCTGATAGTGTCTGTGTTTCAGGACCTTCTGTCTAATGAGCCATGTGCATAAAAAGTAACAAACCTCAACCAGGAATAATCTTAAGGAGGCCTATCACCTTCAAGGATTGCTGTAGTGGTGAAGATGTCAAGTGGTGAAAAGCCAAAGACATGAAGAAATGTACTGGTTAATGAAAGGCTGGTTACAGATCCTCTGGTTTAACACTCAGGGAAAGATGCAGGTAAGTTGATGTCTTTTTTTACACTGTTTAAACTTGAATTAAAGGAGTTACTTAATTGTTCAGCACATGAATTGGCACTTACTAGAAAGCATTTAAAAATACTTTGCACAGATTAATAATAAAAGAAAACACCTCGCGTTGTCTTCTCTGCCAGAATTCCGCCCGGAATTCTAGTTTACACAGAATTGATAGTAGAGACCAATCTGTCCATCTGGCAGTTTATATGCTCCACATATCTTCTCCTAACCTACCTCATTTAATCCTTATCCTCCTACTCCTTTCATTTTTGTACATTCTTAGTTTCCACATAAATACATCAATTATACCTTCTGCAACCACACCCTCTGATAGCGAGTTCCACAATCTCACCATATTCTACTTGATGCAGTTCCTCCTGGGCTCTCAAGTTGATTTATTAGCAACAATCTGATATTTATGGTTCCTGGTCTTGGGCTCATTGCTACAGCTTTGGCCTCCTGCTTTATCTCAGTAAACAAGTTGCTCATAACTGATAATGAATTCACACACCTGCACATCAGTTCATTGCAGTTAATGGAGCCAGTGTAACGCGTAATGTAAGCTTTTCCCTCAATGCTAACAGATTCATATTTCTGATGTGTAAATCAGTTTCTTAATTTCAGGTTACTTAGCACAGTTCCTTGCAGCTAATGAGCTCACACGCTTGTTAAACAAGACCTTTCCTTGATGCCAGTGGGCATAATATTTTAAAACTTTTATTTCATGTATTTGCATGAAAATAATTTGCAGTTCATTCAAGTGCTTGGATTCTCAATGAGTCTGGGCCCAGGCTAGCCCACATTAGAGATCTATTTCTATTAAGCCAAATCCAAGGAAACTTTCTCAATTCACACTTATGCTCCCCATTGGCAGTGAATTGCGTTATAGTTATTAATAACAAACACATTTTTGTTTGGACTAAGAAAATAAGAATTGAAATTGAGTAATGCAGATGCTTAATTATCTAGAAAAGTGTACAGACATTATTTAAAATGGTGAACAGCATAACACTATTTATCTGTCCATTATGTACAAAGAAAGCTTCTGCTGGAAAATTAATCTAGGATATGCATGTGGTTTCAGTTCCAGCTATCCCCAACCTAACAGTCCAAATAATCAACTAATGTGCTTTCAAACTGCCCCTCACTAAAACTTACCACCTCATCACATTGTGATTAAGACGTTGAAATATACACAACAGATCAATATTGGAAAACAGCTGTGAGGGATTCAGTTATTTGGTTCTCGACGTTCACCCAAATGTGAACACCCAACAGCGGCCCTGCATCTCCACCATGAACTGAATAAGCCCACAGCACTAAACTCTGCCTTTCATTCTCTACTGGGTCGATCAAGAAAGCTGCCTCCTTACCACCAGCAACCCAATTTTCCCATTCGCTTCTCTCTTCTACAAGAAATAAATGCCTATCAATGTTCTTCAAATCCCACTCACATCAGGCACCAGTACAGCTCTCAATCTATCACAGCTACCATCTCTCTATCTGTTCTCCTCCAGAAAATGCAGTGAGGTGGTACTTAATTCCTCACTGAAGCTTCCCTGTCTTGTTAGACTCATAACCTTCTTGCCCCACCAAGACCATCATGTTGGTGATGTGGTTCTTTACATCAAATCACACACTTCACTCTCCTCCACTCATCCTCCACTGCCTTCATTTAATTTGAGCACCTTGTCCTGTTGCATTCTTTTCACTTTTAAATGTTTCATCCCTCGATGTCCCTGCCCTAATCCAGTTCCAACTCAAGACAGTCATTGAATTGGATTCCCTCCATTAGTCTCTGCACTCAGCAACTCTCCCTCAAATGGCAAAAACCACCCACTCAACTCACCTCTGACTGACTTTTCATGAATTCACCATATTCCTGGGGCTCCCTTAGATTTTTGTCTCCAGATAAACACTCATTTTCTTCATCACCGATTTCTAGACTTTGTGTCTCCTCTTTACTTCCACGTTTTTGATCACCCAGGGAACAGACCATTTCCTTCCATCCCTGAGCACCCACAGGTGCCCACACCTTCCATCTCTAATTCTACCTGCATCTAGCTTGTAATGGAATGTTTCTCTGTGTCATTTACAATTGTATCTTATGTGACTGGAAAAGCAACATCAAGCTCCCATCCATTGACTCCATCTATACTTGCTTCTGCATTGGGAAAGCAACCAACATAGTCAAACACTCCTCCCACCCCAGTTATACTCTCTTCCATCAAACAGAAGATATAAAAGTTTGTACACATGTACAAAAAGATTCAAGAACAGCTTCTTCGCTGTTGTTATCAGACTTTTGAGTGGATCTCTATAATGTTAATATTGCTCTCTCTGCACCTTCTTGGCAGCTCTAACATTGTATCCTGTACCTTGGTCTGTTACCCTGATGCAATTCTGTATGACCTACCTGTATAGCACATAAGACAGCATTTTTCATTGTACCTCGGTACACGTGACAGTAATAAATCTAAATAAATTAAGAGGAAAGAAGAAGGGCTAACAGAGAGGGTATAAATAAAGATGTTGTTATGTGTACAATGTAGTTAAACAGGACAGGAGGACCAAAGTCAGGTTTTGAGCAGGAATTGTGAATCGGATAATTTTACTGCTGCTGCTTCAGTTTTGCCAGCGTTAACTGGGTTACTTTGTAGGTGGAGGTGATGGCCTAGTGGTATTATCACACGCCTACTTATCTGAAGAGCCAGGTAATGTTATGAGGATCTGGATTCGAATCCTACCATGGCAGATGGTGGAATCTGAATTCAATAAAAACCTGTAATTAAGAGTCTGATGATGAATCTATCGCCAATTGTTGGGGAAAAATTCACTAATGCCCTTTGAAAGAAAATCTGCCACCCTTACCTGGTCTGGACTACATGTAATTCTGGATCTATAGCAATATGGTTGACTCTTAACTGCCCTGGAGGAGGGGGAATAAATGTTGGTCCAGCCAGCATCACCCTCATCCCATGAATGAATAAAATAAAGGGTGGGGGGAGAGCCATTAAGAATCAACTAAAGTACTGCATTTTAATTTTAGCAATAATGTGGAGGTGCCAACGTTGGACTGGGGTGCATAAAGTCGGAAGTCACATGACACCAGGTTATAGTCCAACAAGTTTGCTTAAAATCACACGCTTTTGGATCACTGCTCCCTCGTCAGGTGGTGACTTGAAGACACCAGATGAAGCAGCAGTGCTCCGAAAGCTTGTGATTTTAAACAAACATGTTGAACTACAACCTGGCGTCATGTGACTTCTGACTTTTTAAAATTTCAGCAAACCCTTTGCATTCAACGTGAAGCATGACTCTTCCAAATGTTTCAGAACCATCTCACTTTGCAGAACCACAGCTGTGAGTACTCCAAGGATGTGAAATGTAATTGGGTCTTTCAAGACTGACCCAACTCTAAAGTACTTCAGATGTTCTACGATACATTTCTTTCTGGGAATTGAAAAGCTTATTCCTTGAACCTTTCCTCAATTAGGAAGTTCCAACGAATTTATTATGAGTCCATCACTGATCATCTCAATTCCCCAGCTGAAAAGAGTGTGGTCACATACTGCTCTCCTTTCAGTATGAGGCATCAGTCTTTCTGGTCTCCTCTACATTGGAGAAACGAAGAACAGACTTGGTGACTGCTGAGCAGAACATCTAGATTCTGCTCGCAAAAAAGACCCTGAACTACCTGTTGCCTGCCACTTCAATGCACCACCTTGCTCCCTGGCCAATGTCTCTATCTCCGGCTTGCTACAGTGTTCCAGTAAAGCCCAGTGCAAGTTGGAGGAACAACACCATATTTTCTTGGGGACCCGACAGCCCTCCGGACACAATATTGAGTTCAATAATTTTAGAGCCTAGACTCCCCCATGTCCCAGCACCCCCACCCCACACACCAGGCCTTGTTACCACATAGTCTGCCCCTACACACCCTGTTGTTAGTCACTAACAGTCCCCATTAACAACTATTCACCCTCCCATCCTGATCACTAGCAAATCCTTTGTCTGTCCAGCTGGCTTTCTCTCTCTTCGGGCTCTTTTCTATTGTTTACTCCCTACCCCACCCACCTCCCTATTTTCTGCATATAAACTGACATTTTCCCAGCCACCATCAGTTCTGAGGAAGGGTCACCAGACCAGAAATGTTAACTCTTTTTTCTCCTCCACGGATGCTGCCAGACCTGCTGAGCTTTTCCAGCAACTTTGTTCTTGTTCCTGATTTACAGCATCCGCGGTTCCTTTGGTTCTTATCAGTCTTTCTGGCCTTGATTTTATCTATGTCATTGAGGTTGAAGAATTATTGACTGAACAGCTGAGTCACTAATCAGACAACACCGGTTTTCCCTCTGTTATGCTGGATTCAAAATTAATTTCCTCAGGTCAAGGGACTGCAGTGCATTTCATTTCACTCATCACCCATTTCACACAAATGTTTACTGCAAGCTGCAGTGCAATCATGATACAAGTATAATGTGTTGATACAATCTCATAAAATGAGATCAACAGTACAATAGCAAAGACGAAACATAAACTTTGGAAAAAAAAAGCAAACCAGACTGAATTAATTTGTGGAATGAAAATGGAAGAGCAGTAAAAATCAGAAGGGAATTGCAAGACTGCTGCAGAACAGGAATTGGAAGGATTATTTGAAAAGTCAGCAGTCAGACTCTAGGATTGTGCAAGTTAGTAACATAGTGAAGGGATCTCACTCAAAGTGGCACACTGCTGCCTCACAGCACCAGGGATCAGAGTTCGATTGCACCCTCGGGCGACTGTCTCTATGGTGCTGTACATTCTCCCTGTGTTTTGTGTGGGTTTCCTCCGGATACTCCAGTTTCCTTCCACAGTCAAAAGATGTGCAGGTTAGGTGGGTTGGCCATGCTAAATTACCCCAGTGTTCAGGGAAGTGTAGACTTGGTGGAGTAACCATGGTAAAATGTGGAGGGAACAGGTTTATAGTGGAAGGGGCTAGGTCAGTGCAGACCCTGTGAGCCAGAAGGCCTCTATCTGCATTGTGGGCATTCTATATTTGGCTGGAGATACTAATGTCTCTCTGTAACATTGTATCATTCAGTAACAAAGTCATCCACTTGCTTGCATTCAGTGTGGCCTGTTGCATGAGTCAATGCATTTTTTCACAAAACACATCTTTGTAGTTTTTCTTATGAAAAGACAAATCCAACTGATTTGCAAGTGGATTAATTCTCCAGTGAACTCAGTGAAAGACAATTAAAATCTAAGTAAAGTGTAAGCAGCCGGTCATGGACTTACAGAATTTGAAAGCAGTACACTCTGCAATAACACAGCAGATGATGTTTTGCTCTGCACTTTGGCTACAACTGTCTGATGCATCAGACTGCCGCAATTGTGTAAAGACGCAGTAGCCGAGTGTTCAAATTGGTATTATCCACTGAGGACACTCCTCCTGGCGGAGTGGTAGCTTTTCTACCCGTGGATCAGTAGACGAGGTTTCAAGTCCTGCTCCTCCCAGAGATGTGCTCACACCTCTCTGAATGTATTGGTTTAACCTATTTTTTTCTGATCAAAGTTAATCACTGTCAATAAAATGATGAGTGGAACATCCACGGCTGTTGCCTCAGATGCAAGAAAGGGAGCATAGATATTTTTAATTAAGCTGTTCGGATGAGATGGTAAATGCCTCCGTCTCAAAGCACAGCCGTGCACCTGGTCAAGCGTTGGCAGTCCACAGATGCCCTGCATGTTGCTTGTCAATTGCCCCAGACAGGTTGGACGAAGGGAAATTGGCACCACTGCTTTCTCATGGGGCTCCTGGTGGGCAAAGGCTATGTGGGACTTGAACCTGCAAATTTTAGCTCAGAGGTAGGGATACGACCACTGTGACGCCAGTGGAATTTATAATTGTGCAATTGTATCGTGGTGAAATCTAGCATTATGGTCTTTATTCTACTCTCCATTTTCTTTACTCCTGTTTCTAAGGTGCTTTCTAATGGCGTAACAGATTTCTGTATGCACCAGCAACTCTATTGTACATCACCTGGCTGTGTGAATGGGAACTGAGTGTCAGCAAAGGATCTGACTGCACTCAACGGGCAGTGCTTTACCCAAAATCATCTAAATGTCAACGTTTTTGAGAGTCAAGGAGGGTTTCTCTCTGCAAGACCTGGCGAGTTCTCTCAGGCTATCTTTTCCAACATGTCTGGTTACCTATGCACCGTGCCCATATGGCATCCTGCTCATCATATTCAGCCGCTACTCTTGGGCAGAAGTACTGGCCGCCGCCGAGGTCTCCTGGCATTCCTGGCTCTGGCACCATCTTAAAGCACAGCCGTGCACCTGGTCAAGTGTTGGCAGTACACAGATGCCCTGCATGTTGCTTGTCAATTGTCCCAGACAGGTTGGACGAAGGGAAATTGGCACCATTGCTTTCTCAAGGGGCTCCTGGAGGGCAAAGGCTATGTGGTACAGCTTGCCCATGGAGCATACCCAGAGGGTGTTGGTGCTTGGGGTCCAAAATGAACATTTAGAGGAGCAAGCAGTGAGTTGGACTCACCAGGTTACCGCGCTGACTTTTCTGTTGGAAATTGTCGCTATTCAGATTCCATCCACTGAGTGGGAGAATGGCAAACTGCACATCAATGGGGTGAGATGGCATTATAAGGAGAATGTTAAAGCTTGAAACTAGGCCTCTCGCTACTCACTAATGGAAAATGGGACTCATTGCATCTGACGTCAGGAATCCTCTTGATACTAATCCCATGGAATTATCCCAACTCTCTTACCTTTGCTGATACCTTTCAGTGACTGGGAAGATTCTGCCCAATATTATGTCAGCCTCAATATTGGCCCTGACTGCTGCTCACACAAATATCTAACGGGGAAACTGGCACTAATGTTGACACATAAGCCATTGTGCCCCGATTATTATCCTGGATAAAAATCAATGGACTTAGCGCAGAACAGGGACCAAGCAGAAAACCTTCCCAGTGCCATGACTCAGCGCCAGAAAGGGAAGACGGCTTAGTAACTGAAACTCTGAGGAAAGATTGCAAAGATCCAAGCCAATTTGACAAAAAGCTTCTGAGAAAAGATCTTGGAAAAGTTCACACTTGAACAGATGCAGTGTTATAGTCTAAGCCTAGGCGGGTTTTTCAGAGCAGCCTGTGAAAACAAAACTGAAGCTGTGCAAAATCTCCTCGAGGAGATGAAACCCCCTTTAATTAGTTGTGAACACGGTATTTCATAATCAGTGCCAAGCAATTACCAGGTCTGTACTTTCCACCATCACTGAAGGCATCACTGGAGTTACTCTATAGCCACACTTTAATCAAACTTATTTTTTTGTTCATTACATCAACTAAAATATGGACAGCGTGACAACATTCTCTGGGTAACTTTAATGTCTTTGCAAATTTTACGCTGTTGGGAACAAATATAACGTCTTTGTTTCTGGTATAACAAGGTGCAGAGCTGGAAGAACATAGCAGGCGAAGCAGCATCAGAGGAACAGGAAAGCTAACGTTTTGGGTTTGTTTCTGGACCAGTTTCTCATTGTGTCTGAAACTTAAACGTTAAAAAGGATTCTCCCCATAGCTCTCTGTTCCAAAGACTCTCAACTGTCACAGAAGAAATTCTTCCTCATCTCAGTCTCAAATTGGTGGCCCTCTATTCTGTGACTATGCTGTCTGGTCCTAGAGTCTCCCATAAGGGTAGGCATCTTCTCAGCGTTTGCTGTCATGGGCCGTAAGAATCCTATCTGTTTCAATGAAATCTCCCCTCCTTCTTCTGAACTCCAATGAGTTAGAGTCCCCATCTGTTTAGCCTATTGTAACCAGGGTGCTTTGTGAAGTCATGGTGGAGATGGCTCCTGAGGATGTGAGTATGGGCAGAGTGCATATTTCGAGATTTTCATTGTAGTTGTTAAAATTTAATTCTCATGGATCTTCGTGGGCAATTAAGTACCTAGGCAGCATCAAGAGGATTCCTGACATCAGATGCAATGAGTCCCATTTTCCATTAGTGAGTAGCGAGAGGCCTAGTTTCAAGCTTTAACATTCTCCTTATAACACCATCTCACCCCATTGATGTGCACATTGATGTGATGGTATGGAACTTGTAAGTCCACTCACATCCCCAGTGTAAATTGCTGTGAAAATGTGCTCAACATCCAATTTCTCTTCCCTGATAGAAGGAGTGTCAGCCTGGACTCTTGGCTAACTTGTCTCACAGCTGAAGCCAAATATGGTCAAGCAGGTGATGGGAAAAGGGATCACTGAAGTCACTTCCTCTTGCCCAAACTACAATCCCAGAAAAAAAAAATCAGAGGCAGGGCTAGACTCTTCCCACTCACTGGGACATGGCGGTTGGAAGGCTCACCACCAGGAAGCACTACTTGTTACCTTAAGAAGGCTTTTAAAATAAATTCCTTATTCTTAGATGTCACTGGTAAAGCCTGGACTTGTTGCCCATCCCTATCTGACCTTGAATTGTTTTGACTGGGCAGTCCAGATTCCACATCAGTTCTGAAAATTGGGAGTCATATCTAAGCCAGAACCAACAGAGGCTGGCAGCTTTCCTTCCCCACCATAATAGATGGGATAATTGGCAGGATCACTGTTACACAGACCAGTTTCATATTCCAGTTTGGATGGGGAGAGATTGCCGGAGTTTTCCAGACTCAATCATCACTTCCAAGTCGAAATTCTCACACACTTCAGCTAGGATACTATCTCACTTGTAGATTACATTACTTGCACATCTCTTTCAGTGCAACACAAAAAGATGAAAGATCAACTGGGCTTGTCTCTGATATACGATGAACATAATATTTTATTTGCTACTTGCTGCAGCACCAGTCTCTCACCACGGCATTCAAGCCCAGACTAAAGCCCCTCACTGTGCATGTTTACCCTCAAAGGTTATCTTCTTCCTCTTTATTTTGTTTTTGGTTGTCTTTTGTTGGTTGTTAAAACTTCCCCCGTCTTGGTCTGAGGACACTTCCCAGACACACACAAAGTGATGTCCTTTCAGTGACTTGGCATTGAGCTGGATGAACACAGCAGGCCAGGCAGCATCAGAGGAGCAAAAAAGCTGACATTTCAGGTCTGGACCTTTCTTCAGAGCCTTTCTGAAGAAGAGTCCAGACCCGAAACATCAGCTTTCCTGCTCCTCTGATGCTGCCTGGCCTGCTGTGTTCATCCAGCAGTGTACCTTTTTATCTCAAGCTCCAGCATCGGCAGTTCCTACCATCTCCTCTCAGTGACTGTTGTACTCAGGGAGTCAGGCATGCATGGAAAGTGACTATTTTGATGGAAATGTATCAATCCTCATGATAAGTCAAATTTGTGGAAATCATTGCCAGTTTATGAAAAGGTCTTAGTGATTTGCAACCCATCATATCATCTAGTTTCTTCACAGACTATATTATTTATGGTAACTTAGAGTCTACTCTCTTTGAACTAAAAATACAAAGATATTGATCTTTTGTTTTATTCACCAGTGGCACATGGGTGTTGCTGGCTAGGCCAGAATGTTGTGCCTACTAGCTGCCCCCTTGAGAAGGTGGTGATTGTGAGGTCCCTTCTTGAACCGTTGCAGTCCATGTGTTAACAGTTGGCCCATGATGCCC
Source organism: Stegostoma tigrinum (assembly GCF_030684315.1). NCBI lineage: Eukaryota > Metazoa > Chordata > Chondrichthyes > Orectolobiformes > Stegostomatidae > Stegostoma > Stegostoma tigrinum. The sequence continues at coordinate 14,524,342 of NC_081361.1, forward strand.
TTAGGGACAGAATTCCAGGATTTTGTCCCAGTGATAGTGAAGGAACGGTGAAATATTTCAAGGTCAAGATGACGCAGGGAGTGGCATTCCCAGGTATCTGCTGCCTTTCTCCTTTTAGTTGGAAGTGGTTGTGGGTTTGGAGGG